>NW_024609884.1:32623383-33061781 GCF_016920785.2 Ixodes scapularis | reverse complement strand
ATGTGACATTTGGGGATTAGCAATTTGAGGGTTGCAGGTACAGCTTGGGCAGAGTTAGCAGTGGGGTTTATTTTATGTGCATAGTACATCTCGTCAGAACACTCCCTCCCCCCCCCCCCCCCCCCCCCCCCCCCCAAGAAAAAAAAAAACTTTTAGGGATTCCCCTGAACATACGGGAGGCTTTAAGCTTTGATACTATACTTTTGTGATTGGGAACCGACCTGGATTCGCACTCAATAGCCAAAACCTTTTGGGGAAAAAAGAAAAAAAAAAAAAAAAAAAACGCGTGAAGCTTTCTGGGAGGTTGTGAAAAGGACGCTCTGTTCCGGGCGGCGGCTGTTGGTCCCGCGAAAGGTTCGACGCAGTTCAGCTGGAAGTTCGTAAATTAACATCCCGCTTGAAATATTTTGCCACCATGTGTTTGGAGCGCAAGAGACGAAATCAGAATGCATCGTTTTGATTCAGACTGCGGTACCAGACCTCGAAATACGCCGTAAAGTAAATCGCGTGCTTTATATATATTACTCCATAGACTAGAAACAAAGCGACGAGGCTGTCACAAACAATTGCCGTGAACCGGTATGACGGTTCGCTGATGAACTCGGATAATTTCCCACATCTCCTTTATACTATCACCCCATACCCAAAGCAAAAAGCGCATGATCACGCCGCATTCACTGTGGCCCGATTCAGCAACTCAACTGCAATCTTCAACGCCTCTTGCGCTCCGTGTTGTCGAGAATCTCCTCGGAAATTAAATTCTGGACATCGCCAATGGTCGAGATTTATTAGTTTGTGCGCTCGCGCTTTCGATTGGTCGAACTTGGCGCAGATAGTGTGGGGAGGGGGGTTGCCGCGCGATTGGAGTGCCTTCGGGGCCTGATTCTGGCCTTCGGAGACATATCTAGAGCTTACACGATCTAAAAATGATCGTAACTTCTGCTGCCATTGGCAAGCCACCGGGCAGTCTATGCTCTGTTTCCTCATGGACCGCAAAGGACGCTACGAGTCACCGGAGCCAATGCAAAGCTGTGTCACGTGTCCCTCCGGTTGGGCAGAGGGACGCGGGGAATACGAAGTCACCAGACAAGCTTCGACGAACTATGGATTAGCTCGTAGCGTCCATCGCGGTACAGCGTACTTGCATAGCGGCCGGCACACCTGGCGGGTTTTTTCCGGGGTGTGATAGCAAAACCCTGCTGCAAGCGGGGGTGTTCTTATCACACGGCTTCGATGTCTCAATATCAGCGAAACTGAAGTGCGTGCTTCAGTTTCGCCCGATACTCGCGCTGGCCTTCAAGCTACTTTCTGGTGATTCCATAGTTCTTAATTTTCGATCCGGAAACAACGAAATAAATTTCCTTACAAAATATAAAAGCGTAAGAAAAAATTTATCGCTACCTAACTGCGAACAAGCTTGTCTACAATGTGACCCCCTTTTTTTTTCCTAAAAACAAAATAATAATAATAAATCAATAAAAATTTACAGGGTTGTTTTTTTACCGTAAAAGTAAATTAGGCATCGCCGAACGGCCATTCTTCGCCCAAATAAAGCGCTAAGGGTCAGAACCAGATGCCAAAGTTTTAGAACTAACTAACCGTTATCTAATTCAAAAGTTATAAGTGATTTTCTGAAATCTTCAATGGAAAAATGACGGCGGACCGGGCTCTCGAATAAACGGAGCTAATTTTCAGAAGATCAGATAACTATCGATTAGAATGTCAGTTAGTCCTGAAACTTCGGCATATCTGGTTCGTACCGCTAGAGCTACATTTGGGCGGAGAATGAACGAGCGTTCCGAGGTCCGTCGTTTATTTTTGCGCCAAAAGGGCATCGTCACCGGCCAAACCAATCACGCGCCGTGAATACACCAACACAGTGTTTCCAAACAAGCCCGCTTTGCCCACACCAGGCGGGGGCACTGCGCTGCGCAGAAACAGAATTCGGGACGAGTGAAGCGTCTGCGCATGCGCAATACCGACAGCAGCGCCACCGCAGTGGCGTGACGTCAATGAGTTGAGCTCCGTTCACCTTTAAAAGCCGAGACTGCGGTGGAAGCTACGTCCTCGTGGAACCAGTTATGCGCCTCTCTTTCGGCACGTGATCACGCTCTCGCCCACATTCCCGAAGGAGAGCTGGGTCTCGGCTTAGGGGTGAACGGAATATATACGTGGCTTCTTGAAATTGCTTTATCGGGTGTCGAATACCGTCGAAGAAAGGGTAAAAACACGGGCGAGCTGGCGAAGAGCTTCTACAGTAACCGTCGAGTGATACCAAAACGTCGAATGCTAGTAGAGAAGGATGGATCATTTTTATACTGAATTATGTGACAATGTTTCGCCTTGATAACGGACTTTGTTTCACATCGAATAGCGGGAAGGGGGGGGGGGGGGGGGGGGAGGGGTAACGTGCCGAATGGACAGAGGGCAGCTGGCACGCCCCAACGGTACCCAGCGGAGGGCTGAAGATTCATTTCGACCACCAGGGAATCTTTTTTGACGCGTAACCGAAATCTCGATTACACGGCGCCTCCGCAGCTTTCGTCAGGTTGCAGGCAACTTGGTCGGGATTCGAACCCGCCACCCGGGGAACCGTAGACCGGCGCTTTGCAACGGACTTCGTTTCGAACAACTGAAACACGCACATCACTTTCTCTTGAACAGTCGCCATTTTGAGGTGCGATGTCATGTTTTTTCCCCATCAGTGCAGCGAGTAGAGCGCTGCCAAAAAATATTTTCAGTTACTTTCATATTTAGTAAGCAGTTTTATTGTGTTGTTGTTTCCCGTGTGAGAACTGTCGGCTACAGTAATTTCTGCAACAAAACTAAGGCGCTCCCTTAATATGGCCCAAACGTCCCATACGCAGAATTAATACGTCGCACGACGTGGTCATGTGACGTGACGTCACACTGCACCATGACTTGACACCCCACGTGACGAGATCTAATAAAGTTGGCAGTACAACCTTAGGTGACCTGGTGCCAGTAATGCACATCACGTGGTCACGTGACCGATAATGGTGCCAACCACGTGATCACTGTTCGAGGTGGGGTATGGTGTCGCTCATCCGAAGGCCCCAGGTTCAGGCTGACGTCCGTTCCCCCATCGCCGAGGTTTCGTTGTCCCAAGTGGAGGTGGGAGACGAAGTAACAGGACGGAAAAACTAGTTTATTTACATGGGTGTAGGTGGTAGCGTAATGGTAAATGGAGCACGCACAATGAGCAGCGGACAGTCGTTATACAATAAAAGGCAGGATTCTAGAGCTGCCGCGCCACTGGTCGGTTAGTCCCGCATTCCGAAGCTGGCCTTGAAGTCAGCAATCGCCTCTCGGCGTTAATGATCGGTCGTTGGTTATCAAAGGATTCAAGGCACGTAGTGGGGTATTGTCTTACTTGCAAAAGACGCAGACACAACAGACTGCACATCCGTTCGGGATCGGATATTGTTTCGCGTTCCTGTGGAATACAGACACCGTAGACAAAACACACTGACGGTATCGTCTGTTGATCGAACTCCGTTCGTATGCACCTAAACCGAGGCGGGAGAGAAACGTTGCCTCGGTTTTAGGTCAGACAGGTCGAAAGTGCGCAAGGGGTTCGGATCGCACGCCAACCGTCTGCGTTCGCTTGGTCCTCGTCTGCACAGGAATGAAAGGTCGATCTCAACACCGCGCGAGTCATCGTGGCATCTCGCTAGACTTGGCAAGACGTTAGCCCGCTAAATTTAGCTGATAACAACACGGTACGGAGACGCGACGGCTACACAAATCAAACTTCTATTCCTTCAAAATGCATTGCACATAAATGCTTTGGAATCACCTCGTACTTCGCTTCACGTTCAAAGTATAACCGGAAAATGCAGGAAGTGAAACGTGAGCTCCCGTTGGTCGTTGCGAGAATAAATATTAATTACAGAGTAAGGAAGTAGATCGCTTCCGCCATCCCGTAGCGCCCTCTGCCCGCAACCCGCTACGAGATCTAGAACCTTTTTGTTATCATTGAAAGTTAGGTTTTCGCTAAGATACATGCTGTTTATTCGCGATTCTTGACACTCGCGGGCGCATGTTGCTTGCCGTACTGCGCGCACTCTGTACACCATGCCATAGCCTCCCGATTCCTGCAGCTGTGATCATGCACAACACACGCACTGCGTGAGTGTGAGCGCAGTGCTTGACACTCTCGGTGCAATCAGACGCCGACGACCCGTTGATAGTGGAGTCAGACAACAGCACGTAGCTATTGCGGATGAATTTGACATTAACTCTTTGGGGCTGCATGAAATGGCTGAACGAAGTAAGAAACGGAGCACTCCCGGTCATATCGCGTGAGCACGAATATAGTTAGGGATTTTGTTTTACTGTCGAGCTTTATGGTCCTCTGAATCTGGGATGTTACAAAATCAAACACGTAACCAAATTTTTCTTTTTTTGGGGGGGAGGGGGAGGGGGCAGTTTGCTTTTGTTTCGGCACCAAAGATGTCGGCAGCTCGCCTTCACCATGGGGACGGCCAACGTCAAGTCCCCAGGCACCGGTGTCAGGTTGTCGACTAGACAGTGGTTAAATGGGAGCCCACAAGCTCCAAGAATTCCTCTCTCAAAGGCTTGGCCGATGTCAAGTCTCAATGATTGTTGCAGTATTTCTACGTGGTTATATATGCTGGATAAGATAACACTGGACTGGATGACTAAGCTGGATGGCTATGCTGGATAAGATAACAAGGGACTGGATGACGCGTGCTATCGGCTAGCTTTCCTCGAGTGGTATATTTTTCTCGCCGGAGCAAGGAAGGGGGGGGGGGAGGGGGAAAGGGGGTGCACCTCCCCCCCCCCCCCCCCCTCCCCTTCGTTTTTTGGGCTACGTGCCCGCACAGGAACAAAGTATATAGTACATGTACAGTTCGCAGAAATGGGAACGAATATGAAAGGTGACCCAAGTAGTGCTGCTATTGCATGTAGCCTTTCGATTGATGCGTAGCGAAACATTTATAAGTGTGAATTCGCTGGGTCCATATCACATGAGCGAATGACGTTTTAGCAAACAGCGACATTTGAGCGAATCGACGTTTTAGCGAATAATGGGGGCGCGCGTTAACCCACCCGCCCGCGCTGCGCTTACACTCTAAGAAATGCCTGCGCGTCGACTTACCCGCAAAACACTCAAGAAGCTTATCATTGCGATCTATAGGAAATCAGCTCCGCGAATGATGAGGCGGAAAATCTGTTTAGACTTCAAAACTAAGTCTGCGCTGTGGCATTACGCAATGCAAGCATGAGGCTTTGCATGGCGCAATGCCACAGCGCAGACCTCATTTTTAGGACTAAACAGATGTTCCGCCTCATCATTCGCTGAGCTGATTTCGTAGATCACAGAGATTGGCTCTTTGAGTGTTTTGCGGGTAAGTCGACGCGCAGGAATTTCTTAGAGAGTACGCCGCTTCGCGGCGACAGTCTGTTGCCGGCTCATTACAAAAATGTGAACCCACTTGGCCCACTCGCAAACGCCGCTTCGCGGCGTCCGACTATTCGCTAAAGTGTCATTCGGTGAAACGTGGGCGTTCGCTAAGACGTCATTCGATCATGTGAGTGCCTCCGGAATTCGCTCCCCCCCACCCCCCCCATCTGCAGCTATACGCATAATTTCTCCAACCCAGGGGCTAACGGTCGCACATTTTTATGGTCAGCTTGAATCGGATGTATTTACGGAACGCTTATCACTGAGCTAGAAATGTAGTGTCATCCTTACCTATTTTATAGCATTAAAGAACCAGATAATCCGGCCATTCCAGCTTATATGATTTATCGTTCCGGAAACCCAGGCTAAGATAGACTATATACATTACATATACGACAGACGCATTTTATGGCCACGCTATTTTGTATGTAAGAATGCAGAATGGTTTGATCACTGGGCTATTTTCACAATCCTTTGCTCCCAAAAATAGATATTAATATTTTCCGCTGTGACGTCAGTATTTGGGAAGAGTCCAGTAGAACAAAACTAAGACGAAAGATAAAAAAACAAACACAGACAGTGAATACAACATAAAAATAATTATAACAAGAAAAAAAAAATAACCGAAAACACATGAAGTAACGTCCAAGTCGAGGCAATTCGAGGCATTTTAGGAAATGTATACGGTATACCTCGAAGTCCTTGTCTGCTCAACTACAATTTCGAGATCTTGTGTAATATCGCTGAATAAGCATACCCGGTCGCCGATCAAATATCCTGTAAATTTGTTTTCACTTCAAGAGGCGACTGACGAATAAAAAACAAACAAAAAACATATGATTCTTCTAATCTATGCCGTCCTCACAGTTGATCGCGAAGATGTGCCAGGACAACTTAACGTAGATGTAACTTTACAATATAATGACTTACAAAAAGAATAAAAACATCCTACTTTGTTAATGCTTCGAACTGCTTGAAGCATATAAAGCCGTTCATTTTTATCCACTCAACCTGCTCTCTGACATCACGTCCTGTGCACAAGGGAAGGCGGGCAAGGGCCTCGTATACCTGCACGTACCCGTAATCTTTTATCTGTTATTGCCTCCTTGTTGCCTTATCGACTGGCCCTCCCGCTTGCAAGCCACACATGCTGAACCCCGCATTGTAAACGTCTGACTTCGTATTCTATGTCTGACAGACAGACGGCATTTGTTATCTAATCCAAGATAGTTTCCACCGTTTTACTGCTGTCTTTTCGAGTGGTACCTTAGAAGCAGCCCGCTGTGTTGCAACTTCTCTGTAGCTGAAGCACTGGAGCAGAGGTCCGGCAACGAATACTTGTTGCTGTGCGCTTGTGGCGGCCTCAGTGTCGCTTCAACGGGTCCATATCACATAAGTGAATGACGTTTTAGCGAACAGCGCCATTAGAGCGTATCGACGTTTTAGCGAATAACGGGGGCGCGCGTTACCCCCCACCCGCTGCGTTCACGCCGCTTCGCGGCAGCAGTCTGCGGCGGGCGGCAGCCCACCATTCACATGTATTTCGATGAAAAGTTGGCGTTTGCTGAAACCTCGTTCGACCAACTGAGTGCCACCCCGCTTCAACCCCGACTGAAAGAGCCCTTCTCTTTCCATTTTTTGATTTTCTTAACGAAGTGAAAATGAGGCCATCTGTGCTCAGACACGACTTTAAATACTACCACTCCCACTCCTTTCCTTCTATTTTTTTTTATCTAATGACCATAAAACGATTAGTTTTAACTAGTTGAAATGAAGGTCTTTGGAACAGACTTAGCTCTCTAGCGATATGCGTTGGACCAAACGTTTAGTATATTCGTCTTGTTTCGTGCATCGGGGCACCACTAAAACCACGAGAAAAATAAAAGTTTAATTGTTTTGTCTAGTCTGTGTTTCTTCGCGCTCTCGGGTTTTAGCAATGTTGGAAGCATACTGCGTGTCACCACTCTAGCCACTATAGGTGGATAGACCCTCAGAGGGCCTGCTTTGTACACAGCACATTTCAGGTCCGAGTCGTACATATTAAAAGTAGAGAGACTCCAACGTCTGAATTGTGAAGAAGCCACGTAAGCCCACAAACCGTGGCTTACGTTATGTCCAGTGTCTCGTTATGTCAAGTGCAGATGAGTGAAACGGCTCAAATGGGAAACCTCGGTTACTCGTGACCTCCTGGGCCCGTTTTCTCGAACGCGAACCGTGGGTTAAAGTTAACTATTGTCCCTAGAAGCGGGAATTCTAGGTCACGTGACTGGGAGAGCAGGGGCGCCGAGGGAGGAGCAGTACCTACAAGCAAAATGGCCGCGACGTCGCTTAATGAGGGCTAATAGTTCTGCTTGGTTATGCTGAACATTCATTTCGATCCGGCTGTTATTTTAATGACGTACCATCAACCTATTAGCACGTCAAGCAAAGCGGTAGTTCAGAGGGACTACTAAACTAAACGACGGCAGCATTCCGCGAACGCATCACTCTTCAGCCGTCCGGGATCCAAGACATATGACGGTACATAAGCCTTGCAAGTGTTTTTATGGTGAGTAAAAAAATGTTTTGCGAACGAGTGTTGGTATATATTTATACTAACACGTTCAATTTCTTACACTATGCACGCCAACTCGTGAGCAGCGATTACTTTGCGAAGAAAGGGGGTTATCCTCGATAAAGTCTTCGTTTCGTGTGAACAGCTGGGACATCGTACTGTTTTTTTTTTTCGCAGTGCGCCGACAGTATGCCGACAGCATCGAGGTTTCTACATATTCCCGGTGGTCAGCAATTCAACGGTGATGAGAAGCTTAGCTTCTCGTCACCGGTGGATCAGTTGGGCAAACGGAAGAGAGGGCAAACAGTTGAGATCAGCAGGAATCGCAGAAACGTGCGTCGCAAGGAACAAAAACGAGACTACAGCACCGGCGTTGCCAGACTGGAAGACACACGGGAAAGTTATGCGTTGTTTATGGCGAAACATATTGAAGGAAATGTTTCTTACATTTTCGAATATTCGTCGGCAAACTCTAGCATAGTAGCTAAAATTTCTTCATACCATCTGAAGCAAATAAATTGGTCTTCAAGTACAACATTACTATATTTTGACTTAAAATACCATACTAGATCGATAACAACCAGCGGAAAAAGAAAATAAACAAAATGACTGGCTTGTTTCACCGATAGATGGCGCATCTTACTGCCCCATCAAAAATAATTATTGTTGTTCTATATCCAGCCGTTTATTACAGTACCTAGGTACTTTTTCCTTCCTAGGCACCGTGGTTTACCAAAATGGGTGTACCATCGCTTCGAGAAAACCGGCCCTGAAGTAGGACATGATCAGCGAGCACTGACTTTAGCAGATGCACGTATCGAGCTGAGCACGTCACTGACTCGCCGAAGTCTGATAAACGACGACACCGACGCTTTCGGAAGGACGATCGTTTGCATCGCCTCCAGAAAATTGTATTTATTTGTCACAATTATCAGCCTAGTTTTCGGCTGGAAGTCATCGGAGCCAATTCACTTGGTGCCACGAGGATCCGTCTCCGCCCTTCAGGGTACACGGGACATCAGCCATCTGAAAGTACCACTACCAAAATGTGCCGAAGCTGGATCTGGCCAACCGGCCGACATGTTCGACGGCTCTTCTACCATGGATAAGTCTGAGCACAAAGGCGAATGGAATAAAAAATTTCAAAGAAGAGGCGTCGTGCCTCTGAGCACTCCAACTCGAGTGAGCCCGTCATAATTACCCAACCAGCTCGTAGTCTGACTGTCATTGTCAAGCCGACTGATCCCACAAAACTGGTCACCATTCCTTTGGTTCTGAGATAAAAACTGGATAGTCTGGCTCCTGATGGCGTTATACAGATTAGACCCAACTATCGCCTCAATCTGCTGGCCCTTGATGCGCACAATGCAGAATCAAGGAAAGCCCTACTTCAACTTAAGAGCCTGGGTTCCATTTAAGTTCAGGTGTACGAACTGCCTCCACAGTCTGCTACGTCGGCGTCATCCGCGGTGTTTCCACTGAGATCAAGGACACTGACTTCTGGACGGCCATACGAGAAAGAGGACCCGCGACTCCGAGCCCGAAGACTCGGTACGTCGGAGACAGTCAAGCTCGTCTTCACCTCGGGAACATCACCCGAGTACATACATCTAGGCCACACCCAATATCAGATACTCCCATACCTGGAAAAACCCCGACAGTGTCCCAAGTGAAACCGCTTCGGACATACCTATTGCAAGCACCTGCTCTAAACCATAGCTCTGCAGACGATGTGGTGCCGAGCATAACACCAGCGTATGTGAAGCAGAGCAACCTAAATGTGTCAATTGTAACAAACGCCATGATGCCGTGCACGTCACGAACATGTCCAGTCTACAAAGGGGACCGAGAAACATATATCGAACTATAAGAGCTCTAACAAATTGGACTAAATATCAGCAAAATCAACCATCACAAACAATCAAGAGGCCCGTGGCGCTGGAAAATATTGGACACCTCGGAGGCGTCCACAACTCACGAAAGAAGACAAAGAGGTCAGAATACCACTGAACAGTGAAGTAGAATACCACTCCTGGACAAGCAGCCAGCTACAACTACTCCAAACGCAACCGCTCATTCTGTAGAGCCGCCTGCATCGTGCAGCACTCAGAAAAGTACCACGGTGCGTCCTAAAAAAGATAAACAGATTCCAAATAAAAAGTACGGCTTATATTCCCGTCAAAAAAACTCGAGATCCCACTCAGAACCTCAGCCTCAAAGCCTCGGGAGTGCGTTGTGTACACTCGCCACAATGTTACGCACCTTCTTGACGTCTCTGAATTCTCCATCTGCACGGTCATTGATAACTATAACCGACACGGTCCTGCCACTCGCCGCCTCTTGGTGTAATTAGTCACCTTCGACGGAAAATCCGCCCAAACAATTAGAAATGCCGGTAACGAGCAGCAGACGTCCTCGCTGCACCAATAACAACTTCATCCCTTATTCAGTGGAATGCTAACGGACTTCGCAGACGTATAAGTGACTTGCGACAACACCTTCAAAGACATCAGGTCGAAGTGTTAGCCCGTCAAGAAAGTAACCTAAAGCCAGGAGCGATTTGGTTGTCCACCTACGTCATTTACTATAGTAAGCCCCGAGCAACTCCCACATCAACAGATCCACCCCAAGGCCTCTCTGTATATCCATCGGAATCTATCTCAATTTCGAGTGGACCTCTCTGATCTCTGTGACCACAACGCTGAATTTGTGACTGTGACAATCAGGAGTGCAGACTCAGACCTCACCATCGTCTCGGCTTACGTGCGGCCTAATGTCGCTAGTACCCTTCAGTATTACGTGCGATAGGTGCGCGCCAGCTACGCTGCTGCTGGAGGACTTCAACGCCCATAACGAGACTTGGGGGGGCAAGCAAACCTTATTACGTGGTCGATTACTGGAAGATTTCACTACGGCCATCGGTCTTCATTGCCTGAACGACGGAACTGCCATTTTCGCACGACTTGGAGTAGAGCGCAGTGTTTTTGATCTCACTTTTTCCACTGCTCTAATACGCGCGTTATGGTCAGCTGAACCCGATAGCTGGGGCAGCCGTCATGTTCCTATAAAGATCATGCACCTCTCTAGCCAGCGCACCCGTCACGCACAAAACTTGCAAGATGACAAACTGATGAGATTACCGGATGTTCTTTGAGCAAATGACACCCCTGTGCACTGTCGATCACATGACAGCCATCTCTCAAGCGCTGCCCAAAGCGACCCGAACTGTGACAATCCCAATATATCGACCAAGGGCTAGACTTGAAATACCTCAAGCTCGCGCCTTGCGCCGAAAGTCAGAGCGACGTGCCCTGAAAACAGAGGTGGCAGTAATGAAATTACTGTAATTGAATTACAGTAATTAAATTACTTTTGAGGGTAATTTGTAATAAATCTAATTACTTTTTGATGAAGGTAATTTACTAATGTAATGAATTACCCTATAGTAGCGGTAATTGTAATTAAAATCGTAATTACCTTTTTAGATATTTCAGGCATGTTTTTTTATTTGTCCGGAGATTAACAAAAAAGAGAGCAGTTCTTGTATTTGCAAAAAATAAAGCTTCTTTAAGAAATAACGAAACAGAAAGGGCAAATACGGTTTTCGTTAATGCCCGCTGGCTCGTGTGACGGTCGGACTGGGTGCCTTTATGTGCGTGTTGCTTGAAGCCACTTCAGGTCGGATTAGAGGGTCGTGCCACCTAAATCCTGCTGGGTTTGTGTTACTGTGACCCAAACCCAAACATGGCTTTTTTCCCCCTTGAAGATTATCTTGCCACGAAATTCACACAAAGAAGACACAGCCCATAGGAATAATGAATAGCAAGGCAATCCGAACCCAGACGCATCCGGGAATCGACAGCGTGCGCAGTAGGTTTTTCGGAAAAACGTGAGCTCACAACACAGACATACCCAAGGTCAGTCGGTTTGGTTTGGGAGGGCGTGTTAGTTTGCCTTATCTGTCTTTGGTTTGGCCCACTGGCTCCGTGTAGGGTTGACGGTTGTTGCTTTGCAAATGCAGAGCAGAGTGCGTAATTTCTTTTATAGCGGAGCTGTTAAGGGCTAGTTTCCCCAGTATCGTGTCCGGTACCAAACAATTGTCGACACCCGTGGCCAACACAACACTCTGGTTGCCGCGTCGCTTATAGATGGCGGTAGCTGTCCAGAGTGTTGTGTTTGCCGGTTGTCTGCTTGCCGCCGTCTCTCATACATGGCGTCAACCTTTCATCGGACGAAGAAGAGCGGGAACGGAATGAGCGGTGGTGTGCGCAGCAGCGCGAATCGTTTCGCAACCGCCGCGAGGCCGCTATCGCCTAAAGTTCCACTGCGTCGAGCGCTTCAGATTCCCTTGCGAAAGAAGAGCAGATCGCTCGCCTGGAAAGCCTCCGCCGAGAACAGAAGCTATAGGTCCGCTGCTCTTCCTTCTTCACCAAAGTGGAAAGGCTGAATGTTTTTTTGCTTAGCTCCTCCTCTGGAATATATGAAACAGTTATTTGAAAGTAATTTCATTACATTTATGCGGTAATTTGTAAATGTAATACATTACTTTCGTGTAGCGGTAATTCGTAATGTAATCTAATTACATTTCAGTCGTTTTTAGAAAAGTAATTAGTAATGTAAATTAATTACAATGAATGAGTAATTTGGCCACCTCTGCCTGAAAATGTCTACAGGGTCCGATCGAGAAAAGTAAACCCTACCTTTCCGGCCCGCGTAAACAAACTACACGTCGCAGAACGCTCAAACTCCGCCAGAATGTAACCCTAGTGGTCCAAGCAAGATGCCAAAGTTTCAGCCCGATCCGATAACTTAATCAAAAGTTATAAGTGATTTTCTGAAAATTCCAATGGGAAAATGGAGCCCATTTTTGCCCGTTTTCGGTTTCTGGTGTCATAGAGTCCCATGTGTTCGAAAACTCCGTCGGGGGCCATTTCCCCATTTTAAATTTTCAGAAAATCTCTTATAACTTTTGATTAAGTTATCGCATCGGGCTGAAACTTTGGCATCTTGCTTGGACCGCTAGAGTTACATTCTGGCGGAGTTTGAGCGTCCTGCGATGCGTAGTTTGTTTACGCGGGCCGAAAATTAGGGTTTACTTTTCTCGATCGGACCCTATTGTCAGGAGGACATTCAACGTTACCGGAGGGTTGACGCTGCCTTCCAGCGATGACACGAGCACATGGCTCGTGTCATCGCTGGGCATGCTGTGCCCCGTTCAACTGTCGGCTTCGTCATCGCAAAGAATACCACCGTGGCTGAAGCAGTAGAACTGCTTTCGGATGAATTTACCTCTGCCTCTGCACCACCCACTGGGTTTACTGCGACTAGCACAAGCTGAACTTTACCACCAGCTCAGAACATCCGCGGCACTAACTCTGACTTCACAATGCGGGAGCTACAGAAAGTTCTTCGGTGCTCAGCCCGCAAACACGGCGCTCCAAGCACCGATGGAGTAACTTTTCAAGCCCTGCTCAACCTTGACGTTACGGCCCTTAATGAACTCCTCGATTATTTAAGCACCATATGGCGCTCGTCTGTGCTTCTTCCCACCTGGCTCACGTCTGAGGTTGTCCCCATACACAAGTCTCGGAAACCAACAGGTGGGACGAGCTCCTACAAGCCAATATCTCTCACATGTCTTGGGAATATTCTCGAACGAAAGTTCTTGAGGTGCCTGGACTGGCAACTCGAGGCGTCTGGTGCCCTGCCTGATAAACTTTGCGGTTTCCGCCAACGACGATGGACAACAGATACAATTGGTGACTTGGTGTCAGAAGTGGAGTAAACTAAGGCAACGCGCCAGGCCACCTCAGCCATTTTTCTTGACACCAAGAAAGCATTTGACGCTGTTCCCCATGCAACGATCCTCGCTCAGCTAATCAAGATTAGAGTATCGGGCCGGGCTCTTACATTTGTACGCTCTTTCCTAACAGGTCGAACAATGCGTGTTCGCCTAGACAAAACACGTTGTTCACTACGCAGTGACCCCAGGTGTTCCCCAGGGCAGCGTCGTAAGCCCTTTCCTGTTAAATGTCGTAATAGCAGCTCTGCCTTACAAAACATGAACACGCATTTGCCGTTCATCAACATAGCTATCTACGCTGATGATGTCGCCCTCTAGGCTACTGCTCCAACCAACGCATACAGCAGCATGCAGCGAACACTCCAGCAAGGCTTAACAGTAGTAGGAGACAAGATACCCAGTCTTTGTCTTACACTTTCCACCTCCAAAACTGCTGTCCTTCAATACCATCCGACAGCCAGATCGTCTATCAACAGAGTCTTTACCATCGCCGGGGAAATGTGTCACGAGTTCGAACATACACCTACCCAGGATTCCTCTTAGACGATTGTGTATCTTGGGGCCCTGCGGTCAACGCAACTATCAGCAGGTGTCGTCGGCTCCTCAACGCCATCAGAATGATAATGGGCAGCAGATGGGGAACACCCCAGACCATGATGATGCTCTATAGAGGCCTCATCCTCTCATAACTACTATACACCTTGCCGTTGGCTCGCAACAGCAGAACCCAGGCGTTGGCTATTGAGAACCTTCAAAGAGACGCCGTTCGCTTATGCTTGGGCCTGCCTAGGTACCCGACAAATATTCAAAAGCTAGTAGAAGCAAGAGTCAACCTTGTCCAAAATCACGACAGGGAGGTCGCACTTCGCCACATTGCAAAGCAGTCCACATGCCGATCAAAAGGCCCACTCCTGGAGCGTTTTCACCAACGCCCACTCTCTCACCTTGGATCACTGGCTGCAGGTTTCAAGGTGCTCGTTGGCGATCCTGACGTTAGCTACTTGCCATCAGCACCATACGTCCTACCGCAGAACATCAATGAGACGGTTCCCGCGCTTAAAAGTAAACGGGACACGGCACAACCTGTAGTCCAGAGTCTCTTTGAAGACCACGTAGAAACGTCCGTCGTGGGCTGGCTGCGTGATTACACCGACGGCTCAGTGATTCACAGCCGTAATTCCTCTACTGCAGTCATGTGTATCCCTGAACTCAAAATGGCCCAGTCCAGGAAGCTAAGCTTTCACACCACCTCAACAACAGCCGAGCTTACGCATGTCGCAAGAAGCCTAGAAGCAAAAAGCTGCCAACTAACCTTTCAGTGGTTGCCCCCGTATATTGGCATTTCGGGCAACGAGGCTGCTGACCGTCTTGCTGCCGCGGCTCACCACCTTGACGTCCCAATCATCCCAGTTTCAGAGATTCATGAAGCCAAACTACTTATGCACCTAGATATAAGCCGTCAACATCCGGACCCGAGAGTTGCCGAGGGAAGGCCTCCAGCACGTGTCTCACCGTAGCTGCTACGATCTAGCGCCTCCCTGTCGCACAGGCTTCGAACAGGTTGCGCCTTCACTGCATCAGCATTTTATCGCTTAGACTCAAAAATAAACATCAACTGCCCAACCTGCAGCGTTCCCGAGGACTTCGATCACCTCTTCAAGGACTGCCCGATGCCTAGCGGATCAAAATAAAATCCCTTTTCAATTATCTGCAGCACGCAGGCGCCGCACGTACCACTACGCGAGACAATCTTTTTCCTCCAGGTTTAGCCGGAGCCGCATCTAAGACCTTCGCTGCTCTTCTTGCATTTCTGGAAGGCACCGGATTATTTGACCGATTATAAGACGCAGCTGCCTAGGCAGTGTGTGAGCAGTGACAACAAGCAGCGGCGTAGACTTTCCATTTTCCCGGGAAAGGGGGGGGGGGGGGGGGGGTTGCTGCTAGGCGTTACCTTTTCGCCAGAACTGGAGATCGAAGCTAACGAAAGCACGCTGGGATTCCATTTCCCATGGATTTTGCCAATAAAGGCTACGTGGGCGTTATTTTGTTTACATATGCCACTACTAGAAGGTCGTTACATGGCACGTAAACATCGTCTCGATAAGAATCATGGCCCGGGCCCGGGGGGGGGGGGGGAGAGGGCAGAGCCCTCCCCTCCCCCCCTCTCCCCCCCCCCCCCCCCCCCCGATCTTACCAGGGGGGGGGGGGGGGCACGAGCCCTGATGCCCCTCCGAAGTCTACGCCTATGACAACAAGTGACAGACACTCACTCCCATTCCCTTCTCCCCTTCCCTCTCTTTTATTATCTAATATTTTGTCCCTCCTCATAACCGCTTCCTCAACCCTGAACTGACTCGCCCCCATTTTCAAGAGTGGCCAAGTGTTCGGGCTTTTCCTATTAAACATCGCTAACGACAACTAGCGGAAGCCTCTCCAACTTGAAGAGTCCAAGCCGCGTATACTGTAACTGCCCGAATTGGAACGGTTTCGTTGTAAACTATTTGCACCCATAAGTCGTGTGGGCTTTTTTGTTCGCCAGACAACGCAGATGAGTAACGGGGGTGTGTTTCACGATTCCCATCTGAGCGCCTTCGTTGTTATTGCTGAGTATAAGTAACAACGGCGACACCTCAGTAGACGTGAGGAAAATATTCGATTGGTTTGTTTGCCCATTGGAAGGTGTTGGAATTCCAAGCGATCCTCATCGTGTTATCTATTTTGTGCAAGGTATTATTTTTTAATAATATTGTAATAAAATAATTGAAAACAAAAAAATCTTTACCCATAGAGGCAATGACGCATTGAAAACTACAAAAAAAAAAGAAAAAAAACTTAGTTTTTTGGCGAGGTTTAGAGTAAACGCAATCACGCATGGTCTCAAAGTGTGCCTCAATTCAGTGAGCGTTCACATTAAATAAAATTTTGTTCACGTTTTCCCATCTAAAACATACGCTTTGTTCTCCGTATGTCCTTTGAACTGAGCCCTCCTATAGAACACGATTTGATTGACATGCGATCGAGTATCTAAGAGGCCCTCAGAGATTAAGCTCGACTACGCCTCTCAGTCCCCACGTAGCCTGTTGAACCAGTCGATATCGCTGTTGCCCGTCGCAGTAATACGGGTCGATTTTAATCCAGCGCCAAGCAAGCATATACAGCTGTGGAGACCGAGCCTTCGACGGGCAAAACGTGATTCGCGTACGAGAAACGGGAATAGAATCGCTGAACGCGACGTCGATCCTGATCGCGCGCAGTTCCCGGAAAAGAGCGCCGTGTATCGCGACCGCTTTCGGGAACCCCTCTCTGAATTACCGCTGTCGTAAAATCCATCGAGCGTATCTGAGCCGCCGAGTTATGTGAGCGTGCTGGGTGACGGGACTCTCAGTCGGTACACGCGCGGCAAGCGGCAATTCAGTTGGTCTTAAAATGCGTTTGAATGGGTCATAAAATACTAATTAAGACGCATTAGAAATAAGAAAAAACAAAGATGCCACACCGCCTACTAAAACGTTGTCAATTAGACCGCAGGCCCATATATTGCACTGACAACTTAAACGCTGGGCGCGGCTTCATTTGTACACGCTTCTTGCTTCCTGGTTCGTTATTGGGCGATCTTACCGCTGTGGCGAAATGACATTGATGCTGCTGCATGGAAACTGTTTACAGCATGTCACGGTGCATTACACACGCATCCAGAATAAATTACCTTTCTCGCCCCTCGGCAAAAAAAAAAAAAGAGAAAGAAGCAAGAGCAGGGGAAACGATTGCTAGACGCATGCCTGCAGTCAATGCAAACTCCATATTCCACGTTTTTTTTTTTTGTTTTTTTTTTCAGTTGAGTTAACAAAAAAGAGTTTAAACCAACCTGCAATAAAATAATTAAAAGAAAAGGCCCAGAACGCGTTTTTTTTAGGAGTGATATCGGCGTACTACTTCAGATCTAGCTCACCATTTAATTCACGTTGATTCTTCGTTCGCAGCTGTTGGAATATAAGCAATGTCGTCCAGCAACAAGGGTCTACGTCAGCCGATATAACTGCTCAAAAGCACGTCCTTTTCACCGATGCTTCGGGCCACGGCACCGCAGTTTCGATGCCTCGCTCACCCGTCATATTTCTACAGGTTAGTTACTATGATACCCATGGTTAGCGTGAGGATGTTTGTTTTCCAGCGGTACGGTGGCCATCCCATTTCTTGAAACGTGTTCGCTCGGCTGTGCTTTATCTTGGGCGTCTCCTTCTGCTTGGTGGTGATACCGAGGCAAATCCTGGGCCAATGACGAAGGGACAGGAGGCTAAGCTTGACGGTGTGTCTAATGTCAGCTACAACGACTCAAGATTACCTATGCGAGTGTTCTTGAATTCATCAGGAAGCTTTTACAAGATTAAATCACCCTGAAGAATGACTTGGAATCAGTAACAAAAAGAGTCCAAGAGCTGGAAATGAAGGCGGAGATGACTCTTCCACCCCAGGCTTCCGTAAACGTCGACGTGAATATTTCCAAACTTCAGGACAATATCGATGGCTTGGAAAATTGCTCCCGCCGATCAAATGCACTTCTCTTCGGGTTAACAGACAAAAATGAGTATGAGACGTGGGAGTCTTCTGAACGCCTTGTGACCGAGCTTTGCACAAACCAGCTTGGCATCACAGTTTCTTCTATCTCCAGAGCACACCGTCTGGGCGGTTTCCCGTCCGTTAAGAAGCGACCAATCATTGCCAAATTTTATGATGACAGATGTGGAATTGGTGTTAGGTCACGCAGTGTTGAACAAAATACTCGAAAAAGTATTTAAGTCAAGTTACTAAATACCTGCTTCATAAAGTATTTAAAATACTACTCAAGTTACATTTACTGTAAAGTATCTTGAGTAGAGTACAAATACTTAGAAATGTAACTAAATTCCTTTTAAAGATACTTCCGCATTGCGTAATTTGTATCGACGTCAGTGACAACGACAATTATACAGCTGCGGAAATCTGGTTTCCCAGAATGGTTTCTTAGCACGCAACAACACAAAACGAGACAAAAAAAAAAAAAAAAGTGTCGTAGGGCTATTTTATGCAGTCCTACTATAAGGAGCAGGATATTCTCGCGAATGATAAATGATGAGGCGGCGAATAACTGAAGAAACTCAACGTTTAATGAGGCGAATTTGTGCCCAAAACAACAGAGAAAGGTTAGCGTCGCAGGCGTAGATGTCGGCGAAACAGCAGGATCGAGCGCTGGGCGAGACTGACTCCATCGCCACTCGGAGCATCTTTGGTACACGTGTGGGTTTCTGGAAAATTCGGCGTACAACGTTCGGCGCGTATAGAACATTCGTAACTCGATCAGACGACAAGGTTCTCGAACTTACGAGAATCTCAAGTTGAAATAATAAACAGAAGAGGAGTCCGCTCCCTGGAATCGAACCCGGAGGTTCCGCGCGAGAGCCAAGCGCGGTAACCATTCGGCCACGCGCTCGCTCGGCAGCGAACGCGGCAATGGGGAATTGTAGTAGTTGTGGTTATAATGCAATTAAATGCAAAGGTGCAAGCGAGCTGGACAAGAATTACGAAAATAATCCCTGGAGAAGGGGAACAAAGCGGGACAAAGGACAAACATAAATCTCCAAACACAGCTAGGGGAGTGGTGCGCGACCAAAATAATGCCCCTGGTCCGGGTATCGAACCCGGAACTCGTTATTCTTGTCCAGCTCGCTTGCACCTTTGCATTTAATTGCATTATTGTCATAACCTTAAAACTGCCAGTTTCACCCTTGTTGGTGTTAGACTGGTGGCAGCTGGTAAAACCCGTTCGCTCTTCTTTCGTCAAACCCCTGGTCAGCTCAGCTGGCAGAGCGCTCCATTGGAAATGGAGAGGACCCGGGTTAGATACCCGGACCAGTGGAATTTTTTCGGTCGCGCACCAGTCACCTAGCTGTGTTTGGAGATTTATGTTTGTCCTCTGTCCCTCTTGTTCCCCTTCTCCAGGGATTATTTTCGTCAGAATTGTAGTAGACCGTTTCCGCAGCCCGCTAAGCACCCGGATAGCGCTCCGTAATCCGCCACAACACCTTGAACTATGCAGACAAGACTGGCGGCGCGCATGCGCAGCTGCGGCGTTTTCTTCACGGATACCGTAGCGGTGGAGAAAAATGGTCTACTACAATTCCCTAATATCACTGATACATGTTACAAAACATTTCTGGGACAACAAGAAAGAGGACACTTTAGTTATTGGGGAGGAGATCAGACCGTGGCGCCTCAAGCGGTTAACTTTAGAACTACATGGATGGGGACGACGAATACAATGACTCAGCACTCGTCTGACATAACCGAACGCGACGTCAGTGTTCGGCTGGAGTTCGTGTTCTTCGGTGAGGGGGAGGAGGGTCTCTTTTTTTACCACACCAGCCTGCATGAAATATGCAGCATGCACGGTGCCCAGCTCAGCACAAAAGCCCTCAAGCTGGCATCCTCCGACTAACGCTTTCGGGAGAGATCTCGCACTTAACGTCACTTCGTTTATTATTAGTATTTTTACATTCCACTGTGCCCAGCGCTCTATTAAAGAAGATGACATGAACATTCCCACAAGGCCTGTGGGCATGTGCACAGGCCTTGTGCAGGGTAAACACCGAGGTGTGGGGGCAACAAACGGGTCAGAGCGCCTCGCCAATAGTGACATTGCAGAATATCACGTCCTGCGGCGCACCTTAGACGCATCGTTTAACTACAATCCACATTCCCTATATGGGGAGTTCTCTATAAACGAACTTGGGATACGGATATGAGTGAATGGATAACAAAGAGAGCCCACATAATAGCCACGGCAGTGGTCGCACCTTCTTCAAGTAGGTTGCGTTCAGAAAGGCACTCAACGTTGGGGGCGCTTTGTTGGCATTTTAAGAGGTCATCCAGCTCGTAGTTCGTTTCCTGTCCTGTTCTCTGCTTATCAATGTTCGCTTATAGACAGTGTTCGCGAGAGCAATGAGTGACTGACTGACGACAAAAAGAATATAAACGAAAGAAAACCTTGACGTTTTGCTTAGCAGGGTCAAATATACAAAAAGCAAAACAAAAATTTCTTCTTTTTTTTGTGTGTGTGTCACTTCTCATTTTCTTATATTTGTTACTTTCTTGACACTCAAGTCTGCATTGTTGTCGTAGGTCGTTTCCCGGTCTGCGTTGCGCCTCACGCCTCAGCGTTGCAATCTGTATTTCCCTAAAACCACCCCTTTCGTTTGAAGATTTTTTGGGAAAACTATAGGAAACAAAAGGCGCCTTTAGGAAGGCGAGGGGAAAACCTTCGTTGTACAAACTTTGGGCTGAAATAGGAGTCACAATGGGCAAAAAAAAAAAAGAAAGAAAGAAACGATGTTTTCCCGAGCTCAATCTAAGTCACCATAGCTAATCGGAGCTAGCAACAGGATTTGGTTGCTCGAAAGAATGTTTACGTTTCCTCGTGCCACGCCCACGCCACTTCATAGCGAAAAACTCGGAAAATGGCGGAATGTCAAAAATGTACTTGAGATAATGAGTACAAGATACTCAGAAATGTAATTAAGATAGAGTATAAAATACTCTCGATCAAAAGTATTTGCAAGATACCAAGATACTTCAAAAATATTTTAAATACAGTATCTTGAGTAGAGTATTTGAGATAGGCACAAGTCTGGACCTCAAAGCCTCAAGGTAAATAACACACCATTCAGCATATCGCGTGACTACCCTGAGGCCGTCCTGCAAAAACACCGTAAACTATTGCAGTTTTCAAAATAAAAAAATAAAAATAAAAAAGATGGTGACCACGTTTGCGTTGCTTTTAACGAACTTTTTGTGAACAATGGCCTTTACATATGAGACATTGATACCAATGCCGCTGTGCTTGTTCCTCGGTCTACTACAGCATGATACAGGCCATGCACCCATCAGTCAGACTCAAGTATCTGCCTTGTCGTCGCGATTGAAGCGTTGTTCCCTTATAGTGCTTATTTTTTCTACACCAATATAAGAAGCATTCTCCTCAGAAGTGTCGCCCTTTCTTCACTCATCGATTCATGCTCAGCATCACTTATCGCGCGCTGACTGGAACGTGGCTCAACAACACCGTTCACGGTAACAACATTTTGATCAGTGCATGGGTCCGTTTACAACTATTTGCACTGTGATAGGCAGAATCGGAGAGGTGGTGGAGTCCTCATTGCATTGAGAAAAGAGTTACTTGCTGTCCCCATCCAATAATAAGTATTTCTTCGAATGCGTATTTGTTTCCTTGAAGTGTGGTCCCGCTGACGTAATTGTTGGTATTCTGTAGCGCCTTCTTGATATGAAAGAGGCATTCTCGCGCGAATTCCCTCGGATTTCGAGTGAAGTTTGTATTTGATTCCCTGTGTGTTAATTATTTTTGGAGATTTCAATTTCCCTGACATAAACTGGTCGACGCTATTTGTTGCGGCCACCGAAACAAAGATCCATTCTTTCCTCCAGTCTTGTCTAAACTTCTCACTATCTCAACTCATTACACTTCCCACGCGGCCCTCTAACACTTCTGCAAATGTTCTTGATTTAATTCTAACCAGTGATCCCAACATCTGTTCCGACATGATCCACCTAGGCGGGCTCTCTGATCATGAGGCTATTAGCGGTCGCATTGTTCGTTTGCCTAACAAAAGTTCCACCGATAAGCGGATAAGGTATTACGACAGAGCCAATTTCGATGGACTTAACTCCGAGTTATCTCTTCTCTCAGAACAGTTTCTGAATGAATTTATATCGCGCACAGTAAAAGAAAACTGGGTCTTGCTTAAACTACACTCTAAAAAAAAAAAAAAAAAAATCCCGTGTGTCTACTTTCCCGCACAACACTCGGAAAGACAATCACCGCAGCTCACGGAGGCAGCTCAGCGAATGACGATGCCGAAATATATGTTTATACAAAAAAGAAAACAAAAAAAACGCAGTTTTAGTTGTGACATTAAGCAATGCAAGCGTGGCGTTTTGCCACAACTCAGACTGCGTTTTTTGGTCTAAACATATGTTTCGGCATCGTCATTCGCTAAACTGCCTCCGTACGTTGCGGTGATTGGCTCTCCGAGTGTTGTGCGGGAAAGTAGGCGCACGGGCTCTTTTTAGACTGTACCTTTACTAATCTAAATTAGTGGTTCTCAAATGAGGGTCCGCGAAGCCCTGCCTCATCAGTGAAGTCCGGCGATAAGAGTTGTATTTTTCAGATTCAGAAGAAACGTTCCAATTTTCGGGTGAGTTTTCTCGTGTGAATGTCATTGAGAAGTGTCTATTTCAAATTAGCCCTTAGCTGTATTAATTTATTAAATAAATGTCATAATTAACCCATACCTTTCTTTTACCCTCACCACGAACGGGGTCCTCCACCATATCCGCCGATCCACAAGGGGCCCGCGAAACATGAATGGTTGAGAACCATTGATCCAATTGATAAGTTTATTTTTATAATATCAATAAAGTGCAAAACCAGGGCGCCTTGGTTTAATCAGCAGCTTCGACAACTTAAAAAAAAAGCGCGTGTTTAGGTTAGCAGGTAAGAACAAGGTATCAGTTCCTTGACTCCGACACAGAAAGTGTAACTGTGATTATCAGTCCCTTCTTAAAACCACCCGCCGTCATTTTTTTCGTCATGATTTGTCGTCTTTGCTACTAAATAACCCTCGATGATTTTGGCGCGTAGTTAATCCAAGTAGTCATCTGAAGTGTCTCTCATCGATAACAACGGCGTTTCAGTTCAACAGGCAGAGTGTGCTCAGCTCCTTAATGAATAATTTTCATTGGTGTTTACTTGTGAGGACACTACTTCATCTCCCACCTTAAGCAGGTTTATTGTTATGCCTATATCTGAAATAGTCATTGAAGAGGCCGGCATTTTATCTCAACCAGATACACTTAAAATATAATCTGGCTCTGATCACTCCGGCCTAAATAATACAATACTTAAAAATACTGCGCAAGGCATTTCTGGGATCCTGACAGCCATTTTCTTGCAGTCATTACCTGCGGGTCTTATTCCCCAAGACAGGCGTATATCTAAGGTAATTTCCATCTTCAAATCTGGCGATCGCTCTTCCTCACTGAACTATCGATCTATCTCACTAACCAGCACTATTTGTAAACTTCTGGAGCACACCATAGATTTTCAAGTCATGCGCTATTTAGAGGACCATAACATTATTTTAAAGTATCAGCACGGTTTTCGCAGGGGTTACGCATGTGGCACTCAACTTGCTGGCTTCTTTCACGACTTACATCTCTTGATGCTGGTTTTCAAGTTGATGCGATTTTTCTCGACTTCTCGAAGGCTTTTTACCGCATTTCCCATCACACGCGTTTATTAAACTTGCGCAGCTTAACATTCATCCTAATTTTCTCTCATTGATAAAAGACTTCCTCTCAAGTAGACTTTAGTTCACTTCTATTAACAATTCCAACTCCTCTTTCGCCCAAGTGACATCTGCAGTTCCCAAGGAAAGCGTGCTGGGTCCATTACTTTTTCTCATATGTATGAATGACTACCCACTTGGCGTTTCATATCATGTCCGTCTTTTTGCTGACGACTATGTCATTTACCGTAGCACCTCTTCTAATACCGATTGCCAAGCTCTCCAATCAGACCTTGACAAGATAACCACGTGGTGTTCCTCGTGGCTAATGACCTTCAACCATAACAAAACAAAATGTATGTCATTTACAAAATGGTCTTCTCAGATTCCAACCTCTTTCGTTCTGAATAACAATATTTTTGAACTCACTTCTACACGTAAGTACTTGGGTGTCCACTTTCAGTCTGATTTATCATGGCATTACCACATTGATCTCACCCTTGCTTCCGCTGACCGTTCCCTTGGATTCGTAATGCGCAATCTTAAACAAGCACCCGCTTATTTACGAAAACTTGCTTATATCACTCTAATCCGCCCCAAAATTGAATATGCTTCCGCCATATGGGATCCTGAGCAAGCCTACATTATAAGTAACATCGAGTCCCTGAAAAACTGTGCTGCTCGTTTCATTTGTTCTGACTACTCTCCATTTTCTAGTGTCACCGCATTAAAAGATCAAGCTGAGTTGCAAGACCTATCACGCCGCCGTAAACATGCCAGTCTGTCATTATTTCACAAGCTCTCTCACCATGCATCGCTTCATGGCGATTTTTTTTCAAACACCCCCTTAATTTTTCCACGTCGCGATCATTCATTCAAAGTAACGAGCATCACATGCCACTCATCTAGTTATGCACGATCATTCACACCAAGAACCATAATCGACCGGAACAGCCTATACCGGCTAACTTCCAAGAACTCGTGCACCGTCACACTAATGGCATTCTGTTTATTCCTTGTTTTTATATTTCCTCTATGCTTGTGTTTTTCTGTGTGTACTACGATATATTTGCTTGCCTCCCGGGCCTTTAGGAGAATTTTTAATACCGTAAATAAAAATAATTAATGCGGAAATTTAAGGACTGGTTAGGCGCGTTAAACCACGTAACGCCGAGGTGCTCCAGTTTGCCGTGCACGTCTTGTCCATAAAGAACAGAAGGGAAACTCGAGGCGATCATGGCTCGATTATTTCCCCCCATCTTGTAGCTCTTTTTCTTTAACTGGCGATACATATTTATCACAGTTTGCAATTGATCCGGCCCACCCGGGTGCAAACCTGCGGATGCAACACCGCTCTATCAACCAGAGCGTTACCTGGCTCAGTCGTGCACACTTAATGATCGGCGTGGTGTTAACATGTTCTACTCGAATGCCAAAGGACGCCGAGTTATTCTGGGCAACGCTGACCCGTAAATCCGACCCGGCCTTCAGAGTATACTTCCCTTGGACAGCTACACACCGACGGCTGCGTTGTTTCCATTGTTCGTATCAGTGGTGGAACGCTTCTGCAGGAATGCGTTTCAGCTCGTCGGTCACGCTCTTCTGGATGTTATCCAAAGCACCAAAATGGCGTCGTTCCAAGTAGTTTTTGAGCCTGGAAAGTAGCAAGAAGTCACAAGGACTGAAATCTAACAAATACAAAAACCAAAAACCACGAAAATGACTTTTTTTTTAAATTTTTCTGCCAGAAACTCATTAATGGATATGATCGTGTGGCAAGTGGTGTTGTCGTGAAGGTGCAGCATCCAAGTGCGAGCTTCGGGCAGTGCTTGGTCAAACACGTGCCACCCTCTTCGTGTGCTTTTCAAGGTCTTCCAGATAAAAGTTTTGATTGATAGTTTGTTCTCGAGGCACACATTTCTTGTAAGCAATCCCCTGACTGTCGAAATATATATATATATATATTAGCATCGATTTTGTTTTGGATTTGCTATTTTCGCTCTCTTGGGACGAGGAGAGTTTGCCGAGCTTTCTTTTTTTTTTTGTCTCAGGGTCGTACTTGAAAATCCAGGATTCATCACCTGTGATCACGCGACTGAAGAATGATGGTTCCCTTTCAAGATAGTCTAGATGATCAGGACACACATCTCTCCAATTGGCCTACTGCTCAGTCGTGAGCTAGGTGTTTCGGAATCATCTTGGTGCACGCTTTATTCATGCCCAAATCCTGGGTGAAAATTTGATGGACGGTAAATCCATTCAAATTAACTCACTATTCAACATTCTCAATGTCAATCGACGGTATGACCTCACGAAAGCCCTCACACTGTCCACACTGTCGTCCGTTTTTTTATGTTGGTCTTCCCGCACGAGACTTGTCTTCCACATTTTCTCGGCCATTTAAAAAGTAATTGTGCCATCTGAACCCTTTTCCCGAGATAGGGTGAGTTCTCTATAGGCCATTTTTTTTTGTTTTTACTTAATAAGTCAAAGTGGCAAATTCGCCAAGTTTCACACAAAAAGGTTGATGGCATAACGTTGCTCAAACGTTATACCGTCGGTTATGCCGTCGTCATGAAGTTACGCAAACGTTATGCCGTAACGCACATCAAGAACACAACTTAAGACGCCCTCAACAATTGCGCAGGAACAATAGAGGGTCTCAACTTAAATGAAGTTTACGGGAGGTGTCTACGTAACTGCCACGTAAAGAGTTGTCGGTTCGTGCACAATGTTGCCAGTCTAACTCCTTTTTTGCCATACCTCGAACATCAACCGCGATTGGCACGTGAGTCAGTCGGTGTAGAGGCACACTATAGCCTCTCGTCGGAGTACAGTTAGCATGGGCAAAAAATAAATAAATAAATAAATAAAAACGCCTTACTTTGCGCGCACAATGTTATATCAAGCAGCGCAGTCAAGCAGTTTTCGTGACTTGGTAGACGTCCAAGTTTCAAAACGATGTTTGCGCGTCTGAGTCAGAAACTGAACGTTGCCCCGCATGGCAGGAAGACCGTTACCTCGTGACGTTACGGCTCTGCGAACTAAAGCTACTCCGGACACTCCTAGGGACCTAGACTCCGTCTTCCTGGTCGCATGACGCCATTTTTGAGCGAAGGCACCGGTGGGGAGGAACTTTTTAAACAATAAACCGCGTTACTCTTTTGCGTCACGTTTGCTGTGCCGCCGCGAGCTGCATAACAGCCTGAGCGGAGGCGGCCGGATGCCGCTGGCATCCCCGACCCACTCGGCAAGGCGTTGGCGTTGGGAGCGTGCCAGGGCAGTGCCGCCGGCCGCCTCGCCAGCCACCAAGGACGGACCTCTTCGGAGTCCGTGTAGCGGGAACGCGATCGATGCCGAAGGGAAAAAATCGTCTACAGACTTCAATCTTTCTGCGAGAATTCCGTGCGCACAAGCGGCACAGTGCCTTGTTGAGAAGTGATCGAATCTCAAGCGCCGTTCACACATATGCAACCGAGTAAGACCGAGAGAGACCAGACCAGTTTTTAAGCCTCTTGCGACGTCTTAGGACCGGATGCGCTGCAGCGGAGCTGGTCCTAAGACGTCCCAAGAAACTTAAAAACCGGTCTGGTCTCTCTCGGTCTTACTGGATCGCAAGAGTGTGAACGGGCCTTACTGTCAACCGCACCACCCAATGGAGCACTACTGTCACCGTTTCAAATGGTACGATGCACGCACGTACACATATAGACACACAAAAAAAGGAAACAAATAAAGAAAAGAAAAGCAGCTTATTTGGCCGCTGCCATGGCAACGTTGGTGTCGGTGCCGCCCAGTATTGTTCACGCTACAAAGAAGTGATAAACTACAATCGGAGTTCTTAGACATGTATTTCATTCGATTACTTGACTAATTGACACCACAAATCATTGAATTATTAATTACTCGTTGGATGAAATGAGTAGATGACGTGAATACTACGACTGATCGTTTTCCGACTAGTTATGTTTTATTGTTCAGTCAAGCAGGGCCAAAAACGCGACTTCAAGGCGACCGTCACTTTCAGTGCGTATGTCCTTACCTGCTAAACCAATCAAGCGCAGGGTATTCGCTGTGAGCTTGGCCGTTTTGTTCGTAAGTTGGTGTTCGTGTTTTTTTAGTTTATTTATTTATTCATTTATTTATTTATCGATACTGTCAACCCTTGCAGAGCTATTACAGGACTGGTAATGTTCTATAAAAATAAAAGCATTTAAGCACACACAATAAAAAAAGAATAACACATACATACAGATAACAAATCATAAATTCATGGCATATTGTCAAACGCTGTGCTTTCTATGTTTTTCACGAAATCACAAACACGAAGTCACAAACCAACTGTAGCCGTAACAGAGCTGCAACAAGGCGTGGGGTTGGGCTAGTTGGTTGCGCATTATTGATGTGACAAAATAGCGCAAAAGACGGAAGGCAAGTTGAAGTACACAGCGCTGTGTGTGTGTAGTACTTCCACAACTTGTCTTGCGTTTTTTGCGCTGTTTCTTGTTCTTTTTTTGCACTTCAATATTGTATTAGAGCTCGATATATGTATACTTGTTTTTAAGTTTTTATTTATGCATTTTCGTTTACGTACGACGAAACTCACTGTCTGATGATAACACACACACACACACACACACACACACACACACACACACACACACACACACACACACACACACACACACACATACATATATATATATTTTTTTCTTTCTTTTTGCGGTAGAGATGGTGGTGAGAGGCATCTTGGTAGAGTAACGTTATTATCTAAAGTGACAAAACTGCTCGTTCGATAACTCCTTCTTGGAAAGCCTCGTGAGACATGTGGGACTGGCGGGAATCGCCTAAAATTAATGGTGCGGATGCTGGAGCGTCAATAGCAGCGACATTAATGCGAGGAGTTTAGAGAATGATGGCGGCCTGAGGGATATATGTTAGTCCCCAGGTAGCGTACTGTGAGTTGAATCGGACACCTGCTGAAGTAGGACAGACTAACTAAGCACCCACCAGCACATCTCACATGATTAACAACTCTGAACCGTAAAAACGCAGTTGCACTGCCCATATATCATGCAAAATACACGTGCCGAGTTCCAGACATTGATAGGGTTCGGGAAGGGTATTGTCCTCAATGCAACGATTAGACACCGCAGCCACTACCCGAATGCTTGTCGAGCTCTTCATTATCACTAGACTAAATCGAGTGCTCACTCAATGCCCGGGTCCAATATAGAAGCCGCATTCAAATGTCGTCACTCGGGGGACTATGCATGCCAACACTGCGACATCCGAGCTGCACCACCAACTTTTGCAAAGGGAGAGATTGAAAGAAAACGCTCGCTTCTATTCTTGAAATTAGGCCGACACAAACGAGTTTCTTGGGACCCAAGAATGCTCAGACGCAACGCCACTGACCAAGAAGCTTTCTTGTCACCGATTAATTTCAAGGATAAAAGCGGAAGTTTTCGTCTCTCTTTCACACAACTTGATGATGTAGCTCGGAAATCCCAGTGTTGGCATTGTCCCCCGAGTGACAATATTTGGAAACAACTTATAGACCTTTCCAAAAAAAGAAAAAAAGGGCTCATGGCCGCTTTCATTTTCAGAGTTCGCGCGTATGGCGCGTGATTTGCTCGCTTTCCGAAGCGACGAACGTGCGCACACTGGGCTCAAGAGATTGCACGCTGGGCTGAGAACTTGTAAATATTGGAATGGTGTATACGTTATATTGTACCCGAGCATTGCGTGAGCATTGGGTTTGGACTCGGGACAATCAATGCCTCGACGTGCATTCGGGTAAGTGTCTCGTGCCCAATCGCATGACAGGAATAGCCGAACCTAAACAACGTGTGGAACTCGGCGTGTGGCCAGTACATAGCCAACCGCAACCCTTGGATATGATTAAATATCATGGCGGCTTATAATCGACCCCAGATCACGTGGACGCTTGTTCTGACTGCGAGTTGAGGGGTAAACTCTGCTCGTTTGTCACGATATTTGTTTTCTGCGTCTGCCGTTGCGTGGATAAAAAAATCTACCGCGTAGTATCATATATGCTGTGAATGTCAAGAAATATTTCTAAGTGGTATTTACTGATTGTACAAAAATCGTTGCATCGCCCCTTTATATATGACGCTTTCTGATCACAGCCAGACCTGCGTTACCCCTATAGAATGCAATATGACATATTTTCACATATCCTCCACATATGCGCATGTTTGACAGCAGGAACGCAATCCATGGATCGGAGACTGGGAAGTGTGTGCAGTATGTCCATGGAAAATTTAGGCCACGCCCTGCATTTTTTTAAGCTGTCAGGGAATTTACTCGTTCATTTTCACCAGCAAAGTACAATAATATTTTCCTGGTAACTATGACCCAGTTTGGTGTTACTAACTTTCGCTATTGTCTGCCCGTCTCTGTTGTATTAATTGTAGTTTCTGTTTCTGTGTTGGAATTATGGTGGTGATTTCTTGCTCCATACCCAGCCCTCTGAGGGGATTGGGGGGGGGGGGGGGGGGGGGAGGTAGCAAATTCAGATTCCGGACAATGAACAAGGAAACCAGTTTCATATACCATGGACGGATACGTTGACGTAAAAGAAAAGAAGTAAGCACGCGACTCTGCACAGCCGCGTGTGGCACCACTCAGAAGAAGCTTGTGATTGTGGTTGCGCTTCTTTCATGAATTGGCATCCATCTTTCGCAATTTTTCGAATGCGCACCCTGAAGTTTAGACACCTTTAATCCAGCCCAGGAGCGCGCAAACTTCAAGCTTTCCACCATATATGCAGCTCACGCCGAGTTCTAACTTCTTGCAGGACCTTTATATCTTGTTTTCTTTAACTATATAGTCGGTGACAGATTAACAGTTCAGGGGAAACTCCTCCCGCCTCTTTCCACTTTAACAGAGCGAACGCTGGAAAGGAGGTAACCTCCTCTCCAGCGTTCGCTCTGCTGAAGCGGAAAGAGGCGGGAGGATTTTCTCCTGAACCCTTAACCTGTCACCGACTATTTCTCTATCTGAAAGGGTCCATGTATACACCAACTACACCTTGGCACGCCACGACCAGGCAAAACGCGACAGGTTATTGGCCTTTCAAATATCGAGTATTAAGGCCCGTTCACACACTTGCAACCAAGTAGGACTGACTGAAACAAGACCGGTTTTTAAGCCCCTTGCGATGGCATATAGGACCGGACGCTCTGCTGAGGAGCAGGTCCCAAGCCGTCGCAAGAGGCTTAAAAACCGGTCTTGTCTCAGCCGGTCCTACTCGGTTGCAAGCGTGTGAACGGGCCTTTACGTTCACAAGGAATAAGCAGGTGAAATATTTTCGGAATATAAACCAAAAACCGGATGAGTGAAGGACCCCTTGTGTCTTAAAACTGTCAGTGTCATATAAATTATGCCATACAATACTGCCATTTTTCACTTTTCGCACCTGACGTCACCCCGTCGCTTCTACGGCCACCACCTGAGAAGAGGGGAAGGAGGAACTCCCTCTCCCCGGGGCTCTCTTTTGTGTGTCCTAAACGTGCCACGCCGCTGGAAGGCTTCTACGAAAAATGCGTGATTGTCGCACATTCTTGTTTTGCCTCACCTATCTCTTCTCGCATATTCCTGGTCGAAATCTTTGATTCTTTTTTCGTCCTGGATACCGGATACAGAACCACGGGACTGAGAAGGACAGGAAACAGAAAACGTATATAGGGTGCTTTCACTGACCTAATTTCGTCCGCCATTTTGTTGTTGTGAGCTTTCTGGCGTGTACCAAAGACGAGCGTTCCAAGGAGTTACATTACCCATCATACGCGTGGAGCATAGAAGCTTATTGGTCTTACCACGCTGACATCTCCTCAATGGGTTGCGATGTAATCCTTAAAATTAGTAAATTTGTCTGAAAAAAACAAACTAACAACAAAATGGCGGGTTGACGTCATGTGAAAACACCCAATAGAAATGATAGGAGACTAGCCCGCCACTCAAAATTCGTACAAAAGCAACTTCCCCTTTGCTCTCTTCCGTGGCGGTGCAAAATGGTTGATGTCACATCATTCAGTGCAAAGCATCTATTGTTCTTGTTTTTCTTATCTTTTTTTTTTTTCTCGTTATGGAGTAGCCGCTGCCAATACCAAGCGCCCAACCTCCCTGATAGGGACTGCAGTCACTCCCTGGCGTGACGCACAACTTTCCGCCCCGCGTGTCCGCGCATCAACAGGTGCCGCCCGCAGTGCAGCAGCAGGTCTCGGTGACGCGGGGCGGCCATTATGCGGACACCCGTGCATCGTCAAGGCAACGCCGGTACCGTCGACAACAAACGGAGCCCGGAGACGGCCGTGCCTCCCCCCAGGCTGCACTCGACGATCAATTCGGGTTTGGCGAATTGATTTACAGCCCGCGATTTTAATCAAAGCGCCGGGGCATCGCAGTAGACGGAAAAACAATCGAATTTGGAATATGCACCTCGCTCTGATTGCCTTGCAAATAAGCAACAACAACAAAAAAAAAATTTTTTTATAGCGTTTGATTTCTGGCGTTGTTTCACACGAACGAATTTCGCGCTAATGGACCTTTTTCCAAGAAGACGTGCGCGCACGCGTGCACTCTCTTCGACCTATAATGGCTGAAAGCGCAGAAGTTATTCTATGCCTGACATCAGACTTGTCGACGCAAAAGTAATCAAATGGCTTGTTATCGATTACTTCTTGGAGTAATTTTGTAATCATTCGAATTTATTGATTAGGGAGCTATCACAACTGTATTCTGACTACTTTTGGAACTATTAAAATTACTTATAACCGTTACTGTTTTCCCCTATTCTTCCTAATGGCTCCCTCCGTACAAGTTTGCTACGAAGAAATCATCGAACCAAAGTCTTCGACAGGAGGATTGTTTACCGAAATTGGCGGATTGAGAAGATAAGTATCTTATAGTTCGGTTATTCTAATCCAATAATGAACAGTACAAAAATCCCGTTTTCAAACCGGCAAAAAAAAAATCGCTTATTTTGATTATTTGAAGTAGTCGGAAAAGTATAAAGGTTAAGTTTTCAAGTAACGGGCAATTACTTTTCTTCTCAAGTAATCGAGTAATCTAATTAAATAATTTTTAACCGAAAGTAATTGTAATTGTAATCGATTTGTTTTCTCGAATATCGTCAACCAGACTGCTGACGCTGCAAAGGTCCAGATAATTCTCGTCTGTGATTCCCCGTTCCAGAAGCGCAGAGCAGCGTGGTCGCTTCGGAGATTCCTTATTGGAATCATGATTATTCCACCGCTTTTTCTATAGACGCTAACGGGCGCGCGTACCGCAGCTCGGAGCACTTGGAGCGAAAGCTCTCGCTCCAGAACCGTGAGGATCTTGGGCTCTATCCCCATCCCTACCTGTTTAGAGCCGATTGAGAATCGTACTGGCTGAATTTCCCAACTACAGCGAGAACCGCGTGCCGCTCCCTCCATGTCCCAAAGACAGACAGACCTCACCCTGTAATACACTCACGTGTAATTTCCTTCGTGTGCCAATTTGTAGGCTTCTTGCCTCCAAAACGATTTTAAATATCGACCGCCGGGTGCCGTCTTTATCTTAAAAATAAATAAATAAAATAATTGGAACATTAATCTACTGTTTTCAAAGCGGCTGCCTCCTACTTTGGCAGGGTGACTGCACATGCCTAAGAACTCGTTTCTGAAGAACGACGCATTTGCAGCGCATGCTCTGTTCCGCAGCCAGCTCCACTGCCTTGTCGTGATGTCAGAAGCACGAGTTGATGCATCGTATATTTTCACGGAGTAAACTGCCAGGGAAAACGGGCCAAACGCAGCCGAGAGTCTCAATCGCTACGACAACAGTCGATCTGACTCCGGTCGTTGGCTTCGGCACACCTGTCTCGCCCCCCCCCCCCCCCCCCCCCCCCCCGTGTTTTTTGTTTTGTTGCGGGGAGGGACACGTCGTGTTTAACGAGCTCTGTCGTCGGTATCCTCACATACGCCCGCGCTCGGGCCGTTCAACCCAATCTCTGTCCCGGCGTTCAGCTGTCCGCCAAATGGAATCGCGGAACCACGCGTGGGCAGAGACCGCGTCGATGACTGGCCGCCACACGGTTCGAATATGGAAAACTCTCGATTGTCGGCTATCGATTACCTGCTGAATTTTTTTTTCTTTTTTAAATTACACAAAGAAAAGTAAAAAAAAAAATGATTGGTTGCTGTTAAAAAAAAAAAAGTAAAGGTGTTGTTGTTGTCGTTTTTATAGAAATGTGTCACCGAGACTCTTTTTTTTTTTTTTTTCTTTATTGGTTTTGCGGATTTTAATCCGCAGAGGGGGCAGAGATAAATGCATGATGCCTGACAGCGCCTCTGCCCCCTGCAGTTCATACAGCGGAAATAGCATTTCAAAGAAGTCATAGTGATAATAAATAACAAGACAGCCATCGTCATAAAAACAAATCGAAACAATTATTATAAAAATATCTGAAAGCACATGAAATACAATGACTCAGCTCAAACAACTACACAAGCGGCACTGCTTGAACAATGCGGGGCGATATGCTTATCATAACCCAGAAGTCAAATAAAATAAAAATAAAGATAAAGACAAAAATAGACACCGTTTTTTTTACATATCCACTAAACATTTGTAAACAAGGACTTATAAGAGAAAGCGGAAACAAGCTAAATCAAAACCAAAAATCAGGCTACAAAGCCAAAATTGAGAATTCCGAAGTTTCGTAGTACGTTACGTTTTATTGAAAATAAATATAAATAGATATGCATGCCTTAAATAGATGAAAATGCGATATCACTGCAAACCAGAGCTCGTCTGCAGTCTCTTTTGAACTTTGGAAAAGGGGAAGTGAAATTAACATCAATGCCAGGGGAATTTAATAATTTAGTACTCATGTACGATAAACTTTGCCTGCCATAATTTGTTCGTATGCTTGGGATTCTACGTTTCGGGTCTCGTAATGTGTAGGCACTAGAAGGAGGTGTCTGTGTGAAATAGAGGTTGTTTTTGTAGATCCATTGAAATAATTTGAAGTGATATATCTGGTCTGCCTTCAATATATTATATTTAACAAAAAGTGGTGGAGTGCTCAAATTTCTGACATTACCTCTGTAATTTTCGCAAATACGAAGAATTTTTTTCTGAAGGATGATTAGTTTGTTGTAGTTAGATGCAGTGGTTGTACCCCAAACCAACAAACCATAACTGATCTTAGAATAAAAGAGAGAATAATACAACGTCATTTTAAGCCAAGTGGGTATCAAATTTTGCATTTTATATATAATACCAACAACTCGAGACAGCTCTGCCTTCATTCTATTTACATGGGTGGACCACGTGAGCTCTTCGCTAAACCAGACCCCCAAGAACTTTTGCTCTGCAACTTGTTCTATAACGGTGTTTTCAAATATAATGTTAAAAGAGCTGTTGTCTCGCTTACTAACAGGTTTGAAGATTATGTATTTTGTCTTACTTGTGTTTAGCTTCAATCTATTTACTCGTAACCAATTCGATAAATTAATGAGGTAAGCATTGCAAGCATTTTCTAGGTATTCTTTAGTCACACCAGTAAAAAAGACATTTGTGTCATCAGCATACATTACTAACTTAGGGGAGCCTGGTATTATCGTTATGTCATTCACGTAAGCTAGAAATAATAAAGGACCGAGAATGGAACCTTGAGGAACGCCGTGCTGTATTCTCAATTTACTAGATGCTATGTTGTTAATAGAGACGTACTGCTGACGATTTTGTAGATAAGATTCTATTAGTTTTAGCGCTATTCCTCTTATACCGTATCTCTCAAGTGTTTTGACTCTGAACGGAAGCGGCGAAAATGACATCTTTAGATCGTCCCTACGAACTGAGGTTTCCGATAGTGACGAAGATAATCCCTGAAGAAGGGGAACAAGAGGGACACGTTTTAGTTTCCTCACCAACCGGTTGTGTGACCTGACGTCATTGGTCCACAGTCACGTGACGTCTTTCGAGCTCTTTCTTCTCCGAAGTTGCAAGAGGGAGAACAAAATTGCAATGCTGCTGTGTTGTTCCCGCAAAACTTTCACTGAAATATACGAGGAAAATAAGAAATCGCGGAATTTGCGACGCTAACAACCGATTCTGAAGGATTTCTGAATTTTCAGGAGGCCATGTATACGGGGCTTCCTTCGCCAGATATTGAGCCACAATTCCGTGAGAGCCATCTGCGTATCGTCTCATACATAATTACCAATTAAAGAAAAAAAAAAACGAATTTTAGGCGGAATTAGTTTTCTTTGTAATTTGTAAGAAGTATTACTGAGTGTGGCTGTGGGTGCCGAGGTGTTCAGACCTGACTTCAATAAAGCTTTAATCGGCATCCTATCTGTGTACGGATTCGATAGCACACTGTTGGACTATTGAAGGTCCGATTGACTTCAACCATCGACAGCACTTAGGACGGTTTTGCATGCCGCTTCACTGACGGTGACAATCGAATGCCACACGCAGCTACTCGCGGTTAAATGCCACCGAGCGTAGCGAGGCCTGTCTTTTGTCTTCTGAAGGGGTGTCGCTACTGCTTCGGATTGACTGGACGGGGCTGTAGCGGCGCTCCCCCTGAGATCGGGCACTTGAAGGCGCACCGAACGGCCTTTGTTGCGTGCGCTCTGCTGACGGGAGAAAGAGCCGTGCTCGGCTCTGCGGCTCGTGTCGGGCAGTGGCGGCCTCCGCGGGAACTGTGTCAGTGGCAATGGGCGACCGGGCAGCCCGCAGCGACCCTTCCGAAATTGGGCTAAGGTTAAGCGATCCGTGCTGGCTTCCTGTCCGCCGCCTTTCCCAAATGATCGAGCTCTCTCTCGCTTCTTTCCGGCTGTTTCGAGCGGTCGTTTCCAGGAGCGCGGTTTCGAGCGGAAGCTTCGAGGTTTTCCGCCTGTTTTCGAGATCGGAGATCGCGTGCCGTCGCTGCTGTTTTGAATTGCAGGCGGTTTGCTTCTGGTCTCCCGAAAGACGTGCAGTATATATAGCTTCCTCCTATGCACGTTTGCGAGCAGCGCCACGCTTCAAAAGGCAGTCCGGCCACCGTGGGAGAAGACCGCTTGGTTTGTACGGCTATGATGGTACCTGGAGCGCGTCTCCGACTGGTGTGTTTGGCGTCCTATCTGCGGAAGCTACTCTATACCCTTGGCGATTACGGTATTTTAATTTTAAGAGGAAAACCGAAAAAACCCAGCGGTCGCTTGTTCGCGCTAACAGTGTCGTACTCTGTGCGTCTTCCGCACGAACTCTCGCGCAGAACGCAGAACGACTCGCTCCGACTTTTAGCGGACATAAGATCCGCCCCTTTTATGAACCCAACGTCCCTTAGTTCCCCAATTCAATGTGAACGAATTGAATTGGCAGCATCTGCGCCTATCGCTTTATTTCAAGATCCGTTAGCATACCCGATGAAAACAAATAAACTATAGGCTACGGTTCATAAACACGCCATCACAATGACCGGCCCTTCGTCGTTGGCTAAGAGCTTGACCTCGCTGTTGCTGTCGTACGCCACTTTTACCAGTGACAGTGGTATACTTTGCAGTGAATGGAGTGCCGCTTATTGCCAGGTATCTCGGAGATCGCAATAATTTTTTTGATCGTCATCGCCGTCCCCGTTTGCTAACGAGGGCGTCATGGGTCGCGCAGTCTGGCTTTCGATTCTCAGAAGCCCTTTGCCGGAGGGATCTGACGTGTCTGCGACCTTAGCGTGATATTTTCGCCGCTGCATCGCGCCGTGCGTAGCGTGACAAAGGTTCGTGTCACGCACCATAGCAAGTGTACATAGGACGGCTCATGCACGTGCGGGTTTCTTACAGGCCTCCAAAGTCCCAAGGAACTTAAGCTGTCTCCGCCGAGGCGAAACTTTAAAGCAATGCCCTTGGCTCATAGCCCATTTAAAGGAAGTATACCTTCCACGTGTAACGAAACAGTTACCAAGAAGATGGTGCCTCCATAGAACTTGACGTCGGGTTATGGCAAAGGGCAATATGACACTGATCGTGCTTTTTGTATAAAAAAAACGGAAGTATTTCCCGACATTAGAAAATTTTAGAAGGCAGTCAAGGCTGGCCCAGACATTTGCGCCGGACTGCGCTGCGCTGCTGCGTTCCATTACGGCACATTGCGTAGTCCTCGGTTGTCATGGTAACGAACCGTAGTATCTTGCCGTAAACAGAAGGAAAGGGCTCGGGAAGAATCCTTTATATTAATTTTTAACGGTGCAAGATGACATATGGTATGCATAACCGGAAGGCGCATGCACCTAATGATCATGACTTGGTGTTTCGTCGTAAGTAATCTTGATGTTTTTAGGTGATTGGCCACACGTGCTACTAGAAGAGCGCAGTCACATAAACTGACTTTTATATTCCTAATGTGCTTGTTGATGAAACATATATTTCAAACTAAAACAATCAAGAGGAAAAGGACAAAGAACAAACGACGGCACTATTTTTCGTCTGTGCATTGTCTTCTTCGTGTTCATTTTTTTTTTCTGTTTGTAGGGCGTGAGATCAAAGCCTTAGCACACTTGCGGTGGGTGTGACTTATAGCGGCAAGAACTCCGCTCCTAGCCTTTCTCGTGTACCATGTCCGGTGGATGCCTGGCATTCACCATCTATATTCGATCTTGAGTAGGGTGACCACCCGTCCCGCGACTCGCGGGACTGTCCCGCATTGAGGGCTCGTGTCCCGCGTCCCGCAAGAAATACCAAAATCTTTAAAATGTCCCGCACTTCACATTGTCGTAGCATTCACTACGCAGATTATGGCGCTTCTGAAGAGCGGGCCACGGGGTAGCGCGAAGGTCATTAATAAACGTGTGAATCTCGATGGTGTGCCATTTCCTATACAAGCACTGCGGAAAGCGACAATCATTCTTGCCGGGGACGAACCTGCATGTGCCGTTGCGCTTCTCCCCTTGATGGCAAAATATTGGGAGCGAAAATTGCTCTCCTAAAGTTGAAAAATAACTATTGTAATTATTTGCAAATCATACTGTGCAATGCAAAAAAGTTCTTCTGAAAAGCTTTTTTTTTTTTTTTGTGAACACGGCCACACAAGGCAAAGACCCTGCAATTCACAAAGGTCGAAAAAATAACATAAGGTTCTAATTTTATGCAAGCGCATGTTAGTATAAGAGTAAGTATCGTCAGGAAACAATAAGCCGGAAAAGATTTACTGTTTCTTATTTCCCTTTCATGCATTGGGATCTGCTACAGTCGATTTTTATATTTTCGACTTAGACACTAATGTCTAAGTTGTATGTCTTAGACATACAACTTGGTCTTACAACTTAGACATCCAACCGCAATAAAATATTTGCCAATACAATTACACACAAAATATATCACTGTGACTGAAAATAATTTTAGCTTAATTGCCGCCACACAAGTTTAGGTTATAATATGCTTTCGGACATCACAGGATATCGGGGTGTGCGTGATGGTGAATTTTTTTCATTACGTTTATCTTGAGTCGTGAAAATACCGTCCTCCTCTTACTCCCTCCCTCTCCTTCCCCTTCCCCCCCCCCTTCCCCCCCCCCCCCCCCCCCCCCCCCCCCCGCGGTCAGGGTGTCCCGCATCTCGCCTGCAGGAAGGTGGTCACCCTAATCTTCAGATAATCGCCCCGTGGCATCATATGAAACAATGGCTGAAAATATCGCGCGCGTCCAGACCAGTGGCTGTAGCCCTCAAGCGGGACACGTTGAAATGGCTTCTATCCATACTTTCATTTCACTAGGTGCTGAGTGAGGCAAAGGGCGCGCGAGAGTATATAGCTTTAGAGCTCTCTTCGCGCCAGTGCTCCTTCAAACAAAACATTTTGCGCGCCTACGCTCTCCTTTGATAGCGCCGCATCCAACTTGGGAGCACTTGCGCTCTTTCTTTCGCATAAGCTTCCATCTTCCATTGTACGGGACCCCTGCCCATTTTTCCACGCGCTCTGACTCACTCCATCTCAAATTCGCTGACAGCTATTAGAAAAGAATCCTTAGACCCGCCAATGGGTGGCCCTCCAGAATGCGTTCGTGCGGCGCCTCGGACGCCCGCTATTCCTGATAACGGCATTTTTTTTACTCGACGGAGTTCCGCAGAAAGGCTCATGAAAAGGAGTTCCGGCGAAACAAATTGCCGTCCGCCCGAGCACAGCTGCTTTCCAAGGTCCCTCTTTTGCGACCTGTTCTTTCCTCGAGGGTCTCATTGTGCGGCGTCTTTTTCTGACTTCATTCCGCCTTCATTTTCTCCTCGCAAGGCTGTGCCCCTGCGCAGGATGGTCATTCGTTGTGGAGCAACGTATCCGCGAGACGCCGAGGAAGATACATGTACTATAGACACACCCGCCCACGCCTCCATCGTGCTAGAGAGGGTTGTTCCCTGGGCATTTACCTGAGTCATCATTAAATAAAAAATACGCTCTATATAAAAAGTGGCGGAACATTTTTTTTTTTCCGTCAAAATAAGCGCGGTCCAGCTTTCCTTTTGGTTCGAAACAAGGAAACAAAATAACGGTGTATGTCAAAACGGTGCATAAGGGAGGATGTTGGAAACGACGCTTTCATACCGCCGTGTCTCTGCTCGTGCTGGCAAGTGCGTGCATTTACAAGCTTGCCAATGCTAACTTTAATGTGTGTGTAAGAGTCTTCAACATAACGTTGTACTACTACCGACCTGCCTTTTGCTTCATCACGTCTAATTGTACAGTGGCTGTGCACTTAGTTACAAAAAGTAGCATAGCAACATAAGATCTACAGGAGAATTAAAGCCCGGCCCCTAAATTCCCGGAAAACATGCTCTACACTCTAAAAAAAGCCCGTGCGTCTTCTTTCCCGCACAACACTCGGAGAGCCAATCACCGCAACCTACGGAAACTTGTTGTTGTTTTGTCCGTTTTTTTTTTATTTTTCCGTGTCTCCGGTTTACGATGGAAGTTCTTCACCAGCTCGCCTGTGCTTTTACCCTTTCTACGGAGACAGCTCAGCCAATGGCGATGCCGAAACATATGTTTAGACCAAAAAAACGCAGTCTGAGTTGTGACATTAAGCAATGCAAAACGTCACGCTCGAATTGCTTAATGTCACAACTCAGACTGCGTTTTTTGCTGTAAACATATGTTTCGGCATCGGCATTCGCTGAGCTGCCGCCGTAAGTTGCGGTGATCGGCTCTCCGAGTGTTATGCGGGAAAGTAGACGCACGGGTTTTTTTTTTTTTTAGTGTACTCAATAAAAACGCACCCGTTTTCCTGGCTTCAAAGATTAGGACATTGAGAAACATGCACATCTATAACTACATACTCTTTCTCTTAAAATACCATTATATAATCTAATAATTATTAGATTGGTGGTCTGGATTTGGAGTGGTTTTGGAGCGCTGTTTTGTTGGCATCTTCTTGGGCATGCAAGCGCGCGCTCGCGTGACGCGTCTACCGTACGCAAGCATGGAGAGCTTTTGGATCGCTCTAAATCCACTAGTGGAATTCCACATTACCAGAAGAGGGCCACTAATACACTCTAAAAAAAACGTTTGTGCGTCTACTTTCACGCACAACACTTGGAGAGCCAATCAGCGCAACTTACGGAGGCAGCTCAGCGAAGGACGATGTCGAAACATATGTTTAGACCGAAAAACGCAGTCTGAGCTGTGACATTAAGCAGTGAAAGCGTGACGTTTTGCATTGCTTAATGTCACAACTCAGTCTGCGTTTTTTGGTCTAAACAGATGTTTCGGCATCGTCATTCGCTGAGCTGCATCCGTAAGTTGCGCTGATTGGTTCTTCGAGTGTTAAACGTGAAAGTAGACGCACAGACTTTTTTTTAGAGTGTATACATTCTGTGTGGGCGGAGCGTCGGCTTTTGTGGGCGAAGCTTCTCCTGTATATTTTTTGTTAACACATTATATAGGGGGTTCGGTGGCGGAAGTGTGTTAACGCACCACATGCTCGGAGCGCGTGGAGCAAAGGCTCGCTCTGCAAAACCCAGGGATCCTGGGTTCAATTCGCAAAGTTCGTCTGCTCCTTGCACAGAGGTTGCGATGATGGTAGAACGCCGAGTTCTTATTGGCTAATTAAAAAAAAATATAGTGGGTAGACCTCTAGGCGTCTATGTGGTCTCCCCATTATTGAAACTTTCAATCAAAGCCAATCAGAGCCCGGCGACGTTCTGACGTCACCGCAATTCCTGCGCTAGAAGCAGACTACTTGCTATAGAACAACACGCGTCCCTGACGTCACGCAGCTGCGGTGGCACTGTCGACGGCACTGCGCATGCGCAGAAGCTTCAGTTCACTCGAATTCGGTTTCTGCGCATGCGCAGTGCTCACACCTGGTGTGGGCAAACGCGGGCTGGTTTGTGAACGGCGTGTCGGTCTATAGACCTTTTCACCCTCCGCCGCATGGGCGCTGCCATCTTGGAATCACGTGACGCGGCCGCCATTAGGTTGCTTCAACTTGTTGCTCCGCTCTCCGGTCCGCGCCATGGCGGATGCGCTGAATTCGTGTTTTTCGTCGCGCTTCACCGCGTCTCTTGCCTTACTCCGTAAAGTGTCGTCCGATACTTAAACTTACCATGCAATTGCATTACATCATTGTGCGCGCAACTTCTGTAGTTAATTTTGTAACACGTTTTGAATACTTTTTTTACCGTCGGCGTGCCGGATGCGTGTGAAAAGGCTTTATAGGAACAGGAATCAGCATTAACACTTGCGCAGATTGACTACATATGACTTGAAAAGAGCCTCGAGGGTTCAAATACCAATAACTTACGAGAACTGAGGTTTGGTTACTAATAAGGGCGGAACATTTGCAATAGGAAGCCCAATGTTATTATATATATGAGTGCGCGTTGGTGCCAAGGGAGGACACAAAAACACTTAGCGTAATTAGCCACGTGTTGTTCTTGAAAGCATGGTGTTTTGTAGTTACAACAGATCGAAAACAGTTTTTTTTTTTAATTTCACTAGGAAAGTTGTGGACAAGACGCGGGAACAAACGTTTCGTTTGAATTACTTTTATGCTATAAATAATGGTACCTTAACATTAGGCAACTTGTTTGTTCGCAATATCACACCTATATCTGTTTTACGTTCTTAATCGCGTGTGTGATATAAGCATTCGCTTTATCAGTATACTATGAATTCCACGGAATAGTATATTGTGCTTTAGTCCCATGTCCATAGTCTTTCAGTTGCTTAAGTCATTTTTCAATATAACCATGCAGTTTGAATTAATTTATTTCAACACAAATATTTGGACTCCCCACGTAAGAAACTGTCACAGACAACTTGATAGTGCCTATGAGTCACAAAATGTGACGCTGAAAAGAATCCTTCTGCATAAAAATCACCTGAGTGCAGCCGGTTGTCGACGGCAAATAGGAGTTACTTTCAGTAGCTGGTGACGTCAAAATGTGCAAAGCGCATCGTTTCAAATCAGTGAACAGCTTTCTACACAGGTCCATTGGGCGGCGCCTGGCGTTCGACTTCAGCCAAACTTATCGGAGATCATTTCTTTTGCGCTCTTCAATTCATTCGGCAAATTTTATGGAACATGAATATCAGACTTTATTTTAAGACTGTCATTCACTTCTCTCACCATTCTAATACCTTGAGAACGTCATAAGCAAACAAATAATTTATTTCATAAGGCCAATATTTTGAAATGCTGTTAATGAGTACTTTAGTTAAAGAAATTTTCTAGTCAGCCTACGCTGGTCTATCAAAATATTTCTCGAGCGCTTAATTCCTTTAAATGAAACAGGCCGAGACAATATTACTTTCTTTATATTATCTACGTGATTATATGAAACTTTTCTAGTCATTATAAAAGACGTTTCCAGTCTCGAAGTTGGAAAAGGTTGGTGTAGGGAAACCAAACATCGAGCAGTAAACTCGTCAGTTCATCTGTTTTTGGTGATTCATCAGATTGTTAATCTTGTTGTCGACCTGATTTTTCACTAAGCACTGATGCAATATAGTCTGTTGCAATATAAGATGATCAGTTCAATATCTGACTCGAACGCGAGCTAACTACCTTCCGTGCCGCTCGGTGCACGCACAGCCAAGGCGCGGCTGCAGGCAAAGAGCGCACGCTGCAGGCAGAGCTTGTCCTGCTCTTTATCTTTTTTTCTTCTGAAGATTAGTGTCCGCGGGTACGGCCGTGGACAATGGTGCTCCTCCCTGTGCATCAGCGCAGACGTTTCATCGCCGAACCTGGCCGAAGTTAACGATGGACGGAATCAGACGCTCATAGTGTTCGTAAAAAAAGATCGCAATTTAGGCTCGAAACCCCTTCGTGGCTTGCCAAGTGGCTCAACAATATTGTTTCATTCGCTGTGTGCTACAAGAAAAAAAATTATATCGCAAAATTATTCGAAAGTAACATGAAACAGCATCACACCCGCGTGCACGTTGAAACCGAAACTGACCAAATTGAAGCAACCTAATGGCGGCGAGTGCGCCAGCGCCCTCTACCCGCCGGTCCGGCAACTACTGAAATGAAAAGGTCTATAAGACCATATTATCCTCCTCCGCATGGGCGCTGCCATCTTGGAATCACGTGACGCGTCAGCCATTAGGTTGCTTCAACTTGCTGCTCCGCTCTCCCCTCCGCGCCTTGGCGGATGCGTTGTATTCGTGTTTTTCGTCGCGTTTCACCGCGCTTTCTTGCCTTACTTCGGAAACTGTAGTTCGATACGTCTACTCGACGACTCCTGAGGTTTGTTTACTAATGGTGGCGGAACATTCTCAGTAAGAAGCTCGTATATTTATATCGCGCATTTAGGTTCGCAAGGCGTTAAGAATAGTCAACACAAGGAGACTATCTGTATCTCCTGAAAGTATCGTTCTTTGTATTCATAATATATCGAACACAGTTTCTTTTGGTTATGTGAGGAAACTTGCGGAGGAGATGGACAACGAACGTTTAACTTGAATTTTATCTGAGGCTAAAAGTAAAGGTACGCCAACGTCAAGCGATTTGTTTGTTCATAATATCACGCCTACATGTGTATGAGGTTCTCAATCTCTTTCTTTGCGACGTAGACATTCGGTTGGTCTGTTTACTTATGAAGTTTAAAAAATTGTATACCATGCTCGCTCCCATTTCGACAGTCAATTAAATGATTTATTGTTTACATTTAGGTAACCAATGCCCTCCACTTAACTTACTTAACACAAAGGTTGGGACCTCCCGCGTAAGAAACTGCCACATACACTTAACAGAAGCGAGTTTTAGAATAGCGTGCACGAAAAAATAACGTCGTTTCTATTTGCAAATACAAAACGCGGTTTGGGTTCGGCGCATGTGCAATAATGACAACGCTTTTTTTTTCCTTACGTTGTTTTGTCTTTTGCCAGTATCTAAAATCCGCAATAATTGAGCCCCCCCCCCCCCCCCTTTTCCAAAAAAAAAAAAAAAAAAAGATAAGAGCCATCTGCATAACAGCTATTTGACTGCAGGATTGTCGATGGCGAATAGAAGTTTACTTTTTGTGGCTGGCTCCGCCGAAATTTATAAAGCGAATTTGTTCTAAGAAATAAATATTTGTTCACACAGGTCCGTGAAGTGGTGCCTAGAGCTAGAATTCAGCCAAACTTTCCGAGGTATTTGTCCTCCTGCGCCCTTTAATTTTATTTGTCCAATTTTACGGAAGACAAATGCCAGATTTACTTTGACGGGCCTGTCACTTATATCATATCCTGAGTAAGCAAATGTTCATATAAAAAATGTATTTCCTAGGGCAAATATCGCGAAATGCTGCTTATGAGTACTTTAGCAGGATTGATAATTTAAGAAATTCCCTACAAAGCCTGTCAAAACATGCTCGAACACTAAATTAAAAAAGAGGCCGAGACAATATTATTTGCTTATATCAATTATCTGCGTCATTACACGATACGTTTTTATTCTGCGAAGTTCACTAAAGTTTGGGTGCCCACGAAAACCAAACAGTGAGTTGTAAACTCGCGAGTTCATCTGTTCTGGCCGATTCAGAACATTGCTAATCAAGCTGTCGATATGCTTCCCTCTTCACATTCACATGTTACTCTGGTATTCATGTTACAAGGCGCAAAAACACGGACACAAGAGAGAAAGAGACAAACAGACGCCTGTTTGTCTCTTTCTCTCTTGTGTCCGTGTTTTTGCGCCTTGTAACATGAATACCAACGTTTACCAACTAGCCCAACTACAAGTTCTTCTACATGTTACTCTCTTCATTAGTTTGTTTTTCTGGAAACTGGTGTCATCGGGTACGGCCATACACGATGGTAATCTTCCTTGTACATCAGTCATGCGTTTCGCAACCGACGATAATCAGATACATCGATGGGGTTGCTTAAAAAACCCACAATTTAAGCTAGAATACAACTCGTAGTCATCAAAGTGCCTCAATACTACTGCTTCATTAATTTTGTGCTACCAGGAAAATAATCGTACCACAAAATTAAGCAAAAACAACGTAAAAAAGCATCATAGCCGCGTTCACGTTGAAAACGAAACCAACCAAATTGAAGCAACCTAATGGCGCCGAGTGCGTCAGCGCCCTCTGTCCGCCGGTGAGGCAACTACTAAAATGAAAAGGTCTATAGAGCCGCACTAGTTCCTATCAAAATGGCTGTCATCTGGATGGTCGTCAGAGAACAGCAGTACAAGGTTGGGACTGCGACGCGTGAGTGATTCTCATTTTGTGAAATACGAGCGATATAAGAGCCTTACTTCCACGCCAGGAAGGTGTAAGCAAGCATCTTATTCGGAAGCCGATGTCCCAGAAGCTAGAGAGCACGATTCTCACGCCGCGGTACTACAATCGCTGAAAGTTGCGAATCCCCACCCCTGTCCGTTTCGATCTGGATAAACATTCTACCGGCTTGCGGTCGGTAATGACTACTGCGTGGTTCACGTTAAAGACACAGCACAATTATTATTAATATTATTGCCTTAGCATATTAGTACCCACATGAAAGGGGAAAGCTGACGGCGTACATCCAACACCTCCTAGAAATAAAGCCGTAGCGCTCCGAGTGGGTACGTCACAATGTCGGAGGAAGGAAGGCCGTGGCGCAACTACGTCAAAAAATTTCGGCTGTCGACGCCTATCGACGTGAAAAAAAAATTTTTTTTTTCTTCTCGGGCGGCGCGGTGATGTTCGTGCGCGTTTATCCGACATTAATACACGTTTTAAAAGCTCAGTCTTGTACAATGTATTATACATATAATATAAACGATACACAACGCGTTACCAAGGTTGAAAGTACCAAATTTATATTTATGACTATCCCCGTAACCGCAGGATACGCGCAGTCCCGCAGCTCCCCACACTTTCCAAATGAACCGGCTCAGCGAGTTTCCGATGCGACATCTTCTTTCCTCGTACGGGCTCCGATTCTGGTAAATTTACGTTGTGTGTGAGCTGCTGACTGTCTGGAAAGGAACGCTGAGACATTTCAGAAGGGAAAGGAACCGAAAAAAAATCCAGTCATCGCCACAGGGAGGGAGCGCACACGAGCAAGAGATGGGTCGGCAATGTTAAGCCTCTCGTCCCACACTGCTGGTGCTGCTCTCGTGTGTGTGTGTGTGTGTGTGGTCGTTTTTTTCTTTTTTTGTCGTCACCGCAATCTCGGGTAGCTCTTTTTTTTTTTTTTTTTTTGCTTGATACCACGGCATTTACGTGGATTCGCGAAACAAGTCCTGCTACGGTTTGAGTGACAACTAGTGTGGCAACTAGTCAACGATGACACTGGCCGATGACCTCTCTCTCTCTCGACAAAGAGAGACTTCTAGAAGTTCGTGTTGAAATGTTTTTGTGATGGATCGTGTGGGACGTATGGATACGATTGACAGGTGAGAAACACCTTATTTACGGGCTTTCTTGGTCATAAGTGTTGCACTCGATTTTTTTTTTTTTTTTTTAATCTCATGATAGAATGGCTTTTTGTTCTTTGGCGTTATCCGTTTGCTATTGCGTCGACATTTGTAAATATGCGTGGTAATATTCTAGTTTTTACTGGAAGGTAAATAACAAGTTTGTATGATTATTGAAAGTGCGTTGTTTGTACTTATGTGCTTATTTATACTAATGTTATTTTGTTGCCTTTACCGCGTTTATAATAGAATCTTAACTGTATTAAGGTCATAGTATTATTGTATACAAAATAGGTTATATTTTGTTCTTAGGCAGCTCGAGCCCATAGGGAGAAGTAAATTAGTTGAATGTAAATAGTAAGTTTAGTACCCCTGCCACACGGAAAAGTTGAAATATTTTGATTAAATAAATGATACCGGATTTAATCAGATCTCTGTTTTGAGTGATTATATGAGCGTCGCAAGCTGATTTGTCGGCCCCATATTGTCATTCGATCGAAATGACATTAATTTTAATTCAATGACTGCACGCGATAACATCGCTTACATGATCGTAAGTGACACTTGTCTAGCCAATCCGCGTTGGCTACATCTACCTGATTTTAACTGATCTGTATTGCTGTGTCCAATCACTGCGTGTCTCGCCTTTTTGTCGAAACATTTCTGTATAAAATATGTATTCCCACAGCAATAATTGCGTGACTCGATATTTTTACTTAAAACAATCACATTTTTCTATAGACGTCTACGCATACCGCGTGCCATTTCGCATCGATTATTTAGCGGTGTAATGTTTTGCCCGTGTAATAAAGTGTTTCTTAGACCCGTTGCAATGTGCAGCTTTCATTTTAGCTAATAAGACACGCGTATGTGACGAAAAGCGATTTACGACGGTCGATCCACGCGTGTTAATTGCCTTGGCTTCGACGCGCGCCCCCGATGGCCTTCCTTTGCGACGTCACGAGAAGAGCGCTACTGCCTTATTTTTAGGAAGTGTTGGTCCATCTAGGACACAACAGTGGAAAGGGAAGCGCGCCGCGTAGAGAGGAGGAGAGCAGTGAAGGACAAAGGCGAGAGGGAGGCGACGTCACGAGGTGGAAGCCAATCCGCGCGAGGATGCTGGGCCAAGTCTGAACCTGCAAGTGTGCGGATCGCGTATTCCCTGGATTGTGCTACAATATGGGGTGTGAACCAAGTACTAGCGTAGCATGGCCCTTGGGAAACGCCACACACGTCCCCCTTTCAGAAACGCTACCACTGACCTCGTAACGAAGCCAAAATAGGCAGCAACGCATAGTGTAAGCAAGAGAAAAACCAGCTGAGAAAGTCAAAACAGAAAAGTGAAGGGGTCAGCGTTAGCATTTCCCAAAGGGGTACGGGTGTGGTGCTTCCCAAGGGTCACGCCTAACACATTCCCTAAGGATCCATCAATAGATCTTCCCATACTCCGTTCCACCTTCAGTCCGAGCGCAGTGGACACCACGAGTTATCCTAGCCGATCCAGCGCCGGGACAAAATCACGTGACCTACCGGTTGGGCAGAGCGACACAGGGAGCTCAAGGTCACATGACACTCTCTCAACGCTGGATTGGCTGGAATGGCTGTTAGCGTCCGCTGCGCTCGGACTGAAGGTGAAACAGAGTATAGGGTGCCTTCATGTGCGCTTTGCTTAGGGTGGAGACATCTGGCCATTTTGTCCCACATATGCGATGCTATTCACGTGGACGTCATGGCCGAGTCCGTTGCAGCTGAGCGCAGCTGACGCTGAGCTTACTTCCATAATAAAGTAGCTTTTCATGCCATAAAAATGGTCGTTCTTGGCAGATGGCACGTGCAATTTCATTCTCAGAAACATATATACACTGTAAAAAAAGCCCGTGCTTACACTTTCCCACACAACAATCGGAGAGCCAATCACCGCAACTTGTGGAGGCAGCTCAGCGAAGGACGATGCCGAAACATATGTTTAGACCAAAAAACGCAGTCTGAGTTGTGACATTAGGCAATGCAAGCGTGACGTTTTGCACTGCTTCATGTCACAACTCAGAATGCGCTTTTTGGTCTAAACATATGTTTCGGCATTGTCATTCGCTGAGCTGCCTCCGTAAGTTGCGGTGATTTGCTCTCCGATTGTTGTGCCGGAAAGTACAAGCACGGGCTCTTTTTAGAGTGTACAGTATATAATACTATATATAAAGTTTCAGATCGCCAAACCTTGTATATATATTCCCTACACGACCTTGCTGATTTGCATGAACGCGCGCACTTAGGCAGCTTGTACAGTTCGGTTGCATAAAGCAGTGGGTTGGAAGAACTAGGACACAGACGCATCCGCGCGCACCATTTTTGGGGCGAGCAACGCGCTGTTTCTCCCTCGCTTCTAAAAAAAAAAAAAGAACATTGATTAAGAAACAAAAAGAAGAAAACCCGTAAGTATATGATTTCACCACACACGCACGATGTCGTTATTACGCGTCTTGTCTAAAGAGCACCCTGCTTTTCTGGTTGTGATAGTTTTCAACGTGAAGCTCTGTACACTAGCTGCGGTGCTTTGAATGGTCAAGAAGTTCTGTTATAGTCTACAGAACAGATTGATTGAGAGACAGAGAGAGAGAAAGAGAGCGACAACCTTCAAGGCTTTTTGAGACTTAAAGAAACAAACGAAAATAATGATATCTGGAAGTCGCGCTGGAAGGCTGTGCGGTTTGGAAAAAGTTTTTTTGGCGTTACTTTGTTGCCCGTATAGGCACGAGTTATAGTTGATGCCGTATTCCCAGGAGCGCGAGAAGAGCGGAGCGCCTCGAGATCACTATAGGTCTCCACGTAATGTTCGCAAATGACATTACAGCATGGGAAAACCACCCCCTACGAGCGATTTCTACACAGCAAGATAGTAAATCACGTACCAAACGCGCGAACACCGCAGATGGCAGTGAACAGACAGTGTCCACTTCGTTCACTCTTCTTTTGGGCTCGAGTGAAAAGTGTCGCCGAGATTAGAAGTTTGCATCTTCAGATTGTACCTCGCAGGGTTGACTTTGCTGCAGTACGCTTCGTCTTGCTACATAAGCATTTTTTTTTTTTTTTTTACAGTGTGGTACGTACTATTATTTGTGGCAGGGGTCTCGAAACCTTTTGGCTAAGGGGCCGGACTAGGGATCTATCGCAGTCTCTAGAGCTGGAAAAAAGTAATTCTAAATGAGGAAAACCTAAACAATCCCATGGTAAGCATTTTAACACAAAAATTATTGTTAGAGTAAGTGTTCAAAACAGCACCCTAAGGAGAAGTAATGTGCACTTTAATACCTCAATATAAAATTTAATATTTAGCTAACTATGACCTCACAGAAACATTGTGACCAAGAAAATTCACCAGGCATAAATCAAAGCGCATGGTAAATTTGGCACATTCGCCCAGTGCAAAATACTAATGAGAATGATAAAGTTAATGCTGACAATATGCAATAGTTGTGACGAAGGACACGAAGCGCAATGTACATGAGAACGAAAATAAGTTTCAACATAGTTGCAGAGACGTGGAGTGGAGCAGGGTGGGGATGGCAATGTCCAATTAATATTATGGCGAGAGGACCCGCGTTACATTGCCGTTTCTGTCGTTTCTGGTATCTCCGTTTGCGATTTTGGAGCGCTTTGCAGCGCCGTTTCTTTACGTGCACTTTATTTTGTGCCGGTAGCAGCAGCCAGCTGGTCTGCTGGAAGCGGGCCGCGGGCCGGGTCGGGGTTTGGAGACCCCTGATCGATGGGACTGTCGCAGAATGTGTCACTGCGCTAGAACGTGGCACGAAGTGTAATTTTTCCCTGGATCTTGTCGAAGAATTTTCATTCGTCTTGGTTCTTTCAAATCTTACGCGTTCCTATGCACCAAACGGACGTATCTGATATTTTGCGAGCAGTGCGATACTATTAGCACGGACAGGCCATATCGCTAATATTTTTCATTCTTCTTTCACAGCACGGAGGTTCCGACAAAGAATGCCAGTACAGTGTAATGTGCTGCTGGTGGAAAATCAACGTATAAATGGCGAAATTTTATGGAAAAAGAAAAACACGCCTTTGTCGTGTTTACATTGCATTTGTCGCACAGCGTACGTTTCTGGTATCAGTGTAGAACATTCGTTACATACACCGCCTACAGAGCGCCACACATCCAGCATTAGCAAACAATCGCCGCCGGGTCTTATTTTAATATAATAAAAAGGAAAAGCTTTCAATACAACTGCAAGTGTAGTTGCACACGCAGTCGTGCAAATAAAGCACCAGCTACGGACAATGGCATAGCCGGGGGGGATCGAAACTTATGAAGCGTCAGCGGCCCGACCCGACCCACTCTGAAAAAAATTCCTGGATGCGCTACTAACTACGGACATGCGCTCCAGCGGCTCTATAAAAATAGTTATTTTAACACGCAAACACTTTTTTTTTTAAACACATAGCTGTTTCAGAAGTCCGAACGACAAGATCATTTGGGTGGTCGCGCGCGCGCCACTGCTTTTGAAATAAGTCGCACATGGCGTTCAGCGGACTCCATATTACAGCCCCGGGTACCCTGTCCAGTCCCCTGGTTCCAGAGTTTTCAGACCAAATACAACTTTAATAGAGATCTCTTGTTCTCTCTGCTCTACCACGCAGCGGAGGGAAATTAATCGCGTGTGAGCAAACGTCGGATGTTTTTGTTCCCTATATTGTGAACATCATCTCAACCATTCTCGTGATTAAATACGGGTGGGTGGAGAGAGCCCGCGAGTATGCAGACTTTCAGAACGACGCGGTTGCAGCTTGTCGTGCGGACAACAGCTGTACACTCTCGTAGCTCTCCGGTTGCATGACACGTGCAGCTGGCCGGCTCCGCCTGTCTTTGACACTCCATATACGTGTGTTTTTTTGTTGTTTGTTTTTTCGCTTGCATCTGTCTTTTCCACGATAAGCGTAAAGTAGACCGTTGCGAACTCTAGCAACTAATCAGGCGCAAGGGGGCGTGCCACGTGCCCTATGCGCTCTGCGTGTCGCTGTGCCCGGTCTCAGGGTGAAGTTGCGTGCGTTCTTTGCGCTTGAATGACTCGGTTGGTTCGTAGCATTCCCGACGGTCCACTTATTTTTTGAAAAAAAAAAAAAAACTATATTAAAGGCACTTCCGTGTGCCATTTTTAATATTTTCTCATTTTGTTCATTTTGTTTGTTATGCGCCGCTGCTCGCATTCAGAATTCCATAACACATGTGAAGCCGTAACAAACAAACAAAAAGAAATTCTGCTTTTTTCTTCTTTTTTTTTTTGGGGGGGGGGGGGGGGGGGGAGGGGTTGTATGATCAGAATACTAAGAAATGGCTTACGTGCTGGTGTGCTTATAAACTTTGTAGAAATAAAGAAATGAAAAATATGACCTAAATATTGTTGTTTTCTTTTACAGCATTTTATAAGTTCATCTATAGCTCCTACACGGCTATTGGCCAGAATATATCCACGGGGATATGGTACTTCAGCTTCCCAGGTCTCAATTTTAGTTGGCATTACCAGATACGTGCAGCGCCCCACATATTTATTCATTACTGTATTCACGTTTACCGACTTTGAAGTCACGAGCTTGAACATTAGAACCTGCGACTGCCGAAAGCTGATGTTTAGCTGCGATTCATCCGATGTACGAGTTTCTATAGTTGCAATTCCATGATGCGAACTTTTGCCATTCTAACTGTTAGACTTTACAGACCGGGAAAGAGGGGGGGGGGGGGGTGCATCATGCATGTGCGCTGTAGATCCTTCATGGGATGAATAACGAATAAGCTTGAGAAAGGAACAAAAACAAACTTTTAACGCTTGATGACACTCTTAATGTTTATTACCACACTCTATTTTTTTATTCGTATGCAGCCAAAGCGAGCAAAAGAACGCTTCATGGGCGTTGAAGACATTGAAGAAGCATCAATCGGTTGGGCGGACCCGAAGCGTCGGTGATTATCGGTTGAGTGCATTATACACAGCGTCTAGGACTCTAGCTGGACCCTACGTTTCGATAGTGTTTATGAACATAGGAAATCAAACAGTGCTGAAATTAATGTATACAGGCGCGCCACGGATGGTTGAAACGAGTATGTTTAGCACAGTGGCGTCACTCAGGTCAGCGGCACCCAAAGCACTCCTTGTTTGTTTTTCTTCCCCCGATTTTCTCTCAATTTTAGGTGGGCCATCTCTCGGTATATTACGGTATAATAATTTACCTGCTCTGAATCTAAATCAGCAATAATTTAAAAACGCATTGCATATTTAAGATGAGCACCAAAAGAAGCACTCAGTTGGTAAACTGCATTGAAATCAGACAATAAACAAGTAAACAGAAAAAAAAGCTCTTCCACGCACATATAGACTCGCGACAAGGACTTCATTTATGACAGATTTAGTGGCACAATATTAGTGGCACAAAGAAAGAACGTTAGCAGCTGCAAAAGTCGCCTTTTTTTAGATATATGGATGTGACGCCCTATGCAAGATATGCATATACATCGCATCAAATAAAATTCCAACGTACGAGCAAAAAAATATAATTACAACATCGCTGCGAACGTTGTTGTCGAAATGCGACAGCATTTTGCACCGTCTTGTACCACGTAAACGTTTCTTTATTAAAACAGCTGGGGACATTCTAGAAATATATATTTTCTGCCGACGTCCATAAAGTATTCTATCACATTTCAAACCAATTCGTATAACTTTTCTGATCTGTCTACTTCCCGCGGACGGGCCTCCCACGACCAACCAATTGCGACCTTGTCATAGCATTGTCATTACTGCCACACGGCAACTCAAATGGCATTTTGGCGTTAAGGTCATTTTCGTGAACCTGAGTTCCCGCAACTCCTTTACGGCTGCTAAAGGCACACTCTCGTCGGCAGCGGTCTATACTAGAAAAGCGAATTGAAATAAAAATCGTACCGATATTTAAAATCGATGCTTCTGCATTTTTATTACTGAGAAAGACCGTGTTTCACGTATATGCTGTACAGACTTCACTCTACTCGCGGCCCCAGTTATCTAGTAGGCCTCGTCGTCGCGCTGCTCGCCTGCTTGCATCGTCCGCTTCGGCACTTTGGTTTTCCTCCTCTCGATTTTCCTTACAACCATAGTTATTCCATCCTTTAATAGTGTATTACTAACTGTACTGTATATATTTAACATTGTTTTGTACATATATATATCTGTATCTCTCTCGCGTCGTGTGATATGTCGAACGGCAGAGGAGCGTCTACGAGTATATATAGGGGTCGCTGCGCTTCCGTTGGAGCGTTCAGGCTACCTGGGCGCTGATACGACTTTGGGAGAATCGGCTGGAGGACCTCCGACGGGTGCGATGAAATTCAAGCGCGAGCACGATGCCGAACCGAACAGGGAAAAAGCGTAGCAGAAGCACGGAAGGAAGCGGGAGCACTGAGCACGAGCGGGAGGTGCTCAGGGTTGCCGCTATTTGCAAAAAAGAAAAAAAAGAAAAAAGAAAAACATTTAGCTTGGACTTAAAATGGACTTTGTTGTAACCACTCGACTGAACTCGTCATTTTGTCTTTTTTATTATTTTGCTTGTTCAAGAAAAACTTAAAAACAATTCATTTATATCGCCAAAATATTGTTTTTCTGGCGTGAACGTGGGTTATGCGTATGAATGAGCTACGGGACTTCAATCCCTGTAAACGTCGTCTAAATGACATTTACTTGCGCTGTCTGGCACGGCAGAACTTAAAGGTCATTTAAAAATCCTAAAGGCCTTTGTGGCGTAAAGGTCCTTTTAGGTGCCCATCTGACAGAGGTATTACTTACTATGCGCATATAAACATAGTATGTATATACGTATACATAACAAAGTCCCTGGTAACTGTATTTGTCCTTCAGAAGCTAATATACATTATCACATTCGTTAGGCGCATTAGCCCCTGTATGCATAATTGAAGTAGGTATATGTATAAAAGAGGATGCGTGCCGCCTGCCTCGCTGGTTACAAACCGAACGACGAACACGACAGTGCGGAGGGTTCGTTCAAAAATGCTATCGTATTAAAAAAAAATAATAATAATAAGTAGATCACCTTAACAACCGGCTTTTCGGACGCAGTCCACTAATTAAGTTGAAACGTTAGAATGGACTCGTGAGTCCTATTCGTGCGGAGTGCTACATCGTCAAGAAGACGGGCCACAAGAAATAGTCCGCGCGAACGTCGGAAGTGCTCATTTGTACGCTGCTCATTTCCGTATTGTTCTTCACGGGGGCGGAAAAGGGACGCGGAACGCGTGATTGTTTGCCTTCCCCCCTCGCGCACGAAATGGCACGTTTGCCAACAGCGACAACACATTTAGCCGAGGTCGAGGAAGTCTGAGTCACGGTGTGACGCTCGAAGCGCTATGCGGCTCCGTGGCGTATTCGCTGCCGTCACTGGTGCGACACCGTTCGTTCCGTCATCGCTGATAGCCGGATTCAATGGTCGCCGCGGTTGACTCAGGGCTGTTTCCCGTGGAGCGAGGTTTGATACGCCGGCGGGGCTGCGACCACGCCTCACAGAGTTATGGCGTGTTTACACTTGCGAATCCGCGGGCGGATCCGCGCCGGCAGTGAGTGGATTTTGGAGCCGGGTGACGAAATCCGCTGTTCGCTGGCGGAAAATCTGCATTGGTCCGGGACTCATATCCAGATTGCCAGCGAATTCGCAAGTGCAAAGGCACAATTACCTGGGATTGCCATATAATATTTCCTACCATCGTCGGAGCTGCGAAAGAGCGATGATGATAATACGGCGCCATCACACGCGTGGTTTTGCGATAAATCGCGAACGCCCGTGGCTAAAACAGCCCCAGCACCCCGTCACGGGGCTGTCGACCTCTAAAACTGAAGGCCCCATGCCAACATTAATATGTTGGCACCGTACCGGCGACTCTCGAGGATAACAGGCGAATATGGGTGTGCGCTTTATTCGCATCAAATAGTGTCCCTAGCTTCTGCAGGTCAGTATCGCACGAGAAGGTCCGGTTTGTCGACGCACAACGGACGCGTGAATGACGTGGCATTATTCGATTGGAAGTACTGCGTGCGTGCACATCTTACGATGACAAGAAATGACACAAATAGGCTAAGTAATTAACGGACACTACTGCCGTGTACATAGGGGTTACATCCATTGTATCCATTCTTCTAAGTACTTATCTTTGCCAAAGTTGGACGCAGAAATTAACAAAAAAAAATTTAATACTCGATTCCTGTATTTCTGCCCTAGGAACATTAGAAGTGTCGAAAGCCGACGGTGGTGTTTACCCGGCTTTCTTCTATTTTTATCTCTCCTATCGCGGAGCTCGAAGCCCCGACAAGGCGAGAGCGCAAACAATTGTCGATCGACCTGCCGGTGTGGAAACCTCCTCTGGAATGGATTGGTAGTTTGCAAGGCAACCCGCCAATATCGATTTTTTTTTTTTTTTTTTTGCAGGAGTGCACTTTGTTTGGCTGATATATCTTCAGAGATCGTAGGATATGTGCAAAAGTCCTCACTTAATTGGTACCGCCGTTCGGTTGTGCTAACGCGGGTGACGAAGTGCATTCGTTCTAGTGTTTTATCCTAATTTTTTTTTTGACGACTGTATTTATGGCAGAAGCAAAACCGCTTCTCTGCAAAAACAACGTAAGCTCGAGTGTAGCGTTCAGTGGCATTAGCTCCCCTTCGACCGTTGCTGCTTTATAACATATTTAGAGGCTCCGCACTTCGATTAAGCATTTACTCCTTACGAGCTACGTGCGCGTTAAAAGAAAGCATAAAAAATGTAAACAAAAAAAAATTAAGAATTATCATTTTTTATTTTGAGATCAGAAGCTTGCTAAACTTTAGCACAATCTTAAAACATTGAATTTTACATAATTTACTTCTCAATAGAAATAAGGAATAAAAACATAAACTTTATGTCGTATGAAAGGAAATGACATGTGCTGTGCGTGACTTTATTTTGATAGTGATACTCTAAAAACTCTACTCGTAAAATAAACAGTATTTTTGAGCAAAAATTGTCCCCAGAAGCATGTTCAGGAATTTTGTAAAGGCTTCTAGACTATAAATACTAAACATACACTTAAATGTTATCTTACTTAATTATTCATAAATCACTATAAAACGTATTGGGGGTCTGTCGCTGATAGCTTGGGATCGTTTACGGTATGAGAATAAAGTCACAGACGACACTCGGTCAAAACCTCAGCGTCCTTCCCCGCTCTTTTAGAATTTTATTTATTGAAAACTAAACAGGTCTGACGCGCGGTATATACGCCGCGACGTATAGAGATTTGAAGAAAATTAATACGAATATACCCCACTGCCTGTATCCAAATTAAACGGCTTTTGCTGGGGTGCCCAAGCGAGGTGCAGCAAGCACGAATAAATATTTCATGGGTTCAAAATATCCACTTCAATGTAATTTTTCAGATTTCATTTTTTTTTTATCAATATGTGACAATTTTGGTGGTGGCGTCGCTAGGGTCAGCGGCACCCAGTGCAGTGGCCGCTGACCCTAGTGATCTTTGCGCGTGGACATGGCCACATGGCGAAGAGATGGACTTATGAGTTGTCGAACGAGGGGGTATAGCTCCACCGCCTTAAGGTCCGTACACTCTCTTGCAACCAAGTACGACCGAGAGAGACGAGACCGGTTTTTAAGCCTTTTGCGACTTCTTAGGACCAGATGCGATGCAGCGGAGCTGGTTCTGAGATCGCAAGATGCTTAAAAACCGGTCTGGTCTCTCTGGGTCTTACTCAGTCGCAAGAGTGTGAACGGGCCTTTATCAGTTTAGGGTGAAAATGTCATCTGATGGTTCTTTCATTCTTGACGGATAACTGAGAACGGGACCGATGGATGATAAAAGCACGATTGTGTCTCGACAAAAGTTGGTGAGTACGAATTCAGTGCAAGCGAAATCTCAATAATAATTTGTTCCGTAAACAAATTTGCAACTTTTTTTCTTTTTTCTTTAATGAGAAGGTAGAAAACGCACACGCGCGCACACATGCACACGCACACTTGATTTCCTTATTTGTGGGGAGGCATGTCCAACCGTGCTCTGGCGCCACTGCCTGAAACCGTACAAGATGTTCTCCAAGGAGCCGTTGACTACCCTATTCACAAACAGAATCCGGCACCACGTCACCGAGCGGTATTTACGCGTCTCGAGTGATATCACTTGGCGGCAGTGTGACGTCAAAGTCAGGGTAGGCATCGGGGGCAGCCAGCCGACGTTCCTTCGCGCGAGCCGTCGAGGTCCGCCCACCCGCCCGTGGCTCGGTCCTCCTTCGGGCATCACCTTGACAGTCGCCGAGTCATCCGGAACGGCAAGAACCTTCCCGCGGGGGCTTCGTCTCGAAACTTTTCTGTAGGCCACGCCGAGGGAAAGTGGAAGGCACACCTTGACTGCCTTGGCACGAGGGGTGTGCGCTGGACGGGAGGGGAGGAGAGATAGCAACCAGTTTTTTTTTTCTTTGCGCGCGTTGTGCCATCACGCGGGTGCACGCTTTCTTGGCTAGTCGGGGAGATTACGGGCTCCTTCCGCCGTTGCACGTGGCTCTCGTTTCCTTTTTTTTTTTTTTATTGATATTAGTTTTTTTGTGTTTTGGTACTTGGAGCGCGTGCTAAAGCTCGCGAGCCGCCACCAAGGTTGAAATTGAAATAGTCGCGGGAGGATTTTTACGTGGACTGGGTCTCGAGGACGTGCATGTCATACGCGACGGAACATCCCTACAACATTCGAAAGCAAGGGGAGGTATTTTACGCCGCATTGTGCTTCGCTTCGGCAGCTTTCGGTTCTACTCAACCCATACCACCCACGCTCACGCCGCTCCGGTATTGTTGTCTTCAATAAGAGGTATCATTTTGAGCCACAAGCAAAACTATAGGGCTGTTTAGGTGCACCGGAAAAGTACAATAAATAAAAAAAAAAAAAAGTCGGTGACAGGTTTAAGTTAAGAGTTTAGGGAAACTCCTCCCACCTCTTTCCACTTTAGCACAACGAACGCTACAGAGGAACTGACCTCCTCTCCAGCATTCGCTCTGCTAAAGTGGAAAGAGCTGGCGATTTTGAGGAATGCAAACGACGACTGCTCTTCGACTCGCCGTTGAAGAGATCAGCTTCTGTCGTGATCACCTGAGTGGATACACATCACTGGAATGGCGACATGCATTGAATCTCGAATCCGGAGAAGGACCCAGTCCCATTCGCATCAAACGTCTGGGAGACAGTAGGCTTCCCAATGCGGTACAGTTCTGCGGTCCGAGGATGTCGATCGTTTGGTGGTCACCCAAACACCTCGCGAGTGATCCTGGTGCTGAGGCCGTAGCAGAAATCAGCTGCTTGCTTTTACGATACGTTGTTTTAGTACTGCCCCTTTCTCTCCGTTATAAATGTGACGTGTGGGCAATCCTTATTGTCTCGTCTCGTGCAATAAATGCTGTCTCTTATCACCGTCTGGGTGTAGGTTCTTTATCGAATTCCAATGCTAATAAAGCGTGATATCAGTTTTTTTTTTCCTGTTATCCACGAACAATGCAATCAACCCACAGCATTCACAGTAAACAAAATTTCCACCCCCTCAGAGCAATTTTCCCCCTTCTTTTTCTTACGTGTTGTTTTTAGGTCCGGTAAAAACAGAGGTATCAGTTATTCTTTACAGTATTTTTGTACAAACATCTGAAATATTATATATATATATATATATATATATAGAGAGAGAGAGAGAGAGATAGAGATAGATAGATAGATAGATATAGTTGAGCAAATGAGCAAATCATAAATGTTTGTTTGGGAGAGCATTCCAGCTGCTCTACGTCTGGTTCGGTCCCCGCATAGAGTTAGAACCGCCACAGCTGCTCAGTTCACGTCAGCGGATCATGTCAGTCGGGGCGGACCCCCCTCAAAGAAACCAAAAACGAAAAAAAAAAACAAAAAAAAAACGCAACTTTATTGAGGGAAAGAAGGGTGACTAGATATGAAACATGGCTCTAAAATACCCAGACACACACATGCATAAGAAAACATACTGCGTCCGTTGGCGAGTGTTCATCATATAACTTGTTTTCCGAGCACCAACTTACGCATAAGGTTGCGATCCGGACAGGACGGTGATGTGCTCTGTCGAATGATACTAACGAAACCAGCGACGATCGTCAAGTCTGTAAGCACGGCCTACTTCAGGTCGACTTCAGCGGCTCTTCGATGTCAACTTAGCTTTACACCGTAAAAAAAGAAGAAAAAGACAAAAAAAATATATGTGTTGCTCATTTGTGGTGTGATACCACCTTTCTTTTGCCTCCAAATAAGTACCATGGGTGTGGGGGAAGAGGGGGGAGGGAAAAGGGGGAGGGGAGGACAGCCAAGAAAGGATTCACCTTCATCTTAGCGAAAAGTTGAGCAAGACACGACCCCCCTCCTGTGATCTCCGGAATTCCTGCGCTCAAGCAGCTCACATCACCCCTTAAAAACACGACAGCAACTTTTTTTTCTTATTTTATTTTTGCAACGGCGGCCATGAGCAGAAAGAAATCGAGGGCGCGGGCGCGAGGAGCGCAAGCGAGGCCGCGCTGCCGCGCCGCGCGCGGACGCGAAAGACCGAAAGACCAATTTTACCGCTGCGCGCGGTAAGACGGCGAGAGAGGATATAGTCCCTCTAAACGCTGACGTATTCGCCGATAAATTACCGTTGAAGTCCTTTATCTCCTGGCGCTGCATGTTTCAGAAGAATACGTCTTGATAAAAGGGAACTCAACTGCATGACATCACCTCGTCGACAGAGTTAAAACAACACCCATTGCTGGGCCCCTCACTGACGCTGTGACGCCGCGGCGGAGGAAGAACGCTCGTTTTGCCATTTTAGTTGGGGATTCGCTTTGGTCGGCCGCAGGTCTGCGTAGTTGTGCTGTTTCGTTCCTCCCAAGTTGGATTTTTGTCCCACAAAGACACAGCCATGGTGCAAGGATGCGGAATGTCGTGTATCAAGAACCTACTTTTCATATTTAACTTTTTCTTTGCCGTAAGTATTGATTTTCTCTATTTGCCTTTTCCGCCCCGAGCGTCCCAGCTTCCTCTTGTAGCGCTTTGTTCGCAGCAGACGACGGTTTCCACAACTTTTTTTTTTTTCACATGTGTTCTTTTCAAACTGTTAGGCGGTATTCATGCACGCTAACAGCGTCGTCAGGAATTCGAATGACCTTAACGTCTGTTGATGTGGCGTCGCGTGACTTTTTCGGAAGCAACGCCTCTTGGCTCGTTCATCTGTTGCCTACAATAATCAACTCGACTGGGCGTCGGTCGAAGTGTCAACGGGGACTACTTGTTCACGACGACACGGGCGTCCTGGAAGTATATTAAGTAAACTAGCGCCTCCTCAAACGAGCCGAATGGTATCAAAGTAAATAGATGTTTTTTTCATTTTTTTTTTCATTTTATATATTTCACGTGTGTGCACAGTTGGCTGTACTGTGACATTGCGCAAGTTTTCAATGTCTCAAGACGTTGTTTGGTCTTTCAAACGCGCGTGCCAGCAGTGCATTTCGTGCACATCTGGGTCTGAAGGAGCTCTTGAGGAGGCTTGGTAAATTTTTAGCAATGGTTGCCGAGTGGAGGCAGCTTTGTGAAGACCTCAACGAGGCTGCTTTTACTTTTGGCTCGCAACATATTTATCGGTACGTTGATAACAAATTTGTCGGCGCATTACATCCTCGTGAACAGTAGAGGGGTTGCACGTGGCGTTGTTTTCACTATGCTGATCTCTGGTCATAATATTTTGAACAAATGCCATGCAATGGAGCAGTGCTTGGACAAGGAGACTTTGGTGCATACCAACATCTGCTGCCACTCGTTGGTAGCACTTGCATAGTGAATTTGTATGTCACTGCATAAAACACTCGATCAGATTAGTTTCAATACCTCGACAAAAGCTTGGTATGTTCATTTATTGACATTGTGTCATCTGAGGTCCAAAGAAGTCTGTCTATATGTGAACTTTACTATTTTGATAAAACATTGTAGTCTTAATGTGAAGACCCCCCCCCCCCCCCCCCACACACACACACACACACACACACAGCAAGTACAATGGTTTGTTTTTATTTATAACCACACCCACACAGCCATTGCTACGTTTATTATGGGACATATATTTGTGACAGCATGAGGAAGGCCTTTCTCTTTCTTTTCATTCACCAAGGGGCATGCTGCACGAGTCTTTGCATGTCCTGGCAGTTGCAGCAGTAACTGTTATAAAGCAAAAATTTAAAACAAATGGCACTTTGCATGTGCATTCATAATGTCTTATGTTGGCCATTAGAATCTTGCATGCTGATAAGGCAAATGCAGACTACGACATACTGTAGTCCTGACCTGCCCACAGATGTGCGCCTTGTAGAACAGCCTGCGGCCGCTGCGCTTCGTCACGCTATGACTTGTGGCGCTACATAACTTTAGTTTTGTTTCCTAGAATACCTGCATAATAATCGAAGGTGCACGAAGCGCAGCAGCGTTATCTGGTCCTGACCGGCTCTCCTTGCGGCATCTCGTCAGTCGGTGTGTTCGTGACAGATTGAGATCATCACTAGAGTCACCGGCTGGCAGCGCAGTGGCTGTTTACGGGTGATCTTAGAATGCGCCTTATTTCGATGATGGCATGAGAGCAGTCGGAGCTAAAAGACTTCCTTGTGCTTCCATGCCTGAGAAACATGCTCTTTCGACCCAAGCAAACATGAAAGTGATGTGTCCTGCTGCAGTGGTACTATACTGCAGCCTGCTGGCGCCACGCTACGGTAGGTGTTCCCGAGGAATGGATATTGCTAGCCGTGCGGTGATGTCCATTCCGCAGAAAAGCTTTCGCCGAGCGCCCCCAGTGGCAGAGCGAGACACTTCATTAACGACAGCGTCTTCCATTGGGAGTCATTCTGTGGGCAGGTCGGGATTACAGTAGGTCATAAGATAGATTTCTAGGTAGATTTCAACCACATTGAAGCTTGGGGGTCCGCTAAAGTTTCCATTCGCGCAGCAGGCAGAAGCCCGGTGATGCAAAAACGCCGATGTTAAGAATATCATACCTGTCTTCGCATCGCCAGCCTTGCTACTACTGCACGAGTGGGAACTTTAGCACACCCTCGCGCCTCGCACATGCTTTGTCTCCCTAAAATTGACCGATTTAGGAGTGTTTAAATGACGCTCAGCAAGTTTCTAATTGTAGCGACATGTTTATTTTCATGAATTAAAAACTTGGATAGGAAATTTTAGTGAATTATTTGGCTAATTGGAATGTTTTTGCAATCAGTGACGTTAGCCATAACTAACAATTTGTTCCCAAAACATTGTTTTTTAACAACCCATTGTGAGGATTTTTTTTTAAAGGTTTGTTAAAACACCTCAAAAACTGTGTTTTTATTTTTTTTTAACTTAAAAAAGAAAAAAAGCTTTTATTAGTGTTTTTTTTTTTTCCCTGGGGCTAAGTTGGGGATGAAGAGCGCCCATGACGTCTATCCCTTTGTAAGGCACTGGCTGCGCAAATACGTGTCCGCATCATGGGTGACGTGATCAGTGCATTACAAGCACAGAGTGGAGGAATCGCCGTCTTGGGTGCTTTTTGCCAGGTTAGTTTCTGTTTGAGGCCATGTACAAAGATGGCCTTTCCTTGCCCTGTAGCACCCACTTCACTTTTTTTTAATAAAATTTCACGTCGTGACTACACTGCAATGTAGTGAAGCGCTATATTATGCGCAAAAAAACTGAAGTATAAACAGTTAATTTAAACATTTGAGTTCAGCTAACAATCAATTTTGCTTCTTTTAGTGGCCCCCATGACCACCAACTTAGCCCCAGGGTTAAAGAAACCCTAATGCTACTTCCTTTTTTTTTTTTTTTTCCTGGCCCCATTAAAAGAGAGGAACACCCTGTACCACTTAAAAAAAGCTGCCACGGCAACTTTTACCATGTGCACAATTCCTGCACTATCTTAGATTTTTCGTTATTTGTTTGGGGTTGTATTTCTCGAACGGATGTTCCAGTGAAGGCATCCATGGATGGATGGATGGATGAATACGGCTGAGCCCTTTGGATCGGGCGGTAGCTTACGCCACCTAGCCATTTTGTTTTACCATTTAAGCTTAGAATATTTAAATGTGAAATCTATATTCACTCCGCAGTGCAAAGAAAGTGAGGCTATGAAACCCCCTTGCCATCAGTGAATAAGTAAATACCTAGTTTTCTCTCGATTTCTGCCACCATTCACTTAATCTTTGCTTGGTAATCTCTACAGTCTTGAAATCCACTCTCCCTTCGCTGTCTCTAAAACCCAATGACTTTATTAAATCTATGTTGTCTTCGGTAGGCATAGGGTGAAGCCCTTTACAGTAGAGTATCAAGTGCTCAGCCGTCTCGTCCTCCTCTCCACAAGCAGTGCACACTGTATCAATTTCCTGGTACTTCACTCTGTATGTTCTGGTTCGCAGAACACCCGTTCTTGCCTCAAACAGCAATGAGCTTCCCCTAGAATTGTCATAAATGCTTTCTTTGGCAATAACTCTTTTGTTTAATCTATAGCTTTCCAGAGCCGTCTTTGTCTGCATTCCCTCTAGCCACCGATCTCTTTCTGTGGCCTTAACTTTCTTCTTAACTGAGACTTGCTCTTCCGTATCTTCGCTATAGCCCAAAAACTTTCCTCTTAATTTCCTAGTGCGCTGTCTCCACTTGGTGTCTACACTCCTCATGTATAAATAGCTGAAAACCTTTCGTGCCCATTGCTCCCCGTCCATTAGCCTCAACCTATCCTCAAATTCTACCTTGCTCACCGCTTCCCTGCTCTCAAATGATGCCCATCCCATGTCTCCTTGTACTCCCTGGTTTGGCGTTTTGCAATGTGCCCCCAAAGCCAGTCTACCTACTCCGCGCTGTTTTATTTCTAGTTTCGCATGCACTTCGGATTTCATGCATAGCACTGCGTTTCCAAAAGTCAAGCCAGGCACCATGACCCCTTTCCAAATCTCTCTCACCACCTCATACCTGTTGTAATTCCAAAGTGCTCTATTTTTCATTACAGCTGCATTTCTGTTGCCCTTACCTATTATATACTTTTCGTGGTCTCTGAGATATTCTGCACCATCACATATCCATACTCCTAGATACTTGTATTTACTAGCTCTCTCAACTGTAATATTCTGTATCTTCAGCCTCTCAACTTCATCCTCGTTAAAAATCATGACTGCCGATTTTTCGCTACTGAATTCTAAACCTAATTCCTCTCCTTCCCTACCACAGATGCTCATTAATTCCTGCAACTCTGTCCTGTTGTTAGCCATTAGTACAATATCATCCGCATACATCAATCCCGGTAAGGATTGCTGAATTTTTTGGCCTAGCTTACTGTAAGAAAGGTTGAACCCAAGCCCACTCTTCTCTAGTCTATCCTCCAATCCTCTCAGATACAACATAAACAGCAAAGGCGATAACGGGCACCCCTGCCTAAGGCCTCGTCTTATCTCTATTTTCCCTGTCGCCTTTCCTTCCCATGTTATAATCACCTTGTTATCTTTGTAAATGTTCCTTAATAGTGCTGTTAGTCCTTCATCTAGGTTTAAGTTCTCCATTATGTCCCACAGGTTTCTTTGGTTCACATTGTCATAGGCACCCTTGATATCCAGAAATGCCAGCCAGAGCTGTCTGTTTTCTTTTTGCGCTATTTCTATACACTGTGTTAGAGAAAATAAGTTGTCCTCCAACCTTCTTTGTTTTCGAAACCCGTTCTGTAACTCGCCCAGTATGCCCTCGCAATCTACCCATTCCTCCAGTCTGTTCTTTATAATCTGCATTACCAACCTGTAAATAACCGGTGTCACGGTTATAGGACGATAATTCCTAATATCAGACCTATCTCCCTTTCCCTTATATATCATACTCATCCTACTAAGCCTCCATTCATCTGGAATATTTCCTTTTGTTATCATGGTACTCACTACCTCCCTTAGTTTTGCCTTAGATTTAGGACCCAAATTCTTCACCAGCTTAATAGGGATACCATCTGTGCCTGTCGACGTGCCACTAGGGACTCTTCTTTCCGCCTTTTCCCATTCTCTTTGTCCAAAATCCGCGATGTCACAAACTGGACTGCTACTTCCTTCGGTTCTCCTATCTTCCACATGTACCCGTTCCCGAAATTTCTCCTCCATCACTGCTCCTATATACTGTATCGCATCATCTCCCTCTAATTGATCTCCCTGATGCGAGAGTATGAACCTCTGTCTAGCTTGCGTCGTTTCACCGAGTGAGTTCAAGTGCTCCCAAAACTTCTTGGCAGCGTTTCTATCTTTCTTACTTACATTACTCATCCATTCCTCACCCTTTCTCTGAATTTTCGCATTGATCAAACTGGATGCCTCTCGGCGACATGTTATAAAATTGTCCCATTTTCTTTTTACTTCCGTTTCGGACTCCCCACTACGCTTGGAATACCTGTGTTCTCTAGAGGCTTCCTGACGTTTTTGTATCGCTTGCTTCACTTCTTTGTCCCACCAACTTTTTGGTCTATGTCCTTGCTTCCCCTTTCGTTTACTCTTAACTTTGTCTAGTTCTAGAGCAAAAAGCCTAGTTAGGCTCTCATAGGTCCAATCTGTATGCCGTTGCCCTGAAACTGCTGCCTCTATTCTTTCAACAACTATTTCCAACTCTTTGTCGCTGCAGAAAGTTTGCTTTGAATTATGTTGTCTAGTTTCAGCATTTACTTCTCTGGCAAAATTCAGCTTAATACGTTTGTGATCACTACCAAGACTTTTGGAACCTTCTTCATCTATTTTCATTACTTGTAACTTACCATATATTTTGTGTGACATGAGTACGTAATCTATAGTTGAATGTAGATTGCCAGTTTCCCAAGTTATGTGCCCGTCACACTTCTGACTGGTATTACATAAAACTAAATCATGCTTTTCCACCAGTTCTAGTAATATGCTTCCAGTTGAGTCCGTATACCCATCCAGACCCTCAATATGGGCATTCATGTCTCCCATAATAATTATTTCGGAGCCTTCCCCTAGTTCACTAATGTCTCTTGATATGCAATCAATCATTTTTCTGTTTTCCTCTTTAGCACCTGTCCCTGTCCATAAGTAAACCACTCCAAGGACTGTTGATTCCCCAGCGACTTTTCCTTTCAGCCACAAGTGTTCGGCGCACTCCTTTCTGAACCTTTGAAAGTTCATATTCTTCTTAATAAATGCTCCAATTCCACCTCCCTTCCTCGTTCCCTCCATTCTGTTGCATTCTTCCCACACATAGTCAGGGTTGCAAGGTGGCTGCTCCATGTCTCTGAGATGTGTTTCCACAAACCCATACACCATTAAATCCTCCTTTCTTAGTTGCTCCTCTACCTCTTCCCATTTTAACCTATTTCTACCACCCTGCATGTTAATATATCCAATGTCTGATTGTGCTGTTTTTTTATACCTGTTCTTACGTTTTCTCCTCTTTTTAACCCTGGGTGCCTCTCCTGACTTTGTTGGGTTTTCAGTTACTTCAGTGCCCCCAGGGCCCTCGGTCCCCCCAAAAAAGCAGTCACCGTGCGGCCCATTCTATCCCCCACCCTGTATCCCGTGGCCTCACTGTAGTGAATGCCATCTGCAAAAGGGCGGGAGCCAGCCTCGTACACTTCTCTGTTTACTTCCATTACGTCGTACCGAAGCTGTCGACTCATACCCTTAATTACTCCGTTGGCTTCGACAACCCTCCTCTCCGTTAACCCGGACTGCCCCCGAACTTCTGGAATGGTGCACACAACCACATGCACATTCTCAGACACGTCCCTCAGCTTACGTATTCCCATAATTTTATTTGGTGCACCCTCCAGTGGCAGTTTGCTGACCTCTGCCGAGTTTTTCTCCTGCAGATAAAAAGGGATTTCCAACCTCTGTAGGGACGAAGAAATACCTAAACGGTTGCCGTAAATGGGGGTCTCATAACTTCAATCATAAAAGTCTGATTCTAGTCTTTGCAAAGTGTGAAGAGGGAATTAACTGCATCTGTATACTTTAGGAGCAACATGTTGCATTTTTGCCGGAAAAGATTATGGAGCCAAAATCAAAAGAAAAAACAATTGAAAGGTTCAATTCGCCAAGGTGATTTATATATAGACATATTGGTCTCGACAAACCCATCTCCTTAGTTAAATGTGCATATGCTTTGCTCTAGCCTAGACATTTGTAAAATCTATTCCCATTGAAACCAAGGTTCAAAGAAATTGGCTGCGACCTTTATCTTGAAGGTCTTATAATGCATAAAATGTACTTTTCAAGGTGTGATAGTTTATAATTGTTTGGGAGACATCAAATCGTTGTTTTGAAAAGTGAAGTGCCTTTATTTTGATCAATTTCCTCACTACCATGAGTGGGGAAACTGGGTGCAATGGGGCACATGACATCAGTTTTTCTGCTAAATTTAGCGGGGAAACTGAATTGGTATATAGGTCACATGACGTCAAGTCGCATACATTAATATTCCTGCTAAATTTAGTGGGGATTTGAATTGGTGTATAGGTCACGTGACATCAATTTCCCTGCCGACTTTGGCGGGGAAACTTAATTTGTGCATGGGCCACGGGACCTACACACCAATTCAGTTTCTCCACTACATTTAGCGGAAAACTCGTGGACATACAGACAAAATTTTGGGATTGAAGGGTGATGTTAAAAACATTTAATGCTTTAAACAAAAATTATGCTTTTTACAATACTTCTGTGATGCACTCTTGCAATTCTTACACTATTGCGTCTTTGCAATGTGCCCCTCCCCCCCAAAAAAAAAATTTAAGGCGATTTTTAATCGCCAAAATAAAATTGCAGGAGAACGCTTAAGCTTCGCCTTTAAGAACACGATAGCTAAACATACAAACCACCCACTCGTTCCCAAGCCGTGCAAGCATGTCTGCGAGGCCTAGTCGGTAGTGTGTTTGGCTCGCAACCGAAGGGGGTTTGATATATGCCTCCGCCTAAAATTCTTCAATATTTTTCTTTCGGGCAAATTAATTATTTTATAAAGTGAAACAATTTGAGACATGCAGCTACCTTTAATTAGCATTACATGTAATCTTTTAATCACTTTCATTTTAGGCGTGGCGTCACATTTCACGTGAATGTTGTGGGTTGTTTGAAATTCCCGTGCAAGGTCACGTGGCTGCGACGTCACGACCCTGTCGACCAATCGGAATTTTCCCGTCCTGCCGACACCGGCTTATTTGTGACACGAGCCCCTTAACGCCATCGCTTTGAAATGTGCATTGCCCAACGCTCGTTCTCCGCCAAAATGCAGCACTAGAGGACCGAACCAGATGCCAAAGTTTCAGCACGAACCAATATCTTGTTAAAAAATAAGTGATTTCCTCAAAATTTACGATGGGAAGATGGGGCCCATTTTCACCCATTTTCGGTTTCTAGTGCCATGGAGCTCCGCGTATTTAAGACAGAGCTCCGTAGGCCGCCATTTTCCGATTGAAATTTCCAGAAAATCACTTGTGACTTTTGAATAAGATAATGGTTAGTGTCAAAACTTTGGCATCTGGTTCGAACCTCAAGTGCTGCATTTGGGTGGAGAATAAGCGTTCGGCGATGCATAGTTTATTTTTGTAATGAAAAACACCCCATAATTATTATTTTTTTTTTTGGGACACCCTGTACATAAGTTCTAGGTTTATTCCTTGTGACTCCTCTGCCGACAGAATGTAGATGGCTTGACAGGCGAACAAGATGATGATCAGAATGCATACCTTTTTACTTGATTTGCAAATGAAGAGCTAGTGATTAAATCACAGGGACATGATACTTATTTTTCTATAGATGCCTCTATACTCAGTTTCACAATAACTTGGCAAACTGTGGAGGTTGCGGCCCCCGCGACCCAATAAGAGCGCCGGAGCAAGGCACGTGATAACACTTCATGGTCGAGATCACAGGGGCCTCGTTACCGCCACAGCAGCACCGTGACCAAAAGTAGTTCTAGGCTTTTTCTTTTTTTTAACGGCAAATTAACTCGCGTGCTTCAATATCTAGCGAGAAGATACAAAGAGTAAAGAATGAATAATCACAAATTTGTGTCAATTTAAACCAAAAAAGTGAGTCACACCCGTATCCGCTCCAGATTTTTTTTATCCTTGTAGCACCGTGGCTGTTGGCGATTGCCAGCGATCGCAGCCGTGTAATCGTCAGTTTCCACTGAAAACATCACACTGCGCCCTAGCGTTAGCCCCCGTTACAGATTCGTGGCTAAATAAAGCGTATGGTTGTCTCATGAAATGTTTCCGAAGTGCTTGCTATTCTAGCGGACAGAAATGTTGCTGCGGTGGACGTTCATTTAACGTTAGTTGGTTTCGGAACAGATGACTCTTGGCTAGCAGACAACAGCCGGTTCCTCCGGGCCTCGCGCCTCGCGTTTGGCGTAGTGACACATGCTCCCGTGACGTCGGCTCGCGTGCCTCGCTCGGACGCTCTTATTTGGTCGCGGGGCCCTAGCCTCCACAGTTCGCCGAGTTATCATGGCACTGAGTATACCAGGAACAATCATCTATAGAATCTCGAATTGTGCAGTCATACCGAAGTTGCAAAAATTGTCCAGAATGAATTTTGAATGGTTTCTTGCAGCTTTGATATGATTGAAAAACTGGCGCTTCCATGTGTATTGTTTTTGGTTATGATATCTGTATGAAAATAAGTGCTTTTAGGTGCCTGTAATTTATTAACTTGTTTTTCATAAGCAAACCAAACAGAATCGGTTTGTATCCCTATTAATATCCTGTTACACATGTAAAGTCATTAGCGTTTTGTTAGTGGAGGAGTAACGAGGAATAAACCAAAAACTTTGTGAAAGATATAAAATTAGAACTATAAGAGTGCACCATAAAAATATCGAACATGATTTTTTTTTTTCTTCCATTGGAAATTGAGTTCAGAATTTTCTGGGCGGGAGAAAAAACTTGAATGTCCAGCCACTGGTTTAACTGCAAAAATATGTTTCTACAAACTGGTATATCCATATAAATCACGTCATCAAGCACATTTAAATAATTTTTTCTTTAAGTAATGTTGTTCCGTTGTTCCTTAAGTACAAGAATGCGGTTAATTTCAGTTATATTTCTAGCCTCCTCGTGCTTTTTCAGAGGGCTGAACCTGAATTTTATGATGGTAGCGAAGAGGTATGTACGGCAGTCATTTAGGTACTGCCTCGTCCCTACACTGGAAAGTCTCTTATCCAGAGAAAAACTGCAGTAATCGGCAAACCGACCCGGGCATTTGTTATTCGTAATGAGTGCAAATTGTGTTTTCTACTGGCAACATCTTTGCTAATTGATGTATGGCGAACATGTTGGGTTAATACTTAATACAAAGAAAGCAAAACACAGAACAGTCTCTGTCCCCTGTTTGTGTTTCGCTTTCTTCGTATTCACTAATGGACCGAACTCGTAAGCGTTAGCGCATGTGATGCCGAGGGATCGTTCCATCTTGTGCTCTAAAAATTTAGCAAAGAGTTAAACAGCATCCGAAATTTCAGTCATACATTGCCTATGTAGGACAAGTGATGGTCCTGTGAAGACAAAAAAAAACAAAAAAAAAACGAGTCTGCAACTGTAAACTAATTTTCACATTGTGATACCGTGCTTGACTAGCTATATAAATAGACCGCAGTGAAATTGTCTTCCACATTCTTTGAAAGTCTGTGTTCCCATCCTGCCTGCAATGCAATGTTTTACTTTTTTTGGTCGGTCTCTATAAGTTAGCCCACCCTTCAGTTTCGACCAATTTGCTCCATATTTTAGTGGGTTATCTCGGGATATTACGGTAGTCTTAAAATCTATCAGCCTCAAGTACTAGTGTGCAGGACGTGAAATATTAACTGAACACGCAATTAGAGGGCTACTTTCCAACACTGCTCCGAGTGAATGAAGGACTAAGATTGCATGTGAATGTAATGTGTCTGGAATTGGTAAAATCGATGGGTCCCTGTAGCAGGGCTGCCAGACATGGTGGCATGATATGACATGGAGGTGTCTGTGTTGGGCTTATCTGGGTGAAGGTGACTGCAGCATCTCTTCGGGTTCCCTGTGGCAGCACTTGAGACATAACAATATGGGTGCATATTTGGAGGAACATTTATTGTTGTATTATTCAGCAGTACTGCCAATCTGATGAGGAGATTCTCACCGGTGGTAGACAACACAGGGTTAATATAAATACACAACGAATGATGAAATAGGTGGACAGGGCTAATATAAAAACACAACGAATGATGAAATGGGCGGAAACATCATTTGCACAAAATTGGCAAGAAAAATAAAATACATACCCATAAACAGTTTAAATGAGATAAATAATAATTGGGTTGTGTGTGTGTTTATACAGCCTAGAACTTGGTCTGCCTCACAGGGGCGACAAGTCTCCCAGCTGTAGATGAGAAATTTAGCCAGTGCGGTACAACCGCTAGCCTGGGGTCTTTAACGTGCATCACGCAGTAGTGATACACGACCGCACGCCGGTACGATGCTCATCCAGATCGAAACGGGCAGGGGTGGGGCTCGAACCCAGGATCCCTGGGTTCTGCAGCGTGAGCTTTCGCTATATGTGCTCCAAGCTGGTGTGCGCTAGACCACTCGGCCACCGATCCCCCCTTAAATGAGATATGCACAAAGCGTATCTATCGGTTCCTGCTTAAAGACCGACGACCAGTTCGCGCTTTCCACTTTTCGCCCGCTTCCTCCTCTCCCCCCTTCTACCCTGTCCACTGTTGCCCGTTTCCTCCTCCCCATGGTGAGGAGGATCTTCTGCCTTGCAGAATGTCAAGTCTGGTCGTCGGCCTTTAACTTCATCGCAAGGAATAATTCCTGGTTTTTGTATCCATTGCACTTTGCGCCATTTGGAACTACCTATCCATTTGGCTTAAACCGTATGACTATTTTAATAATGGTTCATGCACACAAACCTTTGTTTTCTTTATATCTTGTTTGAGACTTACATAGAACTGAATGCACACTAAAAGAAGGCAATACAGTCTTCCTTAGCAAAGGCAAGATTCATTAAAGGGATATCAAATAGAGCACGTGATTACTAGTGAAAACCAGCAAAACCTAAATTTGTGCAGAGGATCTTGAAGCTAGCAGACATGTTTTTTAGCCCAACTAAGGGAGACTGAAACATCACATGGGTGTTTCTATTCTTTCGCACCATGAATGCAGTGTTGCCGTTACGAGTTAATTTTTTTGCTCATCTATGCATGTAACAAGGATTCGTCTGGATTAGAATATCTGGGGCACTGTTACCATATGACAGCTAGCTATAAAGTGAGTGAGACTTTGGGTTGCAATAAATATTCTGCAGTTTTTTTTGTTTTTTTTCCCACTGTGAATGCATGGAGGCAAGAACACCTTGGCATAACTCAAATTGAGAAAGCCCATAAAATACTTATACTGACGTCTATGTGCTGAGAAACTGCGAAAGGGGGGAGGGAGGGAGGACGTCAGAACACCAATCTTTGATTCAAATGATTAGTAGATAGACCTAAAGCTAGCTGCCTTTGTTTCCACTGCACTTGTCGAATGTGTTCGAATGCAAGAGCCGGACGCTGGCATTCTGTGTTCTAATGCGTTTGACGAGTGCAGTGGAGACAAATGCTGCTAGCTTTAGGTCTATCTACTATTCATTCCAACCGGACCTTGGCATTCTGCTCTCCCCACCTGCACTCGCCTCCTCTCCCTCAGTTTCTCGGCACATACTGTTCAAAGCAATGCTCACTTCATACCATTCAGTGTGTTGTATTCTTGGTGTGTCAGTTTTTTTGCTAGTTTGCTTTTGACTGGTATGACCGCCATCTGACACTGCCAAGTATTCGGCCTAAAATTTTCTAGCATGTTGCTACAAGTGTTTGGTTAAATTTAATTTATCTTTGGGCAGCCAGGTCAGATCATGTCTGAATGTGGCACCTCTCTGCAGATCTCGGGCATCATCATCATCGTCTGCGGTGGTTACAGTCTTCACCTGTTCAAGAAGACCGGGCCTGTGATAGGGGACAACTATGTGTCGGCTCCTGTGATCCTGATTGTCGTTGGCTCTATCGTGTTCTTGGTGGCTTTCCTGGGATGTTGTGGAGCCATGCAGGAGAGCTACTGCATGCTCATTCTGGTGGGCTATGGGTCCTTCATTTGTGACAGAAACGCGATTTTGTGCAATTGTACTCTTCGAAGAAACCAAATGTGTTTGCAGAAATATTCATATCACTAATTAGTATGTCTTCTGCATAGAGCACCAAAAGTGAATTTTATAGGCTTTATTTTGAAACCTACCACTCCGAACGAGTCCTTAAAACTTGGAATAATTGCTTAAGTATACAAACCAAATTAAAACCGGTATTGAACTGTGTAGAGTATTATCTCGGGTCAATCTTCTGGAGTCCTAATTTAATACATCTTCATGTTGCATCCTTGTGCGGTACATGAGAGGTGGAGAGGCTTCCCCATGAGTAACAGTGACAATCTTTTTTTTTTTTTTATGGGCATGAATTTTTTTTACATAATTTCTCATCATGAAGGGAGTAGCCTGCTCTTCTGGTTACATCATGTACTCAGTAGTTAACAACACAGTTTAGGCACCCTTCTCAAACATTTTTCCGCTGCCTGTATGCTTCGTGGCAATACTGTCTGCTGATAACGAACGTTGCCGACCACTTTCAGATTCTTGGTGAAAGGTCAGTCTAATATGAATTCTAATATTTCTCTGCATGTGCGAGCATTCCTTCTTTGTTAATAGATATGCTATAAATGGCCATATACACCATTCCAGTGTTTACAAATCCACAATCTATTGTTTCATATGCACAAATGCTGAAAATGACATTAGTCAGATGTTATTTATTGAAATGGGTCTATACTTACTGACTTATTGAAATTTTGTATGTTTTGGGCTGGCTTTTAAAACATTTTTTAGGAAATCAGTCTCACCAATGGGCACAGGTCAATGGGTTGTGTGTGTACCAGGTACTTCAGAAGACTTTAAAAAAACCCTGCCAATCGAGAACAAAAGACTCTTTTTGGGAACAAACTGCCAACCACAGCAAACGTCAACTTGTGATTCCAATTAAAAACCTTAATGTCGTAAGGAAAAAAAAAAAAAAGGAAAATTTTGGGTTCATTGGTAAATTCTAGTTAATTAGTTAGCCAATTAGTATGTTTTTTTGTGTGTTTTTTTTTGCAATCCCTGACATCTACCATGGCTAAAAGTTCGTTCCTGAAAAGCATTTTTTTCTTTTTCTACCACCTTATTGGTATGATTTTTAGTCTTCGCTGCAACACCTGGTGTATGGCAGGTATATTTGCATAACAAATGCTTTACACCAGGGTGCACAACTCAAAGATGATGTGGGCCAAAAAAAAATGTTTATTGGGAACTGTGGGGGTTTTCAGTGTCTGGCAGACAGGTTTTCAATATCACTGGTTGCAGTCTTCATCGAATCTCGTAGTGTCATGTCCTTGGGCCGCACGTTGTGCACCCCTGCTTTGCACTTGTTTTTATTAAAGGTGCAGGAAAATTTGAGTAGTGTAAATATCTATGTAGTTAGGACATGGTTTTGTAAGTCATGAGCAGAGCTGCAATCTTGGAAACAGCAAAATACAATTACATAATTGTGCTGGATTCGTTCAGTGTCTGGCATTTTTGTGCGGGAGCACTGAAACCTGCAGCATTGTTAAAACAGGAGATAGGATTAGATGAAGGGTTGTGACAGTAAATAAATGCTAAAATTCTTCCTGTGGAGTACTGTAAAATGCCGGGGGAGTGCCCACCCCACTTTCACTGTAAACTGGGTTAATGTAGACATCGGCACTTGTCTGGTCAAATTGGGCACATTGGGAAATGTTAATAGTGGGTGCTTGGACGAAGTTGGCGCTTCCGGGGTGTTTTACGGTAGTTGTTTTAAAGTTCTGTTTTATATGCTTGTAAAAGGTATTGTCATTTAACATGTAATGCAAAGATGCACTGTTAACTCATCATGCTTGTTCTGGATTTACTGGGCGTTGTCGCTTTTTTACTGCGACTCTTCATTCTTTGACTGAAGGCCAATGTCCGTTCTCCTATCATTTCTCACAAGGTTATAACGGGGGTTATTCTTTTCCAGTTTTCTGTCTTCTTGTTCCTGATACTTGTGGCTGAAATTGCTGCTGGATCATTGGGATTTGTCTACAAGGGCAAGGTAAGGAGGGGGTTTTGAACTCTGTTGAGGGGATTCTCAATTCGGGTTGTGTCGGCTAACTCACTGGAAGACATTTTCACACTTGATAGGACGGCAAGGGTAAATTGACGCCGCTTTCAACATGAATGAGAGTCATGCTGTCGTGTTTTTGTACATGTTATTAGCAGAAAAAAAAATTTTTTTTTAAGAAGGGGCAGGGGGGTTAGGGAAATGGGTACTAGGAAACCAACGAAGGAGATCTGGCCTGGCCCAGTGAAACACTTCCGAGCCACTGAAGCAGTAACGACATTCAGAAGGACTGCATACGTTGTAGGTCTATTGACGTTCGCTGCCTAGATTGAGCAACACAAATGAGAAGCAACACAGATTAGGTACCATGAAAAACTGAGCATGCGCAGCCCCCCAGAATTCAGACACTAATCCACTCGCAATAGGGAGGGGTTTCGTCATCAAATCGGGACCAAAATTTAGGATGGGTGCCACAAAAAAAATGGTGATCAGTAAAAGTAAAACGAGCAGTCTGTGAAGTTTCGTGAAATTAGAAACCCGAAAATCACTAAATTGGTCTATTGGAGGAAGATATGTGCTCAGTTTTTCTGGGTCCTAAAAATGCGTCCCACTTCTATGCACCCACATGTTTCTTTCGTCTCATCAACTGTGTTTTTGCACTGCCAGCCTTGTGCATGCAGTGCAAGTAGTAGCTTTAGTGCACCACTATGCTTTGCACAGGCTTCACATCATTCTAAAATTTACTGCTTTTCGATGACTGAGCAAGTTTCTGATTGAAATTGTAAGTTTGTTTTTGCCTGTGAAAAAGCTAATTAACATGTTTTAGTTAATTATCAGACTTATTGCGACTAGAGTGCAACCCACTTATAACGATGGCACATATAATGATGTACCACTTGTAATGATCAGTTTCTAGACTGGAAACTATGTTTCTAGTCCAGATACAATAATCAGTTATAACGATTGAAATTTCTGGTTTTCTCAGTATCATAAGTGGGTTGCACTGTAATAGTCCCCTATATTATGTCCCATTGGTCATATAGCTGACCTGCACAGACTGCATTAGTGGAACTTTCTCATTTTTTAGAAAAAGAAAAACAAAAAAACATTTGTATACTATTTCTGCAAAAGTGGTCAGAACAAAGCTGAGCAATAATATTCATCTCAGTTTTAAACCTGCCAAACTAAGGACATGGAAATGCATAATGAGACCCAAAGGAGAAGGGTCCCTACAGCACTTATTGCCCCCCGTTCTCAGAGGGCAATTTGACATGGGTGGACCCCCGGCACACGAGAAAGAATGGGAGAACAGTATCCTTACAAATTTTCTGCCCCCCCTTCCCCAAAATGGAGTTCTGGATCCGCCTCTGATACTACTGGATTATATCTCTTTAGTCTTCCGATGCAGATAGTGTGTGGTGCTAAAGCAGGGTGTTTTTTTTTTTTTTTTTTAGGGTCTACAAGTTTGTTTTAGCAAAGCTGTAAAACTTAACTTTTTATTTAGTGAAAACAAACGTCTGGTTGTGTGGTTTCAGGTGGAAACTTGATGAGTCATCGGAAACCGGTAAATAAGTAAATTTGGGAAAGATCTGGGGTGCGTGGGAAGCGTGATGGTGTACTAAAGTTGCCACTCGTGCAATGCTGGCGGTGCGAAAACTCTGATGCTGAGAGACCGAAAAACAGCTTGGGACTGTTTTTGTACCTCTAGCTTTGCTGCAGTTCCTGATTTCAATGACTCTTGCCAAGTTTCTGATTGAAATCATGTCTGTCTTCACTAATGAAAAAGTTAATTTACTTGTAGCGATTATCTCCTTATGTTATCTCCTCCTGGCCGTGTAACTCGCCTGCACAGATTGACCGCATTAGTGTAGCTTTCATGACTTTTCTTAAGCAAATTTGAAAATCCTTAAAACAAAACACCCTGTTTATTGTAGGCATGGAAAATTGTCTCCTACAGTCAGTTACAGGTTAAGAAAAGTTTTCGAGGGAAAGGAGGGCTGGGTAGGAGCAAGCAAACAGTGCTGGAGAGGAGAGGAGGCAAAGCTCTTCTCTCTTCAGCGTTCTGTCCTCTTCCTCCTCCCGAGCCTTCCTTTCCCTTGAAAACTGTTAACTTGTAACTGACTACATAGAGTAATTGAAGATGTTGGGCGTACTTGTAGACAAACATTGTATTCTGCATGTTCTCTTCGTTTACCCAGGTGGAGCACTTGGCCAAGGACAGGTTTGAGCAGAGCTTGCGTGACTATGATCGGGAGGGACCTGGCGTTGTGACCCCCGTGAAAGAGGCTTGGGACTTCATTCAGAGCCAGGTGGGTGTCTGCAGCTGCTTTGCAAGCAGATGCTCATTGAGCAATTCCAACATTTGCTGGAACAAGTCAGACCCTGCCTCTAGAAGTCAGTTTTGTTGCAGCTGCCCTAGAGCTATTTACAGTGAAACCCGTTTAGAACGAACCCACGTACAGTGAATTATTGTCTATATCAAACTCGCGGCAAATTTAAATACAGATGCATCTAGAAAGTACTTTTTATATTGAACAACATATTGGCTATGTCAAGCTTTTTCCCCGTGCACAAACAATCTTCTAGCCAGTTCCTTCCCTCCAGAAAAAGTAGGAAAAAAGAATAATTCCAAAAGCTCAAGCTGCGAACAAAAATTGGAGGAGGAGGAGGAAATAATATTCAGAACAACGCGGTTGCTTGCGAAGGGAACCGATTTAAAAAAAAAAAAAAAGATAAGCTAAAAAAAAAACTGCACGCATGCACAAGAAGCAAAACAAAAAAAAAGTTTTTGGTGCGAGCGCTTGTTACAACGCTGAAGCGAAGAGATGAAAAAGGGAAGCTCTCGCCTCCTTGCCCTTCGCGCCCTGTTTGACCTAAAGTCATTTTAGTTTGACCAAAAGCAAAAATAGGGACCCCCTCCTCCCCCCCCTCCTCACGTCACGCGCTCACTTGGGGCTGTACACGCCACGCCCCAAGAGGCAATAAGCCTATCGCATTTTAGATTAAAGAGCAACGTGTCCAACGGCAACGGGTTTAATTGCACCCGTGTATAACGAACTCATCGTGGAAGTTTGTTGTAAATGTTTTTTGCTATATCGAACTGATCGTAGGGTTTCCTGCTGTTCGTTATAAATAGGTTTGACTGTAAATGAATACATTTTCTTTGCATAATATCGGCTACAATAATATTTTTGTTTTCTGTATCTCTTTCTAGTATACGTAACACCCTTTTGTTTGGGAGCCCTTAATTTTTGTCAGTTTTGTGAAATTCATAATTTCGAGCAAGAATTTGCATGCGCATTCTGGAACTTTCTATTAAAGGGTTAAGTTACAGTAAGTCATAAAGCACCATTGATGCCCAGTATTGCTTGAGAGCAACAACTCGAGAATAATTTAATTTCTCCCACGCCATATCCACCTCAATAAATTTAGCGCCCTCTGTCACAAGGGCGAGTATACCTGCGCTTAGCAGTGGAAAATAGAATTGCATCTTCAAAACAGATCACTTGTCCTTCAAAGCAATATCTGGTGTGCATCAATTCACAATTGGCCAAAAACTGATGGAGTTAAGATGTCTGGTGCCTTGGCCAGAAGAGACAACAGTGACAACCAATTCCTTCCTTTTATCTTTTTGAAAAGAAAGTCGGTGAACCTAAAAAGAAAACATTTTTTACAAAAAACGGCAACAAGAGTATAGAAAACTTTGGTCACAATAAAGGACTTGCAGCTACTACTTCAAATGTGACTTCAAAAATCTTACCTCTTCTGTTTTGTCGGTAAGGCAGTGACCAGGAGGTGACTTTATTACTTCCATATCAAGGAACACTCAGAATTCACCTTTGCAGAAAGTAGGTAACCAGCTGTCAATACCAAGAATACACAAGGAACTATAGCAAACCGAAAAGACAGAAAGGAGGAAAAAGGGAAAACACAAGGTTGCAGGAGGGTGTACTTCAGAAAGGGCAAGGAACAGTGGTTGCAAGGGTCATTCGAACCGTCAAAATGGCACTTTCCTTGCTGGGGTGAACATACATTTGAACCGAAAAATTCCAACCCCTAGATTTTGAAAAATATGTACTTTCACCGCAAACATGTCCCATTCATTAGATTTTTTTTTCTAAATTACGTTTGACAGTATACGTTTGACAGTATCTGCCAATGGTTTGTGTGAGGTTGTGGTTCTAATTTCTGCATCACTTGCTAGGGGAGCACCACTATACTTTATTGTTCTTTACACAGTAAAATAAATATAAAAAAAAAATTCCTTACAGGTTGCCTATCACATCTTCATGCCCGTACACTAAAACTAATACTGTTTCTAGCATGCAACATCTTGACATTTTGCTGCTGCAGTCTTTTACCAAAGGATGTGTATATGCGAGATTTACTGTGCGGAAAAGGCATTTTCAGCCATACACTCCATCATTAAATTAAGTTAAAATTGTAAAGTTATGTGTGATTCATGCTGCTGTGTTAATTTTAGACATGTTTTTAAAAAAATGTTTGGAAAGGTATTAACCTTTTTTCCAACCTTGTTTTTGCATTTATTGGCTCTTTATCAGGTTCCCGGTAAAACATAAGGACAACAAAAGAAAGTGGACATGCACCACGGTTAATTTTCTGCAGTAAAACTTTCGGCAGACTGTGGGTAAACTTGAGGAATTTTATGTTCAATTTATTTATCCAAGCGCTATCTGGCATTTTTACCACACCAACGTAGAGAAAATTCGAGAAAACACTCAAGACCGCTTACGTGTAGGAACGCAAAAGCATTCGTATACTCGGCACATTCCTGCAAGCAGCACGCCACTGGCGTCTTCCTTTTTCACACTGCGCTTCGGAGGTGACATCACGCTCCCCCACTGCGCAGGCGCCGCCCCCCCCCCCCCCCCCCCCTCGGCTCCACGGCTTTTGTGGCCACGCATCTACATTGCTGTGCTTTTCTTTGTTTTATTCTTTTCTGAGGCGCGTCTGCTTTGACCTTGAGCGGCCTCAGCTACTTCCATGATGAAGCATCTGATATGACCAGTGGCAGCCAGTGGGAATTCATTCCTTGTTTCGCTGCTACAGACTGCAGACTTCACTCCATGGGACAGGAATTTAGGCAGGGTGTCGAACCGGTCATTACTTTGGTTCGGTTCGGGTTCAGTAGCATTGTATTTTGTTCCTGGCCGGTTCCGGTTTAAGGTAGCGCACATAATATCATTCAGGTTACCAGTTTTAATAAGCGTGAACCGGTTCGAACTGGTTCCTAACTCGGCCTTTGAATATTGACCGAGCACTTCCTGCAGCCTTTTCTCAGCACGAGATACTTGCAATAGACCCATCCCAAAACTAATCACTCTTCAGGAAGATCTGAAAACCCTGCACAGTGAAATGCACAAAATACACCATTAATGTGGCAAGTATAATATTGTTCTTAAAGGGGCCCTGCAATGACTTTTTGACTGGTTTTTAATTTGCACTGAACCTGAGCGTACTCAACGTAGTAACTTAATCCAACTTTTCTTTTCTCAAATTTCGCTTTATTTTAAAACTTATAGACAAATTAGAATTACAAAAACAAGCAAAAAATAACCTCCTTCATGACGTCATAGGTCCTGCCTTGAGTGGCCTTGAACTAGAGGAGGAGTAGTGAGCTCATCGAGCGCACACGGCTGCCGCACTCCGTGTCGACGGCTCGAGAGGGCGCCACTAAAGCACGTGTTGGATAGGCTGTATGAAGCGGGCGGCCAGGGCAGCTCGTATTGCATTTGCAGCGTGACTAAACACTAATTCGGCATAACATTTCATTGGCCACAAACGACAGCAAACACGGGGTAAAGATCAGTTCAGAAGATCAGTTCAGTAAAGATCAGTTCAGAACGTGAGCCACTTCGCGCTGACGCACCGCCAAATGGCCAAATCGCCAACAGGGCCCGCGCCGAAGGCCTTCGGAACGCTCGGAACCGGTCGGATTCTTGAGCCGGTATACGACCACAGCGCCGCCGCGTACATCCGGGACCTTTCTACGCTCCTCGTTTGTCGTAGCCTCATCCCACTAGCCTTTTCTAGTATGCGCCGTTTTTTTCCGCCGCTTGGTGGCGGGTATGTCGACGGGTCATTTCTCGTTTCCGTATTTTCTAAACTGCATTTGTTTCTTTTCTTATCTAAAATAGTGAACAAAAACTACTTTCATACATAATTGAAACGGTTCGCGACACTTATATTTTGTATCTCAACTAAAAAAAAAAAGCTCTTAACGGCTTTGACCAGTGGCAAGCCCAGGACCAAAGACGTCGCATTTTGCGCACTTTCGGTACCGCGGGTCGCCCTCGTCGTTGGAGGAGGTTTCCGCGTCGTCCGGTTAGAATATGACGCACTGATATTTAGTTACTCTCTCCGTGCCCGCTGGCTTGCCCCAACCCCAAGAGACGTAGAAACCGCAAAAAAGGTAGACGCTAAAATATGACTGCAGGGCCCCTTTAAGTGAGCTATATATAAGCTGTCGGCTTTCCATTTTTATGGTATCTTTTGCACACGCAGCTGTGCAACATTTCAAACTCTGCCAGAAGAGGGTGTAATTTCAGGATAGGTCTATAGACCTTTCGAAAAAAAGAGCTTGTGGCCGGTGCCGTCTTTAGTGTTTGTGCGTATAGCGCGTGCTTTGCTCGCTTTCCAAAGCGACGAACACGCACGTGCTGGGCTGAGAAGATCTCGCGCTGGCCGAGCAGCTCACCGGCCAGCTCGGCCACTCTCAACTAGCACCCCAAAACGTTCGCTTAGGTTAGCCAAAAGGCTCACATACTGACAACCGTGTTGTCAACCTTGCCTTACGGGGAGGCCACCCACCGTGTCCTACATAAATTGGTCTACTCACTAGCTTCCCAATGAGCAGGAACACGTGCGGAAGGTGTTAGTCTCCAAAAATGGCGAAACATTAAAACTCACCAAAAATGGCAACGACCTTGAGGTGCCTCATCTCAACTGGGCACCCCAACCCAGATCCTCTCCAGAGGGTGTCGGTGGCTTCTTCGCACGCCAAACAAACAACGCTCAATAGTCAACAGGTTGCCTTGCGAAAATCGAAATTGTTAACATTAAGTCTGCAAAAATATTATATAACAGTACTCGCATTTCAAACTGTCAGCCACCGAACAAAGTTCCTGGTAATGCCACCACAGCGAACGTCGTTTCTCGAATGCTCAGTTGAGGACGATGAAAGAGAACTTCACACAAAAATGAGCAAATGGTCGAACAAAGGCTCTAGGTTGAATAGGTGGCGTGCTGGCATTGATATATAGTCGGACAAACTTACAAAACAATATACAAAGGAACATTTTTTTCTCAGCCTTGCCTCTCCCCGGCCTCCTTCCGAGGCGCGTCGCGTCGGAGAATTATCGCCAAATAACGTTGCCTCCGACAACCCGTGTTTTCTTTTTCTTTTTTTTTTGCAAGGTAACATTCCGAACACATTGAAAAGATTTTTTTTTTTTTTTATTGAAATGGACCACAGGTGACGTTAACAACTATACTGCCGATGCAGCGCGGTACTTGTCCCACCTTCCTTCGGCACGTCGCCGCACTGAAGTGGAAGGTCACGTGGTGCGCTTTCGGTGCTCCATTGGCTAAATGGCTCATTCACTGCAAGTACAGTGCATCTTGAGGTCAAACATTCGCAAACGCGTAGGCCTCAGTGCCTAAAGGGGCGGAATCTGCTCCGACACTTGGACATTTCATAGCCAAGCGGCCAAGCGGTGCTTTGAAATCGCCGCTACCGCCAACGCCAGGGTCAGTTCAAGAAACTAACTAAAGTTGAAGCTCTCCAGACGCCTAAGTAGAGGGAACTGAAGAAGCTCGCTAACCACGCGGTCTTTTTGTGTCTCTGCTTTTGATGATGACATATTTTTTTATTACATGAGTAACAAAAACGAAATGCAAAAATATCTGACGGTATGTCGGATTAGTTTTGGCAATATAAGAAATGCGCCCTAACTTTTCCCATTAACCAATTATTGACACAATTGGCCCTGAACCGCTTACGTTGAACCGGTAACTGCCACATCAGATTATGGTTTTGTTCCTGTTCAAGTTCAATATGAAGCATCCGATTTCTGTTTCGGTTTTGTACCGGTTCGGTCAAAAATAACTGTTTTGATCCGGTTTTCGGTTCGGGTTCGGTTCGATTCGACACCCTGAATTTAGGTCTTCCATCATAAACCGGAGACACGGAAAAATAAAAAAACGGACAAAACGACAAGTCTTGTTCTTCACCAGCTCGCCTGTGCTTTTACCCTTTCTTCGTGAATTTAGGTGCCTTTTTTAGAGGCTTCAAAAGCTGCTAACACCACTAACAAAAGCTGATAACGACATAGACCAGACTTGATAAGCAAAGTCGGAGCATCAGAATGCCCTTTAACTGCGGCGCCATGAGGATGTCACGCATTCAAGTCAGCGGGTGACATCAGACATCTCATATTTTGCTGAGATAATTGTAGGATAGCCGACCATTTAAAGGAGCTGTGCAACGATTTTAACGTTGAAAGAATTGGCATCTTCTGCTTTTGATATTGTTCACCTTGTCACAAATGACAGAAAACGCACCTCCTTTCATCGAAATGTCGCGATTCCGCCGCATAATAGCGAGGCAAAACTTTGAATAGTCCCCGATCTGCAGCCGCGAGCGGCGGCCATGAGAAACAAGTGGCGTGACATCACTGGGGAATCTTGTAGAAAGATAGTAAGTTGTGCGAATACCTGCTCAATAAAGGGTAATTTTTCTATAAATCTTGTCGTTCCAAGCTATATGTAAATGCGTCAAAAACCTGGTATGATCGACAAAACTTTTATTTTGCGGAGTTTTAGTGGCGCCATCTATCCTAGGTCCACAAAACTATCAGCTTCATCTGCTACCGTGAACAGCTGCCAGAAGCCGGAGGGGGAGGGGGGAAAGAGCCTAACCTCCTTGAGAGAGCCGGACGGGTATGGCCGGACCCGTCCGGCCATACCCGTCCGGCTCTCTCTCTCTCTCAAGGAGGTTAGGCTCCGCGTGACGACTCCTCCGCACGTCGTCACGCGGTCGCGAGCGGAGGAGTTCTCGCTGCTCACTGATGGCTCTAAAGAGAGAACTTTTCCGGAACCCCGCGCCTACCCCCTTAACGTTGCTGTGCACGTGACCCGGAAGACCACGTACGAGTTGAGAGGCAGCAAAAACCTGGGTCTTTTTCATTTTTTAAAATAAAAACTAGCGTATCCAGGCAAAGTCTGTTTTTTGTAGTTCACTTCGGAAGTGTCAGGCATCAACTTCCACAATAATTTAAGCAAAGCCTTGAAATTTTTGCACAGCTCCTTTAAGCTCCAGAGTCTCCTATTGTGCCGATGTTGGTTTTTATATTTAGAGCCGTACGCCGTGCTACAGAGGACACTTTGAAGGAACCGTTTGTAACTCCGATTGTTTCAACTGTGTCCCGATACGATCGTCAAATGACGAGCCGCAAATGCGTTCTTGCTTCGACCAGAAAAATGCTGTTTCGCTCGCAGGACGAGAAGGCTGGGGAAAAAAGAATGTAAGCGAAATGAGTTGACCTTGGCATACCTGAGAAGCGGCATGTCAAATTATCACCGAGGAAGATAGTGGTAAAGGAAAACGATAGAAAGGCCCCAACGTCCTAGGACTGCATCTGCGAAAATGATGCATAAGCCTCTGTATGCCGTTCAAACTGGATGTGCCGATTCCCGAGAGGTCTGACATGTCCCTTTTTGCTACAGGCTTTGCGAGTTGAATCTATTTGGAGTCATTTTTTTTTTTATTATTGCTTCGCTTCATGGGTTATTGTAATTCTGATGCACAATCACTTTTCACTACGAATGCGAGCCGCAGAGCAATGAGCAGCATGGTTACCAAACGACATAAGACCTGGATGTGTTCGAAACTGAAACTATTGAAATCATGTGATGTAGTATTGTACAACTAATACAGGAACACCAATAAATAACTCATTATTTTTATCATTCTCAATTTATTGTTTGAAGATAAAATAAGATTGAATATCTATTCAAAATTTTCCCATGGCTACCATGACATTTTGTTGCTCGTGCTGTCCACGCTTGTTGCACCTGTCGTTTCGGTAAGGCCAAGGGGCACGAATGAGATGCCAGCTAGCGGCAGACATTAAGCTAATGTGTCCTCTTCTCTTTCCTTCGGTGTACTTATAAATATTTCCCATTTTTTTAGATGAAAGCTATTATAATTCATTGATGTTAGTTTAACAGATGTGGACACTGTACAGTCGCGGACGATACGGAAAAGTCCAGGCGAGCGCGTGACTTCCAAGGCCAGCCACGCTGTCTATCAGTAGAAACAACCATTATCAAGGCTTCAGCGGCTGTTCAGATTTTTGTGGTCCCTCCCTCTTTGACTAGCAGTTGCTGAGTTAATGCGGATTTTGTTGAATATAGGGGCGTCCAGCGACAAAAGGCGAAATCGGGCGTGGCTGAATTCATTATGTTGCAGGTAGAGCGATCAGTTTTCGGCCGTTTAATAACAAGTTTGCAGAATCAATGACAATAAGCAGTTTTTATTTTATTTCACCAAGCACTACTACTATCGCTGCTGACTCTGCAATCATTTGCAGACCAAGTGGGAGTAAAAACAAAAATAGAACAGCTGCTGACATGCTGCTTGTTCACACAATAGCCTCGATAACTCTGCTTTCTTCCATTTGATAGCACTGGAGATCTTCGGAGCCACAAGCTTGCCTGGCCTTTTTGATATTGTCTGCGACTGTACCTAGCACAGATGGGGGAAGGCAACCAGATAATCAAGCAAGGGCCTCTTTATCCCGAACCTTTCACTAGGGTGCAGTGGGAGTTGGTGTCTTCCTTCCCTGTCACGTTTCTTGTGTTAAAGGCCTAGCTTCTAAGTGTAAACAGAAGCTTTTTTTTTCTTTAGATGGTACATTGCATGTTGCAGTTGTTGTAAACTATGGTTTTGTGTATGAAGGTTTTCCAGACCTTTATGATTTTGGTAACTTTAAATCACCTTCTACTGCCAAGAAATTTCTAGCCACCATGCATGCAGCTGTCTTGTCAAATAACAGATTGGATTGTCTGCTTTATGCAAATAAGTACCGAAGGTCCAACTGTTGCACTATGCCTTATATCCTGGCTTGATGCTCATGCCGGGGGTCTGTGCAAAGCTGAAGCTATTGCAAAGGTACTTAGCATTGCAGCTGTTGCTTCGAGTGTCATATTGTCTTCCATGCACGTAAGCATAGGTACTTGTACTTGCCATTTGGGCATTACATGTGTAAGCAATTCTTGTTAAACGTTTCTTATGAGGTAGTTTAATTAGTTATTGTGTTCATAGTTTCTTAAATCTTGTGGTTTTATTATACATATTGCTTCATATTTCTTCTAACCAGCTGCAATGCTGTGGTGTGGACAACTACAGCGACTGGACAAAAGCTGGGAAAGCAGTACCATCAAGCTGCTGCAAGAACCAGGATTCCTGCTCCTCCAGTGATTATTTCTCGGTGGTAAGGAAACTGCATTTCTGGTTCTGTTCGTTGGGCATGGCAATTGACGGGGTTTTGCTGACTTTGGCATATGCCTCGCTACAGAGTGATTGACTTTAAAAGTTTTGTGTCCTTGGTGAATTTCTAATGTGGGGCACCTCAGAAGTTCGAGAATCACTGATTTAGGTCCTCTTTTGCAGTAGCTTTAAAGCACTGGACATTTTGATTCTAAACAGCCTGGTACCAACCTGGGGTACACATAAGGGCTTGCTCTTTTGTTTTTTAATCTTTACATTAATTTTAACTTCTAATTCTGAGGTGTTCCATGAGAAGCTGCATGTGTATATGGCCATATTTCATCTATACTTGTTTTGGATGCCTTAAAGAGTTGACCTGCAGTTGGGGAAAGGGGGGTAACATCCTGGTAGCCACAGGTGACTGGGCCAGTTCAGACTCTTTGACGAGTCCCCTGGTACGTTGCTTTAGTGCTCATTGAGGATTATCCTATCCTCCAAAGTCTACTAAAGGAGCATCTTCCTCCTTCTCTCCCTTCCATTGGTGAACCCAGAGAGAAATGAAAACATTTTCCAACTCCGCCACAGATTTTTGCAGTTTAGCACTTGATGGCAGATTCACAAGGCACACCAAATTGCGATTTTTGTCCGCAGACCGTGTATCCCATGACCATCAGCGTGACCGATTCCTGCACTCTGTGCCTGGTCCGCGGACTTGCGGACTGAAATAGTCTAATGCCTTTTCACATGCAGAATTTTGGCCGGGGATTGACTTGAAAAGCGTTTAGTCTGGCAATGACACACTTTTTTTTTTTTCTGACTAGCAAGGCAATGTTAGCGCATCATTGTACTTTGTGCATTTGCTGGTTCGTTTTCTCGCACAATTATTTATTGTGCATGTGAAAGCTGCAGATTTCGGTACTACTTTGAGAGTCTATGTCGAGATGCTTCTGTCAAAGCTTTTTTAGCACGCAGTCATCTTTCCTGCGCATCCATCCAGCCTTTCAACCAGCGAGACCTTTTTGAACTTGTGGTGCTGAAATGTTGTGCGTGAGTTCGTAGGGGCGAGGACATCAGCATACGCCCCTTCACGAGTCTAGTGGTATGTCGCTTCTATGCCGAGCCTTCTTGATAAAAAATCCCTACTTCTGTCACACCTCAAGGTAGTAAAGCTGGTGGTGCTTCGCACTAAGCCTAGAGCGGTATTCTGTCTTGCTCAATAAATAGCAGCGGCCTACAATTCTTTTTTTAGTCTTAATACGATGGCGGTTGAGCTGCAGTCATAGTGGCAGACATCTTTTTCACTCGTGGGCAACGGTGCCATGGTGTGCTGTTGGCATTTCGTTAAACTGGGATTGCAAAGTAGTTTGGTCCATCCTCGCTGTCATCTACCCTTTTTTGTGTAAATGCGCCTGGGAAACAGATGATCTGCAGATGTGTCGTAGCGTGATCAATTCGTCCGCAGATCAGTCCGTCATGTGAATCGGCCATAAACAAAAGGTAGACATGCATCTCCGGCAACTTGGTTGTATCTGGCAGTCGTAGTGCTGCATACCACTTTTGAGAATTGACACTAGCTGTGTCATGTTAGTAATGTTGGTGGAGGCCTGAATGGTTGGGGTGTGCTGTAATCCATTAATCATCCTCGTTCCACTAACTAAGATTATGTCAATTTTTTTTTTTTTTTTAAGCGGACAAGGTGGACAAAAGCAGGGGAGGGAACCTATTCGCGACTCCAACTAACTATAGGTGGCGCCATTCATTTTCCAAAATGGCGGTTATAGTGAGGGTCGGAGATGCGTGCCACTGTTGAGCCTGTCTAGTGTTCTGGCCTCACTGAGCTACACAAATTATTTCTAGTTATAAGAGGAAGCTAGGGTGTTATAAGCGCAGGTCACCTCTTTACCCTGAAAACAAGAACGGTGTTTAGCGTAATATTTACGCAAGGATGCGCATTTTAATTCCGGAGCGAAAGCGAAACTAACCTCTATTTTGGATTTAATATCTCGATATAGGTCTTAATTTCGGATTCTTTCATAACGTAGTTGTTGAAAAAATCGGTGCTGATATTTGTGCGTTTTCGCTGCCTTTTCTCGCTTAGATAATTCTCATGGGAAATAATGAACTGCGTGCCCTTTAATGGGTTTTGGGGTATTTAGATGATTAATTGCTTTAACATTATTCCCAGCACAAGAATAAGAGAACAAATCAGATTTTGACAATATGTCCACAAGACATATAAATTATAAATAATTAACAACCCAAAGACGGAATCAGTCGGACAGCTGAAGTGTGTGTGTGTGTGTGTGTGTGTGTGTGTGCGCGTGCTTGTGTGTGTGTGTGTGTGTGTGCTTATAGCAACGCGTGACGCGTATGACTTTATATTAAATCCAGTGTTTGACTCTGTCTATCTTGATAACGATGTCAGAGTTTTTCATATGCTAAAAATAAAACAAACTTATACCTTTCTGGGAAGACTATTATGGTGAAATGGCGGATTTTCGGGATCTTCGCGCTAATTGGCGGCATACATTGCCGCCATTTTTATTAATAATAATAATACTAAAATTTGGATATTTTAGTACGTAATTTTTCAAGCTCTAATATAATTTGTCACTTATTATCTAGTTTCAAACGCGCGAACAAATGTGACGATCAAAAGTGTGCTAATTATCATCACTGGTGCCAACTGCAGCATTTTAATTACCAAGTAATAAAATAAAAATAGTCTAAAATCAATAAAAACATTCTAGCTAACATGAAAAATCCATGTAAAATTACATTAATGGTGTGTAAAGAATATTTTGATATCAAAGTCGCGACTTCTGACAATCGGGAAAGAGTCCAAAGTCGTCGCGAATATCCCTCCAAACTAAATGCCCAAAAGTAAAAAAAACAGAATACAGATAAAAAATAAAACACTTTTTTTAATTATTAATCTTTTATAACATTTAGTTGCTTTTATTTTTACGCTCCGTCGTTTTGTCAATCTCAGCCTTTCCAATTCGAAGGAACGCCTACCTGCTTGCACGTCTGCTCACTGCAGCAGGTTTCGTTGGCGTTGGAAGCCTGTGAAACAGTTGTGAGTTTTAGTAATGCGTATACGAGCGAATGCAACTGCTGTGTGTTTGCGTTAGCTTTGCGTGTTCCACACTGCGCGTAGCGACGAGGCGCACGCACAACGTGGGACTTGCAACTCTAATGCAAACGCACACTGCTTGCGTTTGCTTCTATGTGCAATACTAAAACTCTCCTGTAAGGTACAATCCCATACCAGCTGCAGCACTACGTTGGGACCGTGAAGAGTGTTGTTTGCATTGGGAAATGACATTTCGCGAGCCATAATCGCGAGCAGTTCCGCCGTGCCCGCTGAGCAGGAGAATCGGGGAACCCTCACTAGATAGCTTCCCCTTTCCGCCGCGGGAGGGCGAGCGTCGAGCTGGAGACGCGAATTATTGAAAGAGTAGGGATGTCTGTTTTTTTTTTTTTTTTTGGGGGGGGGGGGGGGGGGGTCGTCTGACTTTACACTGAAAGCCTGGAATGAACACTGATTCCATTATAATTGCTAAAACGAATGACAGCTGGTACGACAATGGGAGCAAATATATTGAATGGCTCTAATTATCACCTTGCCAAATCTTGTTAAAAAAAATTTTTTTTTTCTATTTTGGGGGTTGTTGCAAGACCAATTCTCATTATAGGAACTTTGGCATGACCATGGTGTATAATTTTGCTTTAAAGTGTCACATCCCAATTTCAGTCTCTTGTTGTGGTTGAACCACTTGACAGAAATATCCCTGGTAGTGCCAACCAAGTTCTAGCCTAAGAGGATGATTTGTTAGTCTATAACTCAGTTAATCTGTTTTAAGATTAAGCTATCTTAAAATGTGTCTTAAAATTCCGGCAAAACTTGGGCAGCATATACAGTCTCCAGACAAGAAACGCAATGTTTGCAGAAAAGGAAGGAAGTGTCTGCACTCTTTCTCAAACACATTCTCTCATTGCACAGGGCTGCTACGAAAAGGTGAAGACTGACGTCAAAACATATGCTGTGTATGTCGGTATTGCTGGCATTGGTATCGGTCTGATCGAGGTCAGTACTGCTGAATACTTAAAAATGGTTTTGCCACTAGCCAAAGGCTTGGATGCCTGCTAACCTGTCTCTCTCTGGCTTTCAGATCATCGGCATTATCTTCTCCTGCTGTCTCGCCAACCAAGTTAAATAATCTACCGGTGACAACGAGACCTTTCTCTGGCTGCAGCAAGACCTCGATAGCATTGTCAGCAGTTTGTTCATGCTATTTATGGCTCCTAAGTGCATTTCTAATTTGCAATCAGCAGCTGTGGGTTAAACCTGTAACATGTTTGGTGTTGGTCATCTGCCTGATGATTGTTGTGCTGTTGACTCAAGAAACTCGCAACCAAAGCTCATTCACACCCCCTTTCCTATTCGTGCCTTATAGTTCTAAACAATAGAGATAGCTTGGATTTCACCAGTAATAAGTATTTACTCACATTATTCATTGCCTACTTGTCATGGTAAAACATCCTGTTCTCTGTTTGCGGAGCAACAAATGCACAAGACTGCCTGTCGCACAAACGGGTTCTAGGTTGTAACATTTTTCATATGGATGGGGCCATGATAGTACACATGTGCATATGAACAAGTTTTACTGAGATTGGGTAATATTTTATATTTACATTTCTGAAAAAGAAAGGGCTGGAGAGAAACCAGGTAGAATTGTAAGTTACAAAACTTTTTTTTAATGACCCCAATTATAAGAAATATTTCAGCACCTCTGTTCCCTCCTCTGAATGTGTTTCACACTTTCAGATTGTTGAAAATCTGATAGCTTGTTGATACCTGATGTTGATATAAATTCAAGAGGGCGAACTGCATTCTGTATATAGTTGTAATTGTATGCTGTTGCTGTGGTTGAAGGCAACATACTTTCGAATTCTTGTTGCAGCTCTTGTGCAGCTCTGAGGAATCTTTCTGGATAGAAGCTTTAAGCTTCAGTTGTGATTATAATGGTCTTTTGATGATGAAGCTATAATAATCTAAACAAAGGTCCTGTTGTTTGGCTACAGGAAAAGTTTGGCCTGTGTCCAGTGTTGGTGTTTTATAAACAGTATTTACATATGCACATACACTGTAAGCCATTTGTGAATGTGGATGTACAATAAAACCAACATTCATATCTACTCCTTTGCAGTGTGCAATGTGTGAGGGTCGTTACATTCTTCGGCACTAATGTGGAGAGTCCCTCTAGACACTGACAGGCTGCAAGCACGTGCCGAAAGCATGTGAACGTATCTTTGGCAGGCTTGCACTCACTCGTGCTTACCTCATGATCACCGAGAGACTGCAAACCGGCCAAAGGTGTCTCGTGTGCATGGTGCACGTGCTTGAGGCTTGTAGGTTATTTTTGTTTGTCGCCCAGCATTCCTGGACATGGTCTCCTTGCGCCGTCTCTTGACAATTCTCAGCAAAATACAGTAAAATGATAATTTCAGTCAAACTACTGCAGAAATTCTAAGTTCCCCGCGATATCTATAGAGGGAACTAATACACTCTTATTTAATACCTACTTGAACATCAGGATTGTGTACTTTTTATTCCTGGGCCCGATATAATATTGTTACATTGGGTCCTATGGGCCATTTGTACAAAATTTTAAATTTCTTCTCACTGAAATGAAGAATCTTAAAGTTCCCGAGAAATATAATAGCTGCCGACTCGTAGCACATAAATTAAAGTGCGGTATTTTAATTAATACTTTTTATTCCTCGAGACCTTCAACTTCGGCCTGCCTTTTGCCCCTGTAAAGTTAGCACTCCGCCGTGCACTAAGAGCTTGCGGCCAAGCTACCTTTACATAGGCTTATCAAAAAAAAAAAAAATTGTACGATGCATTTGTGACAGCATATTGACTAAGAATGTAGCGGTTATAATATGACAATATAATAATTAGATGTCTAAAATAAAAATTTGTGCCCTGGATTTCAAATATAAGCAAATGTTATGTAGGGTCAGAAACACTTGCATTGTATATATTTTGCTTTGACGTTAAAGACACCCAGGCTAGCGGTTGTGCCGCACTGGCTAAATTGCTCATGTAGTACAGCTGGGAGACTCGTCGCCCGTTGAGGCAGACCAAGTTCTAGGCTGCATAAACAAAAATATACACTCAACCCAATTATTATTACTTTGAATTTGCCTCTGTGCGTAATGTTCTAGCTCGGTTACAGACACAAACCGAACAAAATTCTTTCAGGCGTGTATAACTAGAACGGCGCGCCGCTGGCCGTTCGATTGTCCTTTTATCTTATTTTATTTATACATATATAGACGCTTTTCAGCAGCTGTGCATGGACGCCGCCATAACTGACCTTCAGATTTTGTTTCCTTTTATTCCGTTTATTTCACTTCATCATTACCATAGCAGGCCAGGTTATTGCCATATTAGATTCAACTGTGTCCTTTTCTAAAGCATCGGCCTTTGTAAAGGATCGTCAACTACCGTTTCAGTTGCTCGGCATCTCGGTAAGACACGAGAAGGTCAGTAATGGCGGCTGTAACTTGGCGCGTGTGTAAAGCGTCTATACGCGTATAAATAAAGAACACAACGACCACGACGTTGAGAGGATGACACACCGGGCGACGGCGGTGCCTCAGTCTGAGCCCTGGTTCCTTGGAAGCGGCAGCTTCTAATTTGACTGGGCTACCTCCTTGGAGCCTGATGCTTCGACCCCAGTGAGCATCAGGGCCATCATGTTCCTAGGGCTCCTTCATGCACCGATGGAACGGCGTGCCAGATCCCCATGGCTCGCTGCTGACCCGCCCAACCCACCTTTACGAAATCTGGACTTCTGCGAATCGGACTGCCATCCTCCCCAATACCAACAATCCATGTCGTCGTCATCATGCATGTATATTCTCATCACATTATCATGTTCACTAGACTCGGCACCGCGGGCCTTTATGGTACTGGCTGCTGCCTTTCCGCACCAAACTACACCATACTAGTGGCGCACATCACTGAAATAACATACGCAATACAGAAAATAACAGATTGTCTCTTGAACGCAAAACGGCAAAATAAAGATAATTTGGGAGATTTTTTGTTTCTAAAAGCCTAATTCAGAAACCTAAACTAAACTAATGTTTTGGGTATATCGTGTGCATCGTTTCGAAGTTGACGTTGTTTCACACCTCGAGACACTGGCTTGCGCTGGCGCACCGACCGCCGGCGTAGTAGTAGTAGTAGTTTATTGTAAAGTGAAAAAGGGGTAGAAGCAAGGCGAAAGGTTAGTCTCCCAGTGGTGGGGTCAGCTTTCTCGCCTTGCTAGGGGGACAGGGGGAACCAAGAGTGGTTGAAGGAGAGGTGGCGTGACAAACACTATGATACACTATGATACACTATTTACACTGTAATACAATATTGAACGAATTGCGTGGCTAATTGTGATCTTGGTCCTTTCCTGACGTATTACAGGCTGTTATAGCCTGCGGATTTTAAATAGTCAAGCAGTGCTCTTAAAGCTTTTGTTCTCGAATGCCGCGAACCTGTCGGGAACAGGAGTGACTTGGTGTTGCCAGCTAGAATTTTAAGCTGTTTGAGGGTGGTCACAAGTGTTTCTCGGTGGTTGCTCACCGCTCTGCAATGCCAGAGAATGTGTTCGATGTCCTCCGTGGCACCACAGGCACTGCAGGCTGGGGATGACAGGCGTTTGATGAGATGCAGTCGAGAAGCGGTTCGGGCGCAGCCTGCCCTTATCCGATGAAGTAGAGCTTGTTCCAGCCTGCTGAAGCTTTTCTTGGGAATTGTGTACGGCGGTGTTCCAGCCGCAGTTTCAGGGTCAGGGTGTTTCTGAATGGCTTTTTGAATAAGTCTGTTTGACGAATTATATGGATGTACGGAGTTGTTGGTGTGACATCCCCATGAGCGGCACGTGCGAGAGAATCCGCAGTCTCATTTCCTTGAATGCTAACGTGGGAAGGGATCCACTGAAACTGGATGGATGCACCTTCGACAGCTGCCTTCTGCACTACGTAGGCTATAGTGCGAGCTAGCATAGCGCGTAGTCAGCGTAGTCGTAAAATGTCTGCGACTGGTGATGATGATAGCTTATTTGCCAAAAAAGAAAAAAAAAAAAAGAGACTGCGCGGACTTTCCCTCTGTCAGGGCTGGATTCGGGGCTGTAGGCGTTCTGTCTAATGCCAATGAGCGGAGTGGAATGTATTCCCTCTGTACTCTGTTTCATATACTTAGTGTGCAACGCTGTCAAAGCTACTGGATCTTGGATCAGAGGTTCATGTTGCAGGGACCGTTGCGAAGACGACCAAACGACCATCCCTCTTTCGTAACCTGACCAGAGGGAGTCGGTGTCGTCCGCATCTTTTCCCACCTTCTGCGCTGAACACCGCTGAGCACCGCGCGTGGATTACGCTATCTTCGTCGTCGCTGCCCCACAGGTACTAAGGGTGGTTCCCGTTTCGAGCCATTCCCATTTCAACCTTCCCGTTTCGACCCGTCTCAAAACGACCTTCTCGTTTGATCCTTTCCCATTTCGCCCATCCCGAAACACCCTTCCCGCTTCGGCCATCGTTTGTTATCAGTTAGGTCGGTTCGTTTGTATTGTTTCTTAACAGTTGATTAGGTTCAAGTGTCCAATGTCTGTTTTCCTTGCTGATCTCACTTCTCCCTCTCCCGAAACAACCTTCGAGACCTGGTAAGACAAACACAGCGTCAGGGAGGGTTCACCGGAACATTTACAGCTTCATTGATTTGATCAAACGGGATGAGGCTTTGCCAAGGGTATCTTTGCGGCAGCTTGCAAAGAGTGGTGCCGTGCGGGCCAGGGGGCTCAAGTGGGGCAACAAGGACTATAAACTATCGGAACTGGGGTTTCGCCTTTCTGATGGCACGATTTTCCTGTTCGACTTTCTCAACAAGGCGAAGGCATTTTCTGATCTATGATATTTTCCTGTGTGCGCGAGTGTTCAGTGTTTGAAATCATAAAAGATAATAAAGTCGGAATCATATGCCTGTCACCCCGTCTGACTTATCGCTGTCCAAGATATCGAGATCACTAATATGACGTTTTAGAATAACGTACGCAAGCACTTTGGGTACCCTAAAAATAGCGTCACGATGGCGACGCTATTTTTAGCTTACCCAATGTGCTTGTGTACGCAAGACTTCATTATTGAACGTAGTGCAAACAAGCGATCGGCAATGTAGCTGTCCATCTCATAGAATTAAAAGGCTGCCATAAAAACTATAAGTGTCTTTAGAAGCACTCATCTGAGCCAGTACTCTAAGCCAAAAAATTTGATTCTTGCTAATACCATTTCGAAGTGAAATATTAAAAAGCGACAAGGTCGTTTTTGCAGTAACGGTTTCGCAGAGTGTGCATAGACCGTTTCAGGGGTGCGCGTTATGGGGATCATATTAAAATAAAAAAAGCAAACACGCTTTAGGTGGTTGAAGTAAGAATAATACAGTACTTTGAAGCTTGCTTGAAAGAGGTGGATATTTTTAGAAAACATTGGCATGCAATAATATTTCAGAACATATATTCTTAAGCAGAAAAGGTGCGCAGACCAGGGTTAGAACGATTAGACTTTTCGCGAAGAGGTTGCGATGCGCAGGGTCTTATACAAATGGGTTGAAAAGGGACGGGTTCAAACGCAAAGGGTCTTTCGAGTATCTGTTGAAACCCGACGGGTTCAAATGAGAAGGGCGTTTCGGGAATGGGACGAAACGGGACGGGTTCAAATGGGAAGGTCGTTTCGAGAATGGGTCGAAACGGGATGGGTTCAAACGGGAAGGTCGATTCGGGAATGGGTCGAAATGGGACGGGTTCAAGCGGGAATGGGTTGTTTCGAGCTACACCCGGTACTAAAGGAGCGCACGTGCGCGACAGGAATGCTCAAACTGTAGGGTTCGACCTGTAGCTTCTAGAAGTTTACTAAAATGATGTTATAGGGCTGGTAACGCGGACTTTCGTGAATTGCGGAATTTAGTCCGCAATTAACGAAATTTCATTCGCCATTTACTTATGAGCAGTCTGGCACGTGCCGAGGGCAACAATTCCATTACGTCAGAACTGAAAAAAAAGGGGGGGAGGGTCGCCCTCCCCCCCCTCAGAGATTACCAAAATTTCTAGAGAACAATACGGGGCGGGGTAGTGTTGTCCCCCCAGAGCAGGGTATCACTACATCGTGACGTCACGTGCCCTGACGTCACGGTGTCAAGTCATGATGTCACGATACTATGAGGTCACGTGACAGCAAATTCCCCGCTAAATTCTGTAGGGAAATGCACAGAGAGGCGGACAGACCAATTTCTGGGATTAGGGGGTTCCGTTAAAAGCATTCCATGCTTCAAAAACAGGGTGCCGAACCATAACCGGAACTGAACCGCTTATTTTGCCCCAACCGGAACAGAACCCGAACCAAAATGTTCGGCGCCATTTTGTAGCTGAACCTGAACCGGAGCAAAAGAAAAGAACCGCTCCGAACCGGTTCGCTAAACGGTTCGGGCACGCATTCGCTCTAATATTCCGTGCGCTGTGCGCCGGAAATTTTGAGAGGCTTAGCGCAGCGGAGCGTGATTTTTCCACTTATGCAAATATTTTTTTTTTTTTTTTTTTTGTAAGCATACTTGACAAAGACGACGGTCAATAATCGCTGTTAGGTTTTTCGCGTGAAACGCAACTTTTTTAATTTGTTACTAAGTTGCACGAAAACGTTCACTCTTCCAAACCTTCTGTGATGCCATATTGATTTTGCCAAAGCCTTCGACTCCGTACCTCACCAAAGCTTGTACAGGCTGTCTCAACTCAACATTCATCCTGTTATCATACAATGGATTGCCACGTTTCTTGAAAATCGTAAACAGGCTACATATGTCGGAAAGAGTAAGTCTTCTAAATTATCAGTAAAGTACGGAGTTCCTCAGAGCAGCAGATTGGGTTCGCTTTTATTTCTCATTTACATAAACGACCTGCCACTTAGCTAAAAGGGTCCCTAAAAAAGAAAAAAAAAAGAATGTTTTTTTTTTTTTTTTGTTTGGTTGGGACACGTGTGTTAAGAAATAAAATTTATGCGAAAAAAAAAAGAACAACAACAACAACAATATTGGACGGCGAGAGATTTATTTGAAATTCCTTCGCGGGAAATTCATGACGTCACCGGTCATTCCGGAGTGACCATCTCGATCGTGAAGGCGAAGCGGATCCACCTCTCCTCCACGTGCCCGAAATGCAGAAAAAAAAAAAAAAAAAAAAAACAAGTGGAAAGGAGGTGACTGCCAACTAAATCGCGTCTCGCGCCGTCAAAATTGCTCTCGCGTGCCGTGTAAAATTATTATTATTTTTTTTTTTGACACGTGTGTCCCAATCGGACTGCTAAGAAGAAAAAAAAAAACGTTTTTTTTTCTTTTTAGGGGCTCTTTAACATCCTCCATAAGACCTTCTGTAAACTACTGTGTGACCTACCGGCGCATCACCAACCCAGATCAAACACCGCGACAGCAAGACCTCAACATGATTTCACTTTGGTGCAGCACATGGCAAGTGAGACTGAACACAAACAAAAGATTTATAACATTTGGCAGTCAGCCTTCTTCCACGCCAAGCAAATAGTTCATTAACCACGAAGACATAGAGAAAGCTCGAACGTACAAGTACTTAGAAGTAATTTTTTTCAGAGGACCTCACTTGGAACAATCGCATCAATAACACCGTTTCAAGTGCATGTAAATCGCTCGGATACCTCAAATGCAACCTTTTCCACTCATCTCAGACAGTAGAACTAACCACCTACAAAGCATTTGTGCGAATGAAACTCGAATACGCCAGCATCATTTGGTGGCCTCATAAAAAAACAAAAAAACAAGGCATCACGCTACATCATGCATGACTATTCACGAACCTAGAGTGTCAGAGTTATTAAAACCAGCCTGGAGTTGAAACCTTTACCCGTTAGAACCAAACCGTCTTGTTTTCTTTCATATAGGATCTACTACTTATCATCGGAATTTCATAGTCTCTATCTTCAAGATTTATTTTACATTTCAAAGCGCCGCGATCATCCACTCAAAGTTCAGCCTCTCCTTCTCCAGAACTAACAATTTTCAAAATTCCCCCTTTTGCTATTGCCGACTGGAATTCATTACCCGCTCAGATCGTCCATAAAACTGATACCAATAAATTTCGCGACATTTGTAAGTCCCATTAGTAAAATGTGATCAGTGTATGTTTTTCAGTATTTTACTGTTTACCTTTTATTTTGGTGCAATGAATAGTGTATTTATCCCCCCCCCCTCCCCCCTTGAGGCCCCCCTCCCTTTGAGGAAGTAAAATCTGATCTGTTCCGGTAACAAAATCGGCCCGACCCGTTCGAAGTCATCGCACCGAGAACAGGCAGTTGAATAAATGTCTTCGGACACGCAACAACTGGCGACGAGCGTTCAGCCACGCGGTCCTCGTCGAAGGATCGCCCGCAGCATTAATCGCCAGTGACGCCGCGACGCCACGGCGACCCTCGGTCGAATTACCATAAAGGCAAGTGGCAGCGTTCCTAAGCCTCATTGGCGCGAAGACGTACGCTATTCTAAATAGTTTGATGGCTCCGGACATCCCAGTAAGCCGCACATCGAGCTGGTAGCCGTATTGCGAGAGCAGCTGTCGCCGAAGACTTTCGTCATCGCGGAACGCTTCCGTTTTCAGAAAAGAAACCAAAACGAGAATGAAAGTGTCCTCGAGTTCGTAGCCGAGCTGAAGAAGTTGGCGCAGACAATTCGGCGGCACCTTGAACGAAGCCTTACGCGACCGCGACCGCATGGCATGCGGTATCATCAGTGACTCCATTCAAAAGTGGCTGCCGTTGGAAGCTGGCCTGACGTTTAAGAAGGTTAAGAAGGCGCTAGAAATCGCAGTGGCAATGGAAGCCACCTCGGCAAACGCACATGCAGGTTTTACATGGCCGGAGCGCGGACGCCGAAGTACTCAAGCTGGAGTGGTACAAGCCTGAATGCAAGCACTGCGGACTTCTGTATCGCACAGCAACTAACTGCAGGTGGAAAGGCTTCGACTGTCGCAGGTGCGGAAGACGCGGACACCTTGAACGAGTGTGCAAGAGCCAGCAGTTCGAGCCAGCAGCTTCTCAGCACCGCGGAGCACCTTCCGCTCGTCAGTCAGGACTCAGATCTTGCCTCATCTGAATGTGACGTCGTAAATCCTAATCAAGCTTCGAGGAGGGATGAGGCTGCTACTACCAATACTTTGCCTAATAATAATATTTCTGTTCTTTTTACCAACATTAGAAGCACTATGAATAAACGGGATTATCTGCAGTGGCGTAGTAACGGGGGGGCCGGGGGTGCCGGGGGCCCCGGGTACCAGGAGTCTCAGTCACGAGGGGGGGTGCCGCTTATGGCGGCAATCCCCCCCGGCTTGACTGGTTCGTAAGTGGCAAAGAACGTGTAGACGCATGAGGTCACCACTCTTCCATCACGAACGTGTCTGGTGCAGAGCCGCATAACTGGCTTGGCTCGCGCAAAGTCATCGCGCACCGGCGGAAAAAACAAGCGCGGAAAGTGCGGGAGCGCTCGAGAAAGAGCTGTGCCCGGGCACGCCGAGCCAACGCCACCTAGTCTACGCCAAACCCAGCGCAACACGGCGCCGACCACGGCCGGACTGCGCCGAGACAGCAAGAGAAGGCGCCAGATGAAGAAGAAAGAAACGTCGAACATCAAGGTTCGACTGGTTCGCCGAACCTTCGACCTTTTACTGAAGTTCGCAGAAGCTCGACTTATGGACATTGTTGCCCGGCTTCTACACAAATATTTCGAATTTCGGGAAACAAATAATTTAGAAAGTAGTTTATTTTATATTTTATAAAATGGTTACCAATGTTTACACCATATTAAAGCGAAAATATGCGCTATTAATGCTTTTGCACTTTTCCTCCGCCAGGTGGAATCAAATGGATTTTTTTTTTTTATTTTACGCATGCGCACAAAAGTCGAACTTCAGTCAAACCTTTGTCGAAATTTCGAAAAAGTCGAACTTGGTCGAACTGAAACCTGGGCAGGTTCGCGACATCCCTAACCAGCAGCAAGGTGGCGGCTCCCAGAGGCAGTACTTGCAAGCGTCTTGTCACGGTTTCCAGGCAGTACGCGCTGCGCGTACTGCCTTCTACAGCAGTAATTATTCTAAAGCCAAAACCGAAAAACAAATGGCTATTTGCACGCGCGTTCCCCAACGTTTGATTTCGGTTATTTACTTGGAATCTTCACTACAGATAAGGCGAGTGCGTGCAGCACGTGTACCTAGGTTCCCAGAATTCTCCGTGATGTTTAGGTAATTTGGCAATATACCTCTTCGGAAAGTCCCAGGAGATGTTATGGCGAGGGGAATTGTGGGGCTCTTCCCTCTGGGACGTTAGCCTGTCCCCTTATTTTTGTGTCTTCCTTCCTTCCTTCCTTCCCATTCTCAGGATTTTAACATCATGATCCCATGTACGCTCGTGACGAATCGAACGTTCCGTATATCCTCGAAGCAGCACGATACATTCTCTCTTACTATCAGGAGCTCAGAACGCACAAACGGGCTGTTTGTGCGTTCTTTGAGACCGTTCAAAGGGCTGTTCCCTTTGAGACGTTAGCCTGTCCCCTTATTTCCGTGACTTCTTACACTTTTTCCCTTCAGGTTTCCTTCCCAGTCTCAGGATTTTAACATCCTGACCCCATGTACGCTCGTGACGGATCGAACGTTCCGTATATCCTTGAAACAGCACGATACATTCTCTTTTACTATCAGGAGCTCAGAACGCACAAACGGGCTGTTCCCTTTGAGACCGTTCAAAGGGCTGTTCCTTTTGAGACGTTAGCCCGTCCCCTTATTTCCGTGACTTCTTACACTTTTTCCTTTCAGGTTTCCTTCCCAGTCTCAGGATTTTAACATCACGTACGCTCGTGACGAATCGAACATTGCGTATATCCTTGAAGCAGCACGATACATTATCTCTTACTATCAGGAGCTCAGGACGCACAAACGGGCTCTTCCCTTTAAAACCGTTCAAAGGGCTGTTCCCTTTGAGACATTAGCCTGTCCCCTTATTTCTGTGGCTTCTTACACTTTTTCCTTTCAGGTTTCCTTCCCAGTCTCAGGATTTTAACATCATGATCCCATGTACGCTCGTGACGAATCGAACATTCCGTAGATCCTTGAAGTAGCACGATACATTCTCTCTTACTATCAGGAGCTCAGAACGCACAAACGGGCTGTTCCTTTTGAGGCCGTTCAAAGGGCTGAAATGCACAGCCAACTAGCTCAACTTGCCGTAATATAAACTACAACAATGGTGCCAAAATCTAAACTAACGTTCGATTCAGATACAACCAGAAAACATATGCAACTCACACGCGGTTATCGGAAATAATCAGGAATGTAGACAGCTTTACATGGCAGTTGGCCAGCCACTACTGTAGTCTCCATGTGAGCGTTACCGGCGCTAATTTACAGGCATGCTCCTCAATTGATCAATCACTTCGGCAGGCGTGCTCATGATTTCGAAGTGATCCGAACCCATTGCATAAATACTGCGGACCAACTGTACCATTATAGCGATCAACGTATCACATCTGGAGCATCTGGCACCATTCTGTCTCTCTTGTCGCTGTGGTTGTGGTGGTGTGGGTGGTCGTGGCCCTTGTGGTGTTCGGTAATCGCCTGGTAGCGCGTAGCAGTAATGCTCCGACGAGATCGGGTGAGGGTAGTAGTTGCTCCAAATACTTTCCTTGGCGGGGGTAGGATGCATCTAGCGAGCTCGAGTCGATCGGTGCATGGCCTGAACGTGGTTCGACGTAACCGAGCTTCTCTAGCATCCTTAACACTTGTTCAGCTTTATCTTTGGTGGTGAGCTTTGGTTCAGGTGCCGGTAGATTAGACGTCTCGATGTCCTGGTTCTGTCTAGCTGGAGGCTGATGGAAACAGTTCGGGGAGAACCCTCGTAGGCACAAACTAGAACAAGCTCTCGGTGCGGCTTCTTTCGTAGACTTGAATTCGCATGAGTTGGACAGATGAGAGTACAGTGTCCCGAGCGCACACACGAAGCCACAGCCGATCTTCTCATTGGGGCACTTCACAAGAAGCTCTAGCACGTTTTCCACGGGGGTCATGAAGTACTGGATTTGGCTCTCTGTAAATGCGCGCCCGTCGCGAGAGCAGAGTGAGGCTTGTCCAGGCGTCTGCATTTCCCAGTGGCACCCGCAACATAGGACATCGGAGCAGGGCAGCAATATAACTTCTTTTGTCACAGCGCCGCACGAGGAACATGGCCGCACACGCCTCCATCGTTGCTCACTTACAATCTTTACGGGCTCCCCGTTCCAAGCGCCCTGAAACCTCTTGAGGATGTAGATCCTGGACATACTGTTGAAGTCTCTTTCCAAACGGTAGAAGGGAAGTTGTTAAACGTGGGGTTTTAGACAGAGGGAACTCACATCAGATGACGATTTGAAGCTTGATTTGCGAGTGTCTCACGGTCTCCCGCAATAGCTTTGCGATTGCATTCTTGCGCGAAATGGGCTGAAGCAGACATAGGCGTGCGCACAGGGGGGGGGGGGGGGGGGGGGCAGGGGGGACGGCCACCCCCTCTAATCATCTAGGGGGGGGGGGGGGGGGGGCAAAGTTGGCCCGACTCGAGGCGCGACGGCGCCGAGGCCTCCTGCGCTGAAGCTTTGAACAAACGGTAGCGCCCTCATTTTGGGTAGTACAAGCTCACCTGATTGAGCATAGCCTTACTTATGGCACGTTGGTCGAGCTTTTTCAATTCTATGTGGTGCTAAAGAGCGAAAAAACAACTTTGAACGCCAGAAATCGGCCAAACTCAACGTTGCAAGAGAATCAAAAGAGCCAAATTCATGACACCACCGCTAGAGCACGCGTCTCTTAGCTCTGGGTGGTGACGTCACAACACCTGTGTCGCGACGCTTTAATTTTTTTTTTTTTGATGTCTACTTTGGAACGCGTGAAACGGCATCTATTGGCTCACGCTCTCAGAGTCTTAGCTTTGACGGCGTTCGAAGTTTTGTTCTGCCTTCGTATTTTCATCGTGATCTCGCGCTCCGCACCAGAGCAGGCACGCTTCTGCATGCGTGACAGCTTGAGCCGCTAAAATTTCTACTACCCAAAACAACTCCTAACAAGTCTTATCCGCAGCACCCTCTGGGCAGCGCAGGAGGCCTCGACGGCATAAAACACCGACGCCAAAGTTCCCTCCCTCTAGTGCGCCAAACGAAAAAAAGAAAAAAAAAAAAAAACCATAAAAACACGCCGCGACGCCGTCAGTCATCGAACAGTTCACGACAAAATCCCGTAGAAGTTTGCTTTACACTTTTCACGATTGGTGAAAAGTACTATGCGGAGGGCAAGCTCGTCTGCTTCTCGCGCAGGGGGTAGCGGTGACGTCAGAACGCCGAGCCCTGATTGGCTGATCGCGGCCCCCTATCTGAGCGTCGTCTGCTCCTTTGCAACGTCGTCTGCGGCTGTCTTACCTTTCCTGCGACTTTCGAAAGTGCAGAGACCAGATTCACGAAACGATCTTATGCCAAAAATGTGCGTAAGATATAACTTAAGAACAAATTCGTATTCACGAAACGAAATTTTCGTAAATTCTGCGCAGGTTACGACGAAATCCTACGACAGCTCGGAAGCTTTACGCACTTACGATCAAATCAGCATAGCCGACAGCATCGCGGTCGCGACGACCCACGGACGTTTATTTTTCTAGGTGCGCTTCTCACGCGTCCCAACTTCAAGCAGCAAGAAAAAAGTAAAAAGTACTTGAAACAGATCACGACGAACAAGAACGCTGAATCCACAAACACTCGGGAAAAGCTCCAACGGCCACGATTCCACCGAACGCGACCAAGCGAGCACGGCAGTTAGGCCTAGCAGGCACTCCGCGACTCAGCGACCGTCTGCCCACGATCGGCTGGCGTGCTGAATGGAATATGCCCGCGCGACCCTTGCGAACCCTTCCGTATTATACTTTGATCGCTGACCTCAAGTTTAGAGTAAGAGGTCAATTTCTTCCTCTTGTTATCCCCTTGTTTCCCGAGGCAACGCTGACTCTCGCCGGTGAAAAAGCGGTGAATCTCCGACAGACGCAGCAAAAGTAAAGCAGCCATCGCTTTGACTAGCAGACGTAAAGCAGACGACGTTAACTGCGCCAACTCGCCGACGCCGTGAAAGAATGGGGGGTCTCGCCGCACACGAAATGAGGGGAAAAGTATTTGGGAGGGAACTTCCGGACACTAACACGCTCACTCTCGGTTTTTAGCAAACAAACCTCGGCGCCTCGGGACACCTCGCCAGTGAGTCCCTTGACTTCTCTTCTTGATGGGCGTCTGTTAGTTGTGAGACAAAAACAACGTTCCGCTCGAGTTATTTCGTCTGCCCTCTCTGAAAGGCTAAGTTGAGCTCGTAAAGACCTGCACTTCCGAAAGTCGCAGGAAAGGTAAGACAGACGCAGACGATGTTGCGAGCAGACGACGTTGCAAAGGAGCAGACGACGCTCAGATAGGGGGTCGCGATCAGCCAATCAGGGCTCGGCGTTCTGACGTCACCGCTACTTCCTTTCTCATGCGCAGAAGACGAAAATGAGCCCACTTGCGAGGCGTATATCTCCCACGTGCTACACATTTTCAGTAATCTAGTCATAAAATATTTTTACCACCACATAACATATCCATTAGTTTGTATAATGTTTGTTGAGCATGACATAATGCGTCCGTGTTATCTTGTTGTTTCTACTTTCTATTACATGTTTTATCAAGCGCCAGAAAGTAAGATTACCAACTGTACATTTGGATGCTCAGAAGAAAAAAAATGGCATGTCATAGCGTTTATCTTTAATAATTACTAAATATTGTAACTTGTTGTTTCTCGTATTTTTAATCTGTGGTATATTCTCGCGCTTTTAAGCTTTGCTATTACGCTGTGTATTGGGTGGCGTTTTTCGTCCTCTGCATGAACGTTGCAGACGCCATATGACAGCTTTCGCCATGTGTAGGTGCACCCATGCGTTTGCCCTGTATGTATACTATATTTTCCATACTAGCAGAGTCACGTTGAGGCAATATTTTTAAATATTTTGTGCTGTTAAAGATGGCATATGTGTCGTATCTTTCTCTGGTTTAGAAAGAATAAAAAAATTTTGTATGCGCGTTGTGTCACTGACGCCTCCGCTGCGCAGGGACTGCCATCCTTTGCGGACGTTTCACAAGAAAGTGAAACCCACTGCTTAATAATATTTATATATGTTACAATTCAATATTGTTGAAATAAATGTTTCATAACCATATCTCGTCTCAGCACTACAATATGCGCGCAAGGGCATCAGTGGGAGTGCGTTGATAGAAAGCGGGGGGGGGGGGGGGGGGGGGGGGCGGCGGCGGGGGCGCTTTGGGGAAACCTCGCCCCCCCCTAATGAAAAATCCTGCGCACGCCTATGGAAGCAGATAAGAAAACTGCAGACTGCAACGGCACCCAACGGAGGTTAGAGGAAAAAAGAAACAATACTAGCTCCCAGAAGTTATGTTTCTAGATATTGTTTTAAGAATCTTTTCGGGTACCCTGAATTGCTAAAAAAGACTCTTTATAATTTCTATATTGGAAAATATTTCGCTCCGACACATGCGGAAGGGAGCCAGCAGGTATTTATAATAAATGATGAATTTCTATATATATATTTTTAATTTGTATATACTAGGATTCGCTAATCACATTTCTGCCGTGAAATAAGTTGGGCAAGGGTACAGTTTAGTGAAAGGCTAAAAATGTCTCGACATATACTTCCAGCTATTCGGTGGCGTCATCCGGTGAGTGTGTCAGTACTCTTTTGTTCGCGGACTCTGCCTCGGAGATAACAGGCGCGTAATGCACTCTGTCGTTGCTATGCTGGCTATGCTGGGCTAAAAGGGGAAGGAGCGAAAATCGCGCTCTTTGCCCAGTCGTCGAGAGTGGTTTCTCGATTCAGTCTACAGAGCCGAGTATTATCCGTACGTGAACAGCGCGCCGAGCCACAAATGCAGTTTCCGATCGCGAACTACTTTCACCGTTTTATTGAAACAAATTTGTTTCTTTTGTATTAGTGTAGGCTGTGAGATTACGCTTTACAAAAGGTGCCCTTAATAACAAGATGTAGGGTGAGACATCACTCGATCCGCAAGACACCGTAGTCTTGTCATGGAGGCAATAGTATCACGAATGAAGAGGTGACGAAACAAAGAATAACTGAGAAAACTGAAACGCTTAATGGGGCGAACTTGTGTTCAAAACAAAAAGGGGACAGACGACAACAACTGAGGGTCGCGGACGTCGAAGTCGGCGTAACAGCAGGATCGAACGCCGAGCCGAGACTGACTTCGGCTTTCCACGCGGAGCACCTTTTGTAGCCGCGTGGGTTACTGGAACATTGGGCCTAGAACGTTCGGCGCGTAGGACACTCGTAACTACATCAGACGTGAAAGATCTCGTATTCGCGAGAACGCCAAGTAGAAAGAATGAATAAAAGACATTCCGCTTTCTGCAATCGAACCCAGATCCTTCGCGCGACAGCCCAGCACGGTAACCATTCGGCCACATATACTTTTTTTTCTTTACCGATTCGGCTACGTACGCGCCTTCTCAGCGACGCGCGTGGCATTACTCCCCCCTTTTAAAAGCGCATCGTCTTGATGCCACATGCCGGGAAACAAAACAGCGACAAACAAAAATAAGGACAAACTATACGAAGTCTTGTAAAACACAATCCTATCGACCGTAGTACAAAACGCAATTCACAGTCCTATCGATTGTAGTACGACTTGAGGCGCACGACCTGGACGACTTCCGGTCGTGAAGGGCAGCGTGATGAAGTCCGTGTTCCGTCGGGCACCATCTCGCAGTTCAGATCCCCGAGTAAACGAAGTACTTTGTAGGGTCCGAAGTAGCGCTTCAGGAGTTTCTCGCTTAGACCGCGTCGTGGTACCGGTGTCCAGACCCACACACAGTCTTCGGGCTTGAAGCGAACGTCGATCCGGCGAAGGTTGTACTGGGGCGTCGTCGACACATTGTTGATCTTGAATTCGAAGTCGGGCGAGCTAGCGAGCTTTTTCGGCTCGTTGAGCAACCTCCTGGGCGTCGGGGCTCCCATCGTCAGCTGGTTCGTGGGGCAGCATCGCGTCGAGCATGGTCGTTACTTTTCGGCCATGCACCAGCTGAAACGGTTCTTGTGGTCTCTTGCACCTGTTGTAAGCAAACGTGACGGGCAGGGATGGGCAGTATTTCAAATACAAGTATTGGAAATACGTATTTTAAATACTTTGTGTATTTTGCATTTGTATTTAATTACAAATTGAGTAATGTATTTGACGTGTGTATTTAAATACTAAAACGTGGGTATTTCAAATACAATTGCAATTAAACACAATTTTGTGGGCAAAAATAAAACCCTCAAATTTATTGTCACGACTCATTTTGCTCATCCTAAGACGTGTCTAGAGCAGGAAGAAAACTACGTTCTGCACCAAATGCAGTGTCTCTCAATCAAGCACAAGGGTTTAGTGACTTTGTGATTACGGTGCTAGTCCAGGGCAAGAATAGTGACGAAATCGACATTCACAGGCAGACTGGCTAAATAAGTTCCTGTGACAACTTGTGATGCTTTCCAGCCTGATTTCCTTCCATATTTTTGCCTGGAACATTCTAAATGGGCGGGTCGTCCAGGTTTTTGTAATTGGTGCGAGTTGCAGCAATAAAAAATTCTCTAGCTAGTGCTGCGCGTCTTGGTCGTTTCGGTTCTTTGTTGGTCTATACCAAAATGTAATCGACAAAAAAAGCTGCTTGAAGCTCTGTACCTTTTTCACCTATTACGTCCAAGCTGATTACATCTTTTTGTGATTATATTTCTATTACATTACTAGAGCCTGGGACACTAATTCCCGAGTGTGCGATGCAAAATTAAAATGAGATACCCAGAAACCCGTTGCAGGTGCCCTGAAGTCGCTGACGCAAATTTTGAGGAATGTATTTGGAAAAGTATTTGGAGGAGACCAAATACATTTGGTTGTATTTGTATCTTGTACTTAAATGTTTTTTGGAAATGTAATTAGATTTGTAATTAAATACATTTTTGACGAAGTATTTTGTATTTGTATTTCGATACATATTTGCATGTATTTTGCCCATCCCTGGTGACGGGTAACACCTCGTCCCATGTCTTGTGCTCTACGTCGATGTCACGGTCGCCCCCGCCTGGAGGTTAGAGGCGCGACTCTCCCTCAACGGTTCGACCGCCGGCCCTCTACAACGACTGTGAATAACAGTTATTTTTGATAAGGCCGGTCAGCCCGCGCGTTTGGCGCGTGTACCCAAGTTGGAGAAGAACGCAATGAGCTCAGGCGGACACACATCGTTCGAACAAGGAACAATATATTTACATGAAAAAAAAAATAGAAATATAGATTTTGAGGTTTGGCGCATAAGCAAAGACTAAAAGAAAAAAAAAAGGGGGGGGGGGGGGGGGAGTTTACACGGAATTCCACTAAATATTGAAGACTAAAAGAAAAAAGAGAAAACGGTCGGTGCGCTACAGCAACTTCAGGGTTGTAAAACAACCTACACATTAATTAGAAAGTCCGAACATGCGGCGCGCAACAGCAATACTAACGTTCTAAATAGAACACCATAAAATGAAATAAAAGAAAAAAGCTACGGACGGAGAGCACATAAAATAAAACGTTCGTAAAAATACCGAACAGGCGGGTCTCTCTCAAATTTGGTGTTGAAGGGGCATCGTCGGGTTCTCGGGGGTGATGAGCTAGCAGGAAGACGGCGGCGATGACGACCAAAAAGCCTCAGAAAGTATCGCGTTGCCGGGCCGCGATTCTCGCCGGCGTCATCCCGCAACCACGAACGTCCTGTCCCCTTGACGACCCAAAAAGCTCTAAAAAGTATACAATTCTTCGAGTGTGAGTGGTGCGAACCTGAGACCGGAGAGTGGTGTGGGTGACGCGGGCCCGTTGCGAAGCTGGTCGAAACGGGGATGTCTGTGAGTGCTTGGATGCTCCACGCGATGCTCCTCGGCACAACACTCATCCACGAGCACGCACAGTTGGGGGCCTGCAGAGTCACTCCGAGCTCTTGCCGCGTTCACCGTTCCGCTGCTCCCGCTGTCGCTCCCAATTTTTGCGTCGCGTCCACCCCCGGCCAAGTCTCTGCATACACTGCCTTGACCTGGCTTGAAACCAAGCTGTGGTCCTCAGTTTCCCATTTTCCTTTTACATGAACGAAAAAGAGCCCGCCCGAGTCGGGAACAAAGCACACCGCCGCACCCCCTTCGAGGGGGACCTCTCCTGCCGTTCCTGATTAGCGGGGGCTGCGAAACAGAACCAGACGATGAACTTAGCCCACCCGCTCGGGAAAAGGGATGACCGACGACCGGATGCGCTCCCTCGAGAAAGCCCCAACAAAGAGAAAAAATAGTCGAATTCTGTGACAGTCGACATACATGGAGGGAGATCATGTCGGCGATGGTTTTGTTCAGCCGTTCTGATAGTCCATTTTTTCTGCGGTTCGACGGAGGCTGGTGCTATTAGGGAGTTTTCGTAGACCGCGCTGCCCCCTCCGCTAAGCGTTCCGCAACGAAGAAGTTGCTACTGCGCCTGCGCGCCGATAGCCTTGACTGTGGAGTTCCCGCTATCGTATCAGGTTGCGGAGGGCCTTGCGCGACGGCGAAAACGATCTGCGAAAACTCCCTACCGAGGCGAAGGATCTCTTGCGTCAGCTAAGCCATGAACGATGATCCACGGTCTGTAATGAGGACTTCGGGGGCGCCATGCCGGAGGACAATGGACTCGATGAAAATATTGCGGACTTCAACATGATGGAAGGGCTTTCGTTTCGGCGTACCGTGTGAGATAATCGGTCCCGACGATTATCCATCTGTTTCCTTGCGTCGATGGTGGGAAAGGACTAAGTAGATTCATTCCGATCTGCTGGAACGGTACGCGGTCGGGGGAGCAATCGGCTGCAGGAGACCCGCCGGCTTCGTCGGCGGTCTCTTGCGTCGCTGGCACTCGTGGCACGATCGTCAGTAAAAGTGAACGGTCATCGGGTGCTTGGGCCAGTAATACATTTCACGAATTCGGGCCAGCGAACGGCTGTAACAAAGGTGTCCGGACGTCGGGTCGTCGTGGCAGGCTTGGAAAATATCCTCTCTGAGGTCGGTAGGAATTACCAGCAGGCATGGCAAGCAGTTGTCTCCGAAGTTCTCCTTGTAAAGTACACCTTGCCGGAGGACGTAGGTCGGCAGGGGTCTCGAGAAGACACGGGGGATAGCACCCCCTCGTCCTTCGAGGTGCTCGATTATCGCGCGCAACTCGGGATCGTCTCTTCAACGTCGTGCCATGTCGTCGGTATCCACTGCGCCTAGAAAGCACTTGTTGTCATCGTCGTCGCTGCTACCGGGAGATGTCTCGACAGGGGCTTTGGACAGGCAGTCGGCGTCGCTGTGCTTGCGGCCTGAGTTGTAGACCACAGTCATGTCGAACTCCTGCAGTCGGAGACTCCATCGTCCTCTTCAACTGGTAGAAACCGAATTCTTTGGGGCGTAAGTGGGAGGTCCTTTTTGAAAGTCCTTTCCAGAACGTCCAAAAGAATACTGCATCCCAGCAGTCTAAGAAAATGTGTTCGAGAGTTTCCCGTTTTCTTACATAGTATACAGTTGTCGGTGCATGCGATGGGTACTCCCTTCGCAGCTAGGCAAGCCTTGACGGGCAACGTTTGGCTATACTTGAAAAAAAAAAAAAGTTTTAGTGTGTGCGGGGATAACCATCCTTTTGACTCGTTTCAACACGTCTTGCCCCGGGCCCTCACTGTAAAATGTACGGTACAATGATGTGGGAAGAATTATATCTATCACATCTTTCGTCAGCCGTTTACGCGAAACGCAACACAAATATACCAAAGAAAACCGCGTTGTTAAAAATTATTAGGCGCCAATCACTTCTTTTAGATACTACCCGCGTACGCAACCACTCACACAGTTACGCTGGACGAAACAATAAACTCAGGTAGAATGCTGAGCAGCCTCGTTTGAATGACCGTGCGTAAAAATGGGTCTTTCTGGTCCCGAAGAAAAGTAAATCTGCTGAGCAGCTGTCTCATGAACAGGTGCGAAAGGCCTAGACCACCAACGCTGACTCGTCGATGAAGATTGGTTCGACTCGTCTTCTCCCATACTGAGCTCCAAAAAAAAAAAACCGCGAGCACATGAGCGATGCGTTAAATATTGATACGTGAGCAATGTAACACCTGTAACACGTACCAAACTTTTGCTGCAAGAAACATGTTACATACAAATTCACGAGCAAAAATTTATAACCCATTGCCTCCCCACTTGTTCGCCTTAGCGCGCGAAGGCTCCGTTTCATTGCGCCAATACTCATCAGTACCGCGATAGTGATCTAGAGGTGCACCAAGATAACGAGATGGCAAGTCGGACCATACACTGTCAAGGAAAAAGTGTGTAAAATGGTGTATCCGTTACACCCTTTGTCCCATATAATACACCCCAAAAACTTCAATTCGACGTACAGAGCCCTACAATCGAACAGACGGCCCGACATTTTACGTGGGGCTTGATAACATTGTGGTACAGCTAATTAAAATGGCTAATGTACGTTTTACTGACAACAACAAAAAAAAAAAAAAATGGGGTTTTCTTGGCCCTACTCTAAAACTCGGTGTTTTCTTTATGTGGTCTTTGATACGTACTTCAGCTATTTTAATAAGTTGTACCACACGGCTATCAAGCCCCTCGTAAACTTTCGAGCCGTCTGTTCGACTGTAGGGCGCTGTACGTCGAATTGAAATTTTGGGGTGTATTATATGGGACAATGGGTGTAACAATACACCCTTTTACACCCTTTTTTCTTGAGAGTGTACAACGCGTTCAAACACATTCGGCTTGGAAGGCAAATCGCCGTGTCAAATGCCCAAACACTATTCAAAGTTAACGGCGCTACACGTATGTTCGCAAAGCAGTTCTGTCAACTCTACGGCTTTCTTTACGCTTTCTTGGTAAACGCAAAAAAAAAAAAAAAAAAATCGCCACATCATCCGGATATGACCAGATCCGCATTTCAGTAGATTGTAAATTAAAACCTCTAACGAAACTAATACGAAGAATGCTTAAACAAAAAGGTTCAAGAAAAATACCAAAAGCAGAGGAGAAAGTGGACATCCTTGTCTCACAGAAGAAAAAAGACCAATACGCTGGCTCACACGTTTGTTCACAAGAAAACGGGTGGCGCAATTTTGGTATGCCATACATATTTTCTCACACAAAACTGAACCAACTTTGACGTGGTCTGAAATAGAAAAAAAAAATATCATGTGACGCACGGTCAAAGGCTTTTTCCAAGTGGACTTGTAGCAAAGCGGCTCTCCGTTCCATACTATCGCAACATTCCAGGGTGCTCCTTGCCACATGAACGTTTGTAAAGATACTTCGTCCTTTGATGCCACAAGTCTGGTGCGGGCCGACAGTAACGCTTATCACACTTTGCATTCGCTCTGCTAATATTTTCATCAAAATATTATAATTAATATTCGTCAAATTTATTGGGCGATACGCTCCTACATTACGAAGTTTCACTGGATCATCACTTCTCGGTATAAAATCGTATGAGTGCACAAAAATGAAGGAGGCAAAACTTTTACACGATATATGCTTCGGAAAACACACGGTGCAAAAAGGGTGCAAGCTTGTCCTAGAAAGCTTTATAGAAACCTGCGCCCAAACCATCACGACCGGATGACTTTCCGGGTTTTAAATGGTCGATGGCTCGTTCTACTTCCGCCAACGATATGGGTTGTTCTAGCGTTTCCTTTATATCGTCTTTATTTGCCGTTTATGCCAGTCTTGGCATAAACGGCAAATAAACGGTTCGAAAGCCTTTCTTTCTGGGCACGCGGTGACTAAAAAGCTATTTATACTATAGTACTTCACAAACGCGCATTCGATGAAATCCTTATCACCACACGGAACCCCTTGATGCGAAATCTCGCTTATCTCATTTTTACTGGTGTATATATATATCTTCGTTCCGCCCCGACTCGGGGAGACTGTGTCTCCCCGAGTCACAACCGCTTCCATCGCGTTCGCACCATATCGTTCGGTGTCCAAAACTTCTAAGAGCTTTTTAATACTAAAAATTTCGTCCGCAAAAAAAAAAAAAAAAAAGAATTTGGGCCAGCGGCATTTTTCTTGCATAGCCTCCAGCGTGGCAGTTCGACGACGGAGCCATAGAGTGTCCGGTCGCAGATTTGGAGCGCGAGGATCTGGTAGCACAGAGCATCAAAGAGCCATTTCTCGGGGAACCTGGACGTCAGCGCACAGCTTTTGCAGCGGCGAGGACCCGAAACACACTTGTTCGCTCGGGAGAAGTGTGTTTCGGCGTCTCGCCGCAGCGGGGCGCCAGTCACGTGGCTCTGCTAGGCTCTCCTCTCATCCGTTGTCTGCCACTCCACCTTTTCTATTTCGGCGGCCGCTTCTCGTGGCGATCTGCCAGGCTTTGCCAGTATATAGGAGGCTATGCTTTTTACATTAACATCTGAAGCAGGGTTTTTTCCCTCGTGCATCAATAAACTCGACCGTTCTATGGCTATCATTTTAATTTCTTGGGCGCTTACGAATTCTTGAAGCTTGCAACGCACCGTGGTTAAACAGCAATCATCATTAACCGCTCATTCACACTGGAAGCGGATCCGCGTTCGCAAAGCGGTTGCGAACGCGGTTGTATAAAGACCCGATACAATTGCACGCGCACTCGATGACATCAAGTGCGTGTGCCATTGTACTGGATCTTCATACAACCGCGTTCACAACCGCTTTGCGAACGCGGATCCGCTTCCAGTGTGGATGAGCGGTTAGAAGCTTCGTTTAAATTTCCATAAATCCCAAACGAACCTCTTGGCGCTCTTAGAAGAGCAAATTAAAAAAAAAAGAAGAAAAACGTTACAATTGTAATGCCGAATTGGAGCAGAGCTCTTGAGCAGGAGGAGGGGAGGATACGGAAGAGTATGCCCCTCCTACTCCTCCCCTCCCGTTCCCCTCCTATTGAGCGGGAAAATTTCGCTAAACTTAGCCGGGAATTTTTGCGGCTAATTTTTTTTTTCCGCTAAATTGAGCGAGAAAATTTGTACGCTAAATTTAGCGGGGCATTTTTTTCCGCTAAATTTAGGGGGACATTAGCGGAAAAAAATTTTCCGCAGAATTGAGCGGGGAATTTCTTTTCGTTACATTTAGCGGGGAATTTTTTTCGCTAAATTTAGCGGGGTAATTTTTTCGCTAAATTTAGCGGGGAATTTTTTTCGCCAAATTTAGCAGGGAATTTTTTAGCTATATATAGCGGGGAAATTTCCCCGCCAAATTTAGCGGGGAAATATTCCCGCTGAATTTAGGCACCGTGTGACGTCACACGTGACGTCACGTGTGACGTCATTATGGGAACGTTCCATAATGCAACGCGCGGTTTCGCCGACGGCGACGCCGCTCCAGCCGGAAACGGTCGTCTAAGAGCTGCGCTCTAAAAGAAACAAGGGAATGATCACTGAATGACGCGTGACCGACTGAATATTGTTTACACGCGCTAATAAGTTTGAGGGAAACGCAAGCCCGGTCTAATCGCACGTGGCTCGTGCCCCGGAAATGCGTGTACTGTATATGCCTGCCACTTGATGCGCAGTGAGCTACGTCCTTTAATTACGCAAAAATATTCCAAAAGCCGGGAATCATAATGATAAAAAAAAAACTGCTCCGACTTTACTCAACAAGATTAACAATTTAATCAAACGTTTCGTCTCCCATGCAGGAAACATCGTCAGTGAAACCTACAAGCAGGAATGAGAGAAAAAACTTCAACAGTCCTATTTAAGCAAGTCCGCGTACGCGGACTTGCTTACGCGGACTTGCTTAAATAGGACTGTTGAAGTTTTTTCTCTCATTCCTGCTTGTAGGTTTCACTGACGATGTTTCCTGCATGGGAGACGAAACGTTTGATTAAATTGTTAATCTTGTTGAGTAAAGTCGGAGCAGTTTTTTTTTTATCCTTTAATTACACTACTTTAATTCACATCGATCGAGCATATCGTACGGCAGCAGCAGTGACACAAGGCAAAGCGGACGCTCATCCCACTCCAACGGCGACCAGTATTATAGTAATGGCAAAAGCATGCCATAAATAAGCGGCCCGGACTATGAACTGCTACAAATAAAGTCCTTTCATTCATTCATTCACTCTGTGTCACTATTCATACAACAAATCTGACTGACGTTATTTGGTTCTCGCCAAACTCGGTGGTCATCCTTGATATCGCACCATCGAAGCTGCTATTCTTTTTGAGCACTAGACCCGCGCTCATGAATCTCGCCGAACAAATTCATGCGCATATATCACTGATGAAGGAGAACGGACGCGCTTGATTCGAAGCGGCTTATAATCTTGGTTTGTGCAGTAGTCTTGCAGGCACATGCTATATAAAAACAAAGCGTGCTCATATACCTCTTTGCAACGGAACCAGCATCCGACGCTGTCATCGCAGATTTAAGCTACACTAAATACTCCAGTGCATGCGCTCTACCTAAGCTCTGCCATACCGCTTGATGATTTATAATTAACTGTTGGGCTATAGTTGATTACTATACATTACAAAATTATAGCCCAAAAGGCTAGGACAGGAAGGAACCATAGGACAGGACAGAGCGCTCTAAAATTCTGTAACGCTAGATGATGTACCGTATATTATTCTGTGAACGTCTTATGTTCCAAGCAGCTGAGCCGAAGGAACTGACAACAATCTAGATAAGAAGGGAGGCACATAGAAATACAAGTGGAGGTGAGAAGCTTCGTTACCGTGTGCCATCCGCCATCCTTGGGAAGGAAACCAGCTTTAACGAAGCGAGTTCTAAAGAAAATGGTGTAGGTATACCAAAAAAAAAAAAAAATATATACATGCCACTGATTTTTTCTTATGACCAATTATGCTTGCAAGATTAGACAAAAGGAGAAAAGTCGTTTTATGTAATAGTTAAAGGGGCGGTGCAACAATTTGCGGACTTTGACTAATTAAATGCGGGAATTGATCCCGGCCACATATAAAACGAAGGACCGAAAAATATTCTTTCCTGCTTGCCCTAGTTTTCATTAAAAAAATAAAAGAAATTGGTATCTCTGGCACCCCTCAACTCAACATTGAAGTGGCACCAGCTTCGCCTGTGACGTCATTCGGAGTGGCGTTGGTTTCCGGTTCGGTGCTTCTGGCTTCCGTTTCCCCAGCGCTCGCCGGCTCGCCAGGCTCGCCGCTCTCCCGCTTTCCCGTCGATTCCCGACCAACATGGCGGCATGGGCAGACGGCCTGAGCGACGTCGAGCGCAAGATGCTTGCGTATAGTAAGTCAGTTGGACTTGTGCGGCGGGCAGTCGACGCGGCGGGCAGTCGAAGTCGAGGTCGAGACACCAGGAACAATAACGATACCACGATACTACGGACCACGACCAACGCACTCCGTCGAGCGAGGGAAAGACAAAACGTCCGGGTTGCTCGTGTAGCCGCCGTAGGCGCCTCGGGCGTCGACGGATGACGGCGACGGCAGGTTTGGTTGACTTGCGGTAGATGGCGCCACAAATCTTTCAGCGGCAATATTAGGCTTTTGAAGCGTTTCTGCCTGCCTAAACAACAATATTTTTTAAACTTAACCTTAAATCAAGCTTACAATTGCCTAACACCGTCACTTACAAAAACCACTCCGAATGACGTCACACCACAGGTTCCATTTGCGGCCACCATGTGGCCGCAGGTTGGGAAAAAAAACGTTTTTTATTTTGCGATTACGCAGCGAAATAGAGGTATTTTGGGGTATGGCGTTCGGCGAGAAAGGTGGTTTCCAGTTGTGACATAAATATGTTAGCGTAATTTGGCGCCATCTTAGTTCCCATAGCTGTTCCGTTGGTCCGCAGGAAGTGCCTATTCTCAAATTCAAAGTGACTGTTCTCCAAAACCAGTTTCATCAGAATCGAAAGGACGTCCCCCTCGATGTCAAGTGTGTGATGAGCGTGTTCATACGCTTCGATCACTGCCGCAATTCCGTCTCTGTGGGGTATATTTGTATATAGGGAAGCCACATCAAGGGTTACGAGAAAAACATTATCCGGTATTTCCAGTGGGGCAATTTTCTGCAGAAAGTGGCTGGTGTTCTTAACAAACGAAGGGAAGGTTGGAGGAATGTTCTTGATCAGTGTACCGACAAGACTCGAGATGCATTCGGTGACTGTACCTATTCCTGATATATGGGTCGCCCGGGGTTGTTGATCTTGTGTATTTTAGGAAGGAGATAAAAGCGACCGGGTTTGGAGTGGGATGGTTTTATGGCGTTAAGAACCTCCTTGGTTATATATATATATATATATATATATATATATATATATATATATATATATATATATATATATATATATTTTTTTTTTTTTTTTTTTTTTATCGGCATTGTGTATTGGATTTTCTTCAGGAATACCATTTATTATCTGTCTCTTTCTGTAGATTTCGTGTATTTGCCTTCAGATTTGTCATGTGAGCAGAAAGTCGTTTTTGGCATACCCCGTGACCCGGTGTTTCACGCTGCCAAACAGCAAATAAAAAGCACGTTTCCGCAGATCGGCGCAACAGCTGGCGTATTTTCGAGTATCGTCCTCCCGTGTCGGTCTGAAGCGGTTATGTGAACTTTATAGTCAAATTTATTGATGATAAAGAAAATATATTTGATGCTCTGCAAATTTTTTCTGGCGTTTTTATTCTTGATAAGCACGTGTATAAGTAAATTAAAAGAACGGCCAGCTCTAAGAAAGAAATTGCTTCTGTTTAAATTTTGAAGCTGGTTTAAAGGAGCTGTGCAACAATTTCAATGCTTTGCTTAAATAATTTGGGGTTGGTGTCTCGACCCTTCTGATGTAAAGTACAAAAAATCGCTTTTGCCTGCATGTCCTAGTTTTTATTTTAAGAATGGACAAAGATTGAGGTTTTCGGCACCTCTTAACTCCTTCACCAGCTTCCGAGTCACGTGCGCTGCGACGTCAAAGGGGGACGCGCGGGGTTCCGCTGAAGCTCTCTCTCTAGAGCCATCAGTGAGCAGGGAGAACTGACCCGCTCGTGACCACGTGACCACGTGTTTGCGGAGCGCGACCAGCATGGCGAAAGGTGGAAAGTCTCCTCCGGGTCCGGCAACGCGGTAGCAGATGCTCATATTTCTCAAATTTATTTGCCGACTGCCATTGAAAAACGAAGGGAAGTTTATTCTGTTATTAACGTTAGGGAGTGATTCTGAGTATAGTATTTAGCGATAGTGAAAAAATCGTTTCAGGGCCGCTTTATTGAATCACGTAAATAATCCTTTTATTTAGTGGCTGTAAAACAATCCTTGTAATGCTCTTTACCAGGGGAGTTCACAGTTTTTCATACATGTACCGTTCCGACGGGCCTCTTTACAATCTGTGTTCGCAGTCAAGTATTACTCCCCGTCTCATTTTATGGCAAGTTAACTGAACTTGCAGACTTCCTTATGGAAGGAACTTTAAAGGGATACTGAATCGAAACTTGAAATACACCTATTATGGTCAGAAATAGGTTCAATATGATCAATGATATCCGTAAATCATAATCGCGCGTTTGTATTTTGAACGGATGGCTATATTTTTCACCCTGAGGGGCCCGATTGGGCGCGCGCTCAAAAATCAGCCATCGGAGAGCGCGATGCGTCTTGGGATATTGGGCGCATTCGTGATGTCACTTGTGCCAGACGGGAAAGGCTACGGCGTGGATGTTGTGGTTACGAGCGTTGCCACTTGGTGGCGCATCGACGGTTTGCGACCTGTGACAACGTGGCCGTTTGAGATGTGCAAGGGCTGCACGCACGCTGCACCACGGCAAGTCGGCAACCACGGCACCACTGACAAAATCAGCTTTGAGGCCGGATTCTCAAAGCGAACTTAGGACGAAAAAAGTGCGACAAATTTGACAGAAAACCCGTATTCTCGAAACGAAATTGTCGTAACTTTTGCGCAGGTTACGACAGAATTCTACGACAGCTGTCTTACGCATTTTTTACGATCAAATAAAACATGGCCGACAGCGTCGCTCAGTTACTGGTAGCGACGACCAACGGACATTCATTTTTCTACGTGCTCTTCTCGTGCGTCCCGACTTCAACCAGCAAGAAAAAAGGAAGGAGTACTTGAAACAGACCACGACGATCAAGAACGCAGGATCCACAAACACCCGAGAAGTGCTACAACGGCTACGATTCTACCGACCAAGCGAGCTCGGCAGAATATATAAGGCCTAGCAGTGGGACCGGACATTTCATCGAACGCCGTTTCGTCGAACGCCGTTTCAGCGAAGCCGTTTCATCGAATGCCGTTTCATCGAACGCCGTTTCATCGAACACCGTCTCATCGAAGCCGTTTTATCGAACGCCGTCTTATCGAACGCCAGGGTGGCATTCCCGCTTCCTGAAGCTGGTCGGAGGTGCCCATCCCGGGTTCTGGAAGTTTTTGACTTGCATTGCCGCAGAACATCATCTGACGGAAGACAAGCTGGAGGCGATGCTGAGTTCCCAAGAGCCTCCTCGCCAAAAGATGGCCATATAGCGGCAAGAAATGAGAAGGTCCGCCTTTTTTATGAGAACCGACCGAGCATGGCTGAGGGGGACTTTTTGGGAGCAATTGCTCATCGTTTAAAACGGTGAATGGCTGTCGCACGAACACATGAACCCCCGAAAGTTTTCAAATAAAATTTGAAGTGACGTACTTACTTTTTACTTCATTGAGTCTTAGAACTAAAAAAAAACAATGTTTCGTTGTAGTTTCATAAATAGCACCTCAGCTTTATCTACTGCAAGCTTCGGGCAGTAAAAAAGTATCAATAGAAAGACATGAGAGGCTAGGAGGCTCAGATGGCTAAGGTTGTTGCGCCTGCGCAAAACCTAAGTCGCCTTCTGGCCTCCATGAGTTGGAGTGCGCTCTTACCGGGAGTGTGACTTTTTATTTATTTGTTACAATATACCCTCAAGGCCCATCGGGTAATACAGAGGGGGGAACAGATAAGCACAATATGGAAAACAAACATAAAAAAATCGGTACAAACATCCTCATGGGTTTCTTGCATCAACATAAATTGTAACGGCTACAAGTTTGGACATTAAAAAACCTGACGGTGAAATGGGTGAATGACACGAAAATGCACTCGATCCGTGCGTAAAAGAGCACCTTTCACACTTTTTGTATAAAATACATTCGATGAAACGGCCGTCAGCGATTCGATGGAACGGCGTTCGATGAAACGGCGTTCGATGAAACGTCCATTTTTTCGATGAAACGGCGTTCGACGAAACGGCGTTCGATGAAATGTCCGGGAACCGCCTAGCAGCAACACCGACTCGGCGCACCGTTGCTCCGGCGGTCCTTGGCCAAGACCGTCTGCCCATGACCGGCTGGCCTGCTGAATGGAATATGCCCGCGTGACCCTTGTGGACCGTTCCCGGATGAATAGTTTGATCCCTGAACTAAATTTCAGAGGTCAATTTTTTCCCCTTATCATCTCGATCTCCTTGTTTTCCGAGACAGCGATGACGAACGCTGTCGTCGAAAAGGGACTCTCATTGATTCTATCTCCTTGTTTTCCGAGACAGCGGTGACGAACGCTGTCGTCGAAAAGGGACTCTCATTGATTCCATCTCCTTGTTTTGTGTGATATACACTCCGTGCGACGCGACTGGCGCGCCGCCGCGCGGCCGGTACCGAAGTTAGACAGTGAGAATCCCAGAGAAAACGAAACCGAAACCACGCCGCGTACGTTGGTACGCAATGAAGTCGGAGCGGTGCGGTTGCGCTGGGTTCGCAGCATGAAGTGCTGCCTGTGCTGCGTCATTAGGTGCTTCAATAGTTATGCGTCGTATCTCGTGGGGACAAAGTTTCACAGTTTTTCACCTCGCCGATGTTTTGTGGGATAGCGACAACAATGGTCCCGTGCCGTACGACGCGAGAAATTTGGTCTCCCGATCATGTCTGCCACTGTGTCGGCACGGCTGACATATTCTACACTGCCGCTTTGCGCTCTGCGTTTGTTTTCGTACCAGTAACGCCTACATGTGTTAGCACCGACGGGGACGAACTGAAATGCCTTCCCACACTCGCGGGTGTGCAGTGCCAATTTCGTTGGAAGAATGCCCTCCAAAGAAGTTTCGTCCCCATCGTACGTGTCGATGATAGGACAAGTATGGCACGCAATCTGTGCTTCATGAAGAAAAATTCGAACGGTAAAAAAAAAAAGTGACAAATATGAATCTAAAGAAAACAACGATGAAACTCAGAATCACTGGAGAATCGACGTTCGAGTATGAAAGTTTATGTGGTGTGCTTTCTTTCTTGATCAGCCTCCTTTTGGATGTGGAAACGCTGACCCCAAGTTCTCTAGACAGCAATTTTTTTTCTCGGCTTTAGAGCCACCTATCGCAAAGTGGTTCGAACTGGAAGTACCGTCCATTGGTCCCTTCCTACCTGTTAAGTATGCACCTCCCACGATGAGCGGTATTACCTCGACAGCCTTTGTCGGTCAAAGCCAGTTTCCATTTAGTTACGCCGCTCAAAATAAATTTCCACCTGGTTTCGCTATGCCAACTATTTTTGGTATAATAAGTGTTGTGTCAAGCTACGGTCATGTCAAAGTAGCTGTGCGCCAAAAATCAGCACCTCGCACATCAGGTTATTACACAACAGCTACCGCAAAAGCCCTTGACGGCCAAACCGTGTGTTCGCCGACAACTTTGTTTTCTCGGTTTGGGAACCACCTTTCGTAAAATTGTTTCAATTGGAAGAACAGTCTACTAGTCCCTTCCTACCTGTAAAGTCTCCACCTCCTACGACCAGAGGTATTCTCTTGACAGCCCTTTCATGGTCCAAACCGGTTCCCATTGAGTTACGCCGCCCAAACCAAATTTCCACCTGGTTTCCCTATGCCACCTGTTTTTCGTATATAAGTGCTTTGTCGTGTTACTGTCAAGTCCAAGCACCCGTTTGCCCAAATCTGCACTTTGCACAGCCCGCTATAACACAACATTTTGGGTCCAATATTGGATATCCCGTACAGCTTTATTTCTTTATTTGTTAGAAACATAACTTTCACACCTGCTGTCTAAATGAAACTTGGCACACTTCGTGCACAAACTTCGTGAAAATCTCACTCACCTCCGAATGTCATCGTTCCAGCAGTCCCGTTAACAGCGACGAGCGAAACAAATTTCCCACTCAGAACAATTATGGTGGCGGCCGTGTTGCTTTTCGGAAAATTGCTCCAACTCCTTTTTCGGCCGCAACTAGAGAAATTACCCCTAATAACGACTCAAACTCAATATATAAAAAGTGGAGAACAGCTAAATGCCCTTCTGCCCCAGCACTCATGCAACATCATCCTCAACGTATAGCTCAAAAAGCAAAAGTTTCGTCCGTGCGCGCTTCCGCCGCCACAGGTTGGCATGCGAAAAGGCGCCGCAGGCTGCTGAACGCGCCTCACTGTCGAACGCCAGCTCCTCCGCTAGCGGCGCTGCGCGCGTTTTTCAAAGCGCCCCCTATAGTTCCCGCACGGAGCGTATAGAGCTCAAATAAACGCCATACGGATTACCTTCGCAACACGGTATGTACACTTTGTTATTAGTATGCCATTTTTATTCTGACACGACGCTACGTCACTGTCGAGCGCTCGTGGGAGCTACGCGATGTCGGTCCAACCTTTCTTTGCCGAGTGTCATGTCAGTATCGAGTTGCAATCGTAAAAGATCGGTCCAGAAGCGCTTAGCGAAACGCGGCATAACAGAGTGCATCCAGCACTTCGATCAAACGCGCGTGTCCGCTCCGAGTGTGAACAGGTATTTGCGTTGCTCTTGCTGACACTCTCGTAGTTCAAACATATATTTTTTTAACGTGGGCCCGCAGCTCGCAGCAACTAATACCGGCCGTGCCAGAAGCATGCTCGGGTCGTGTCGTGCAAAGAGCCGCAACGAGAACGAGCTCACTGTGGCCACCTACGCTTTGGCTTTCTCCGCCAAGGCTTTGCAAACGCATTCAGGCCTTGGCTAATTCTGCCGGCACGCCGTATTGCCGCAGAACGGCGCTGCTCCTATGCCACAAGTGATGTCACGAGAACTTTCCCACCATCCACCAGATATGAATTTGAAATCGTTTAATTAGGTTTAAAATTAGTTCTCCTGTGTTTTACAGCGCGATATTGATATTTCCGAGGTGGTGCCTGTCCCTAGCCCATATTTATGCAGAAAGATCGGCGCTAAAATTTCGTTTCCTTACCCCTTTAAAATCACGTCAAGCACGTCCTCGGTTTAGCGCCAACAGCAGCAACAGTGACGCAAGGCAAAACGGAAACTCATCCCGCTCGAACGGCGACCAGTATCAAAAGCGGCCACAAAGCCCACAAAGTCCTTTTATTCATTCATTCATTCATTCATTCATTCATTCACTCTGTGTCACTATTCATACAACAAATCTGACTGACGTTATTTGGTTCTTCTCGCCAAACTCGGTGGTCATCCTTGATTTCGCACCATCGAAGCCGCTATTCTTTTTGAGCACTAGACCCGCGCTCATAAATCTCGCCGAACAAATTCATGCGCATATATCACTGATGAAGGAGAACGGACGCGCTCGATTCGAAACGGCTTATAATCTTGGTTTGTGCAGTAGTCCTGCAGGTACATGCTATATAAAAAACGTGTGCTCATATACCTCTTTGCAACGGAACCAGCATCTGTCATCCCAGATTTAAGATCAGTTCACACAGGGGCGTTTGCTTACGATTTCTTACGTTACGTGAGAAGTCACCGGGACATTCGTGTTTCGCATATCGCGTGCAAAGCTGCCCCTTGAACAGGTCACCATGCTTCATTCGAAGCAAGGCTGTCTCGGTGACTCGCGACGTAAGCACTGGTAAGCGTTCGTAGCGTAACGTGACGTAGGAAAGCTGCGCTGTGAGAACCGACCTTAAACTTATTAGCGGCGAGATGTTTTAGTGGCGCCCTCCTACGGTTCCCCCTTGTCACGTCATTACCTTGCAAACAACAAGTTCGATGGTGTTTGTAAATAGCATGGTGGAAGCTTGAAATCATTGCGCTCTCAAAGGAACACTGCCAACACCGTCAAAATTAAAGTTCTTTCATTCCTCTAATTTCCGTCGATGATAAATCCTTTTCTGACGTCATAGTCAGCGTTCGGCCAATCGTGGAAGGCCGACCACAGTGACGCTTTCGGTCGCGCACGTCGCCAATACACTATATGCTCCTGGGGCCCTAAACTCGTGAAACACAAAGTTGAGGCCGAAGTTGACGGAGCACGCCAATTGGACAGTCACGACGATGACTTCGCGTTTTTGTCGTCGACTTCCAATCAGCGCGCTCTGCGAACTTTCGGCTCCAACTTTGTGTTTGACGAGTTTAGGGCCCCAGTGCAGACGCTCTACCCAAGCTCTGCCATACCGCTAGATGATTTTGAATTAACTGTTGGGCTAGTTGATTACTATACATTACAAAATTATAGCCCAAAAAAACTAGGACACGACTGGGCGCTCTAAAATTCTGTAACGCTAGATGATGTACACTCTAAGAAACGCCTGTGCGTCTACTTTCCCGCACAACACTCGGATAGCCAATCACCGGAACTTACGGAAGCAGCTCAGCGAATGACGATGCCGAAACATATGTTTAGAACAAAAAACTCAGTCTGACTTATGACACTAAGCAATGCAAGCAACTCAGACTGCGTTTTTTTTTTTGTTTTTTTTTTTGTCTAAACATATGTTTCGGCGTTGTCATTCGCTGAGCTGCCTGCGTAAGTTGCGGTGATTGGCTCTCCGAGTGTTGTGTGGGCAAGTAGACGTACATGCACTCTAAAAAAAGCCCGTGAGTCTGCTTTCCCGCACAACACTCGGAGAGCGAATCACCGCCACTTACGGAGGCAGCTCAGCGAATGACGATGACGAAACATATGTTTAGACCAAAAAACGCAGTCTCAGTTGTGACATCAAGCAATGCAAGCGTGGCGTTTTGTATTGCTTAATGTCACAACTCAGACTGCGTTTTTCGGTCTAAACATATGTTTCGGCACTGGCATACGCTGAGCTGCCTCCGTAAGTGGCGGTGATTGGCTCTCCGAGTTTTGTGCGTGAAAATTGACGCACAAACATTTTTTAGAGTGTGGCTTTTTTTAGAGTGATGCCGTATATCATTCGGTGGACGTCTTATGTTCCAAGCAGCTGAGCCGAAGGAGCTGACAACAATCGCGATAAGAAGGGAGGCACATAGAAATAAAGGTAGAGGTAAGAAGCTTTGTTAAAGTGTGAAATTCGCCATCCTTGAGTAGGAAACCAGCTTCAACTAAGCGGGTACTAAAGAAAATTGTGTAAGGTACACCTATAAAAAAGAAACAAAAAAACATATCACTGATTTTTTTTTATGACCAATATATTGCTTGCAAGATTAGACAAAGGGAGAAAAGTCGTTTCATGTAATAGTTAAGGACATCGATATTTGCTTTGCCTTGAGCTGTTGTTCCTATCACAAGAGCGCCGAAAAGTTTAGATATTTGTTTAACTATAGTCATTGATAGGATTAGAACGACAGGGAGGTGGTTTCTAGCTTCGATAACACTTGGGCGTCTCGTCAGCTTCGAGCGTGCACACGCAGCAAAAGCACGACGGAGGGCACCGAGCCCGCGCTGGAAGCCGGACATCAGGAGACGCCGTTCCCATCCTGCCAGTGGCTAGAGTAAAAAGAAATTTGAATTATGCTTAGATGCGACTTTATGCTTCCCCGCACTAATCATGCAATTATCTGAGAAGAGTACATTAGTGAACTAAATTGCAAACTTGACAATATAAGTAAGAATTGCGCTCATGGAAATAGAAGTCCCGTTAGCGTCTTCTGAAAAGCTTGTGGAGTAAATCAACAGGCCAATTTCGGCCCTCTGATTGGCGCGTTTTTTATGGGCGTTACAGTGCCTGGTGTACGTGGGGGGAGAGAGAGGATGGGGGTAAACACGCCTCAGTGATTCACGCGCTAGCCTTTAGCCGGCTACCAGATTTCCTTTCCCTTATCGGGTAAGCATATTGGGGAGACGGCTAAAGGCTAGCGCGTGATTCACTGAAGCGTGTTTACCCAAGGCCCCCCCCCCCCCCCCCCCTTTTCCTCACCCTCCGTTCGTAAACCAGGTGATGTAACGTCCATAAAAAAAGCGCCAATCAGAGTGCGGGAAATTGGCCTGCCGGCTTACTCCACAAGCTTTTCCGAAATGCGCGTCTGGTTACCCATTCAGGAACGGACAAACAACGTTGGAGGCCTTTAAATGTTTGTTTCAAGGGTCACATAGGACCGTTCGAGGAACTACCTGATTCGAAAACAAGACAGTTCTTCTTTCTACAGTCCTGTACGGGTTCGAAAACTCGCTGCACGAGATCAGCTGGACAATCACAGACCGCGAGCAATAGGGAGTTTGAAAGAAAGGCTCTACCTTTATCCTTGTAGACCGGAGGCCGTGGAAAATAACTTTCGGGGTTTGCGGTTCAGGGCTTACGCGGTCTTTTACTACTGCTACAAAAAACATATCTGATCGCAGTATTATTTTGGGGGGAATTTGCGTGCCATTAGACATGCGAATTTTGAGTACGCATTCAGACGTACGCTATAAAACGTAGTTAATATACTGTTTTTAACCTTTATTGTGATGGTTTAGTTTTAGGTTAGGTTTTAGGTTAGGCATGTTTTCTTTTTCTGTCTTTAAATGTTGGGCACTTTCTGTGAAAACTTATGCTCACCTTCTGTGGGCGAGGTGCTTATAATTTAACTGTACAAGTTCCTCATCCATAGTCGTCTTCCAGAACTTTATATAATTTTCCTTGTACGCGAACAAGAGGATAGTGTCTTCTACTGAAACATTTGCTTTTTTTGCCATGGAGTGCAAGTTCATTTTGTGATATTTTTCGTTACATCTTTGCAGATAGCATTCTTTATGTCATGGAATGGCATACATTGTATTTTTCATTTGTCACTTGGGGTTGAATAAATGTTAAATTTAACACATTCTAATTGATGTCATAATGAGCTTCACTTACTGCCGTGGTTCAGTCAAGGGCTAGACCACCCCCCTCTACCATGCTTACAATTAGTAAACAGATGCGCATAAGGAGACAAGTGATACGCGGAGCGTGTTTCCTGCAACCCTCTGTGACAAACAAAACATGTCACTTGATCTCCAAACAGGAAAGCTCCTCATACTTCGTTTGTGATGATACCCATGATGCTTATAATGGTTCAGCCGTGCAGCACGATGCCTGGGGCCACTGCTTGCTCGCTAAGAGTTTGAGAAAGGGGGGGTGCCGTAGCACTATCCATTTGCCCTCAGGCTTAGGATGTGGCATGCAGGGAGTTCTTTTGTATTACTTATTCATGAAGTGAGTTGTGTTCAGTGTGACTCATTATTTCTTTATCACGCGCCTCGTATGTGGTGATGTGGCAATTCCCCTAAGTGAAAAACGTGTTCTGTAAACATGATAAGCTGTAAATCATATACTAATAATAAAAGGATATGCAATACCTTATACGAATTTTGTACAATTTACAAATTCTGATATATGTATTGGAAAAAACTTTCACTGGGGCCTATAGTTCATTTCAGCATTCGTCCGAGCGCGCCGGACGCTAGCAGCCATCGCAGCCAATCCAGCGTCGCGAGAACGTCATGTGACCTTGAACTCCACATAACCAAAACGTCGCGTGACACTTTCCCGGCGCTGGATTGGCTGGGGTGGCCCAGCGTCCACAGGGCCACCACAATGGGCGCCCATTCCATGTCAAGCACCTTTGGTCAAGGGTGTTTGGCAAGCACCCATTATGGAGGGTACTTGCCTGAACACCCTAAGGGTGTTAGCCCTGGGACAAACTGATTTACACCCTTAATGGTTCAAAAACTGTAACTGTGTACAGTACTGCAAAGCTAGTGCGTAACCAGAGTTTGCTTTTCTTTTTTCTGGGCGGGGGGGGGGGGGGGGGGGGGGGGGGGGGGAGGATGCGGGTATGAACTTGAAGAATGGCGCCATGCATACAGACCGTTTTACTAAAAGTGGGCAAGAGAGAAAAGGGAAAAGTGCTACCGGCGCTTTCTCCCTTGCTGGTTAGTTAGGACCAGACATGTACTGAACGTATCGCGTTACAAGTAACGCGTTACTTTTACCCAGTTACCATTTTAAATAACGAGTAACGTATTTAGTGACTTTTTGAGCGAGTAACGAGTAACGGTATTTAGTTACTTTATTGGGGTAAGGTGTACATGTCTGGTTAGGAACGAGCGAAAGACCCGGATGAACGCCTTGGACGCGTGTGTTGCTTTAAGTTCGCTTGTGTTCTTCACAGTTTCCTCCATTTCTTTACTTCCAGATTTAATTAGAGCTTGCGCATTCAATGATGACAATCCCCTGGCCATCGGGACACCATTGTTCGGTGATAAGCTGCACGAATAACAACTGAAAGTGCAGATTATTATGGGGGCATCTGCATCGCACACCGAATCTGACGACTGCAATGCCTTCAGACTTCATCGTTTTCCAATGACAGAGACCTCCAGTGGGATGCGTCCGTAAACTGAAAATACTTTTACCCAACGCCATCTTCTCAAGTGTGCTCGGAACATTTTGATAATGGAGCGCGCACCGAACTTAACGCTGTGCCGTCGAAGAACATGGGCCACGCTCGCAAGGTGCGTGTAGGTTTTCTCGTGAGAATTGCTGTTTCTGCTTGTAACGTTTCGTAATTTAATTTATCTTAATGTTGATATTTCGCAGTGGTGACTTTGACTCGATTTTATCATCTACAACGCTTAGTTGAAGGCTCATTTCCGCTGCCCGGTGTGGCAGGAAATTGTCGAAAAGTTAGTTCTATTGGTTTTCCTGAATCGCGATCTCCTGCGCGATACCAGTGAGCTGTGAACTTATGTTGACCGTCATAACGCGACTGGATTCCTCTTATATTGAAAATTAGTACATAATGTAGCTGGAAAGAAAAGTTGAATTTCCATTGCTGAAGCATGCTCATTCGTCAATTTCGATTCGTTGAGTCAATGATCGACTTGCTCCGGCAGTGGGCCGCCCATCTCGACTTTGCTGTTTTCAGTTCTTGACAAAGGACACACTCGTCGACACGGGATCCTCAAGTAAAACTTTTATAAATATCTTCAAACCGGAAGGGAGCTGCCTTCGATCGTTCCCTGCGATGTTCTTATTTCGCGCGTCCTTGTTCACATTAAATTTCATTGTTGTAAATGACACGAGATGCCAAAAATATTCTTGGTGTACTGCATCTAAAACGACAAAAACCCAAAGGGAAATTCAGTCGCTGTTAGCTGATACAATATTTTGAGTATTCGCCTCTGATTTCTATCGGTGGCGCGTTCAGTGCCGCACTTCGGATGTCATAATGTGGGGATGTCATAATGTGGGGGGAAGGAACGTTTCCAATGACTTGAAAAACGCCATCCGCGGCACACAAGAACACAAGACGCTCCCGAAGTCGGATACCCAGCACTTTGGAGCACCCAACTAGTACACCCGACACGGGAGCGGCGCACCGAAGAGCACTTTCGTCAACGTTTCTAACCACTCAGAATGGCCGGGTAAAACCATGCAGTACAGCCAAAGCTACAGGGGAGAGAGTGTATCCCGACCTGTTCAAGAGGAGGGAAAGGAGGAAAGGTGAAGAAGGTCTGGGATTCCCCCATTCCTCCTTCCCCTCCTCTTGAACAGGTCGCGGATACACTCTCTCTCCTGTGGCTCTGGATGTACTGCACAGTTTTAGTAAGTCTATTTCACCCCCCCCCCCCTCCCCCTGTACGTAAACTAGAAATAAACACAGCGTGGATATAGTCAAATAAAAACAATTTCTTTCCTAAAAAGAACAGCCTATTTCTTGGTCTATTTGTGTTCAAATGAGCAGTATCACATCAGGCACACCAATCTCTTGTTAAAAAAAGACACAAAAAGGAATTTCAGAACGAATTAAACGATTAGCAAAGAGCACCTGGTGGATCGCTAAAGCCTCGTTTGTAATGCCTGTCTAGGAACCTTGACAGGTAGGGACGATATCTGTCTCGCCTCCGGCCACCACTAGGGTGCCTCCATGTGTTTCTGCCGCTCCGCTGCATAGGCACCCAAGCCACAACGAGAAAAGGGGGAAAGAGGAACTCCCATCTCAACAGAACTCTCTTTTCTGTGTCCCAGACGTCGCCTATTGTCCCTTTTCAAGATTATAAAAAATTAAACCGTCATCTTTTTTTTGCCCCTTACGCCATGCTTCATAACGTTCACCAACTAGCCCAACTACAAGTTCTTCTGCACGAAGGAGTCGGAAATCACCTTTGTCTCCGAAAGAATCTATGGAAGGTCAGTGACCGACAGAGGGTCACTGACCCCCATGCACTATAGTCATGTATAACACGGACGGGCTTCACGACTCACGTTAAGCATCATTATTGGCTGTACTTTTCACTCGGTCTCGGTTCTAGAGCAACAGCTGCAGATGACAAGCGCAAAGTAACAGGCGAGGGTGAAATAAACAAATAAAAACCCTTAGTAAAGAAGTGGTGCAAGGGGGCTTGAGAACTTTTTAGCTCCGGATGTGCATGCGTTCTTGACTGCGGTCTGGTCATGTGGACCGGCTGTTTTGGTGGACGATGTTTTCACAGCCGCAAACGGTGCGCGGAGCTTGCGAGAACGTTTTTTTCAGACGCCAGACTCTCGGACGGGCTATCGACATCTGGTTTAAACGTTTTGTTTTGGTGTTTAGTGAATGCGAGATGGTGCCTTTTTTTCTATTGACGACGAAAAACAAATCAAGAGTGCTATCCTCGTTTTCCCAAGGCCTTTCACGATCCGAGGCTTTTATTTCTGCATTGTTATAGTATGTACTCCAGTGTAGTTAGTAACTCTCAATCAAAACTATAGTAATACTTTTTTTTTCTTTTTTTTTGTAAACTCCGGTATATTTGCTTTCCTTATATGTTTCTTTATGCATAAATTGGTTGGTACATATTTACTCTATCCAGAACTTTGAGGTAGCTATTTTTATGTCCCCTCATTTAAATGCATCAAACTAGTATTTAAGCCGTAAAATACGCAAGAACACAAACTCCAGGTAGTTGTACAATAATCTATACATAATGTCGGGGTTAAATAAATATTTATGACTGCTGTTTTTTTTTTTTTTTTTGTACTCGGTGGTGCAGTGGGCTGTTTATGTGCCAAAGGTGTTCACCTGACTCCCCAATACTTGCGCGCACACCTCTAGCTTTTTTAGGCGAGTGCTGCTATCGCATTCGTTTCCATTTATTTGTGCACGACTCTGCGCTATCCAACGTTAGTTGCGACGAGTAATAATCAATATTAAAGGCATAAAACATATGAGTAAAATGAGAAATCAAGTAGCAAAAAAAGAAAAAAAGGCCACGCTCTATTTTCAAAACTTAAAAGATTTTTCGTTAGATTTTGTCGTATTCACCGAGTTGATCCCTTTCATGAGGTTGGTTACCAATCAATCTGCCGTTAAAACATCCTGTAGCAATATTGACATAATAACCTGAAAATTCAGGTTCTAGTTGCTTTATTGATTTTCTTTATATAGTGCCACGCGTGCAATAGGATCCACTTTGGTCATCCGCCAGCGTGAACGTGAGTTGCAAGTTAATCTTACTTAAAAGCTATCAGAGCACAGACCGGCCAGTGTTAGGAAAAGTGTTTTCCTCTTGCGAATACAAATAGCTGAAAAACAGACCAGGTCGCGTCACAGACACACACACACACAAAAAAAAAAAATACTTTCTCCGTGTCATTTTTTTATGCACTTTTACTTTTGTAGTCTCAAGTTTTATACATGTCATTTTATAGATTTTAGGCATCGCAATAAGCGGTCTCGAAGGTTCGCACTGAGATATATGATGGTCTCGGTGTCTACTCAACACCAACAAAACGCGTTCTATGACGTCCCCGTTTTACTACTGCACATTCGCACGTTAGGACATGATATTTACAATTATGTACACCTGTGTATATCTTTTACGCTAGAGATACGTGTTAAGCTTTCAATGAGTCTCAAGCTGTGACTGCATCTAGAGAGAAAGACCGAGAAAAATAAAGAAAGAGAGAGAGAGGGGGAGAGAAGAAAATATGCTTTGGAGAGTTTGGAACGCAGCATCTATGTTGACATGCGTACTCGACATACCACGAGGACTGCGGACATGATTGTTTTGCATGAGTTTAGTGTGACGGCTAAGGTGTTTGGTGCTCTTCATTACATGTGATGTGGCAAGATTTCACGAAACGAACATTGAATTCTCAGGCAGTCTTGCGATGTTTTATTAGTGTGTCGTGTAACAGTACGCGAGCTCCTAATAGCTGTTCAGTTTTCTTTCTACTGCTCCACACGCACGAACGCCTACATTTTAGCGGGTCTCACTGCAGTGCAATTAGCCAGAACGTCTACGCAATGTCCGTCATAAAACATTAGGACGGAAATAAATTAAACGACGACGGCTGCTTCGCATTAGTGACTCAGGTTCTTAGGTCTCTTTAGAAACTATATGCCTTCTATTGTAAAGCTGCAGCTGCTGGAATTACATTGTAAAACGCAGAAGCACCCATAGTTTAAACCTGAAACGTCTATGACGCACTGCACAGAACTCTTGAAACATTTTCTGTTGCTAAGTCTGGGAAGGCCTGAGGATGGTAACATCATCCCTGAGGATGCTGTGACTATGTGCAAGGTTTCGACTTGGCTGGCGTTATCATGTGAGCTGTCGTTGCGAGTCCGAGCACTCTAGAAAGGGACTCAATGGTATCCCCTCACACTACACACTTTAGCACATAAGGCTGCAGTAATACATGATTCGATCTCTGAAAACAAGCGAGCTGTCCTCGCCGACATATTAGACGGCTGTACATCGCCGGACAATGTGAGCCGAAACACCTGGTTGTTTGCTGCGCCTAGCGTTCTCACAAGCTCTATTACCTCTCAGATGTTCAAAAAGTCCAAAGATTGAGATCTAAGCTTCGCGTTAAGTCAAGTTTTAACCAAGGATTGTCTTAAAATTGTCAAGAAAGTCGAAGAAGCACGGAGGGCTGTTTCAGCTCATATTGTACACGGTTATGTCCAAACGCTTTTGCTACGCTTGACCAGACCCGCTTGCAAAATGACCCAAAGACCAAGGAGCCTGCTGCGTTTAAAGACACACGAGCTGGTGTCGTCAGTTGTATTTGGGTTGACAATTTGACAAACGGTACTTTGCACGCGCATTTGTCATTGCCTTATTTTAGTTATTAAGGCGAAAGCCTTACTTATCCCATTGAGCGAAAAAGCAGCGTATATGGTCATAAAAGTATACGATTGAGCGGCACGCACCGCTCAATCGTATGCTCAAGGACGACGTTGTTCTTGGCGTCGTCCTTGAGGTCGTCCTAGACCTCTAGGACGACTTTACTTGTCCCGTTGCGCGAAAAAGCGGCGTCGTTGTGCCCGAAAGATGGCCATAAAAATACGTCATCAAGCACGCACTCGCTGCTCCTAAGTCTTCAGGTTTATCCCTTGCACTGGTCTCCACTTCTGGAGAACTTCAGTCGCTGGATGATGGTGGTGGTGGTGGTGAATCCGTAGCAAGTTCTACACGTTAGAAATAGAATGTCTTACTATTGGCATGGAACTACATTGGTGCTTCAGCGAAACCCGAAGGTGGACGTGCTATATAATATTTATAGTGATTGCAAAGACTCACGAGGTACATCCTGTCGTGTTGCAGCCCTCCTCGCTCTAGCCTCCTGTGCTCTTAGCTGAGCAGCGCCAGCTCTTCTCTCATGTGTTCGTACCGGCAAGATCATTGAAGGGACGGCTCTTCTTTTTTTAGCCGTCTTTTCTGTGGTGACTGAATCGCTGAAAATAGTAAAATAATTGTTTGATACTTCCCGAAGTTCACACTAAAGGAAGTAATGATTGTATATAATAAAAGAGCCGCCAACAACTTCCCAAAGTTCGCACTAAATGAAATCACGATTGACATGATGTGTATCATAAGATGGCCACCAAACATTGGATGTAATATTGAACATTAATTAGTGCTCACACCTTTCTTGAGTGTATTTTGCTAACCAGGCGGTTTGAATCATTGGACAAACTAGCTGGCTCAACCTCACTGTCAACACTCCCTAGGCACATAATGGCATAGATATAGCTGAGCAAGCCTTCTTATTTATGACAAGTGGTAACTATAGCTGGCTGTTGTGACCTCATAATAATATTACTAATAAAAATAAGAAAGGTAGAAGGTAGAAAATCAGGCTTGCCGAAGCCACATCGGGCTTGCCTAGCAGCGCCTGGCAGTCAGTGAGACAAGATGTGTTTTGGAGGGTGTTGACTGTTTGTTACGTTGTGCCAGAAACACGTCGCCAGTGCCAGGTGGGAGGACTTTGAAAAATGTTGTTTCGTTTTTCCAAGAAAACAAGCTTGGTTTGCTTCAGGCGGACAAGGAGGGGGGGTTTGTTGTGCTCCCACAGGACATGTTAACGTCCAAGTCGAGCGCTGCAATTCAAAAACACTTTAAACTGACCTCCCTTGATCCCAAGAAAGTCAAGAGTGCTGCGCTGAAGTTGTGTAATAGTCTCGAGTTGTCTACTTTAGAGAAAGACATTGGGAAAAGCAAGGCAGGGCACCTGGAAGTTTTCTTTTTTGTGAAAACTCACAAGTTGGGGCTGCCCTTCAGAACCATTGTTACGGAGAGGGGTGCTTGGCAGAAACTGGTAAGCCAGTACCTTCAGAAACACTTAGGTGCCCTGGAACTTTTTGACCCGTTTTTAGTGCGCAATTCACAGGCGGTTGTGGAGTATCTTAGCAATGGCGTACGCGCAGATGCAGCAGCGTTTTCCATTGATGTCGAGGATTTGTTTTATTCCGTACCCCATGAGCGCCTCTTTGCTTCGGTGCGTGAGTGTATCGATAGAAACGGGGTGATTCCATTTCAGAACGCAAGTGGGGTGGGGGTTGATGGCTTTCTGGAACTGTTGGAGTTTTATTTACAATCGACGTTTGTCCTGTTTGACGGTGGTTACTATTTGCAGAACGAAGGAATATGTATAGGCTCAAGTGTAGCGCCCATTCTCTGCGACATTTATTTGGCCATGTGCGATCGAGCTATTGTAGAAAATTTGGACGGAAACAGCGTTAGGAAAGTGTTCAGATATGTGGACGATTACCTCGTGCTCACTAAATCGTCTGGGGGGGTCCTCGAGGATCAGGTTGTCAAAAAGGTGATGGAAGTTTTTGCAAAAAACTCTGGGGGACTGAGGTTTACTCATGAACTCCAAGATGGGTTCTGCCTCCAGTATTTAGATTTAAAACTACAGTTCACAGGAAGTCACGTATGTTGGGCCTACCATCCTCGTACGAAAAAGGGACTTCTGCCCTTCGACTCCGCCCACTCAAAGCTCGTCAGACGAAGCATAGCGTCTTCGTGTATGCAGGCTGCCCTTGATAAGTCCTGTCCCCATTCTATGGCAGAGAGCTTTGAACAGCAGACAGTGCGGCTTGCAGCAGGGGGATACCCTTCTTCTGTTTTGCTGGCGGTAGCGGAAACGCTGTTAAAGAAGATTAAGGGGGGACCTCATCAGCGGCTGGATAGACCTAGCAAGAGACCTCAGGTTATCCCGTATCAGCACAGAATTTCCCACAACCTGAAAAAGGTGGCGGGGAGGTTTGATGTCCCTGTCGTGTTTTCGGTGCCTCGTAAGCTGGCACACCTTTGTTCTAAAGTAGCCGAGAGGAGGGGGGGGTGGGAACCAATGCACTGTAAACCACAGAAAGAAGTACGTGGATTGTGCGATCTGAGTGGTGTACAGGATCCCGTTAAGCTGTGGAAGAGTTTACATCGGACAGACGGGCCGTTGCATAAATGAAAGGGCACGCGAACATGACTTGTCGCTTCGTTCAACAGCAGGAGGGCATTTGCCCCTGCACTGCGGAACATGCAAATGTCATCCTGATTTCAATAAGATCACAATCATGGGGAGGGGAGCAGATAAAACAGCCAGGGAAATTTTAGAAGCGTATGGAATAAAGAAGGAGGGGGAACAGAACTGCGTGAGTCAAACTTCTGTGTATTTACATAAGAAGGAGATTACTTTCATGGACACGTGTTGATGCGAGTGTGTTTTTTGTGGGTGTTTTCTTCGTTGGGTCCTTTTCAATAAATATTCAGTTGTCAGTTCAGCGCTCGTCCTGTGTACTCCTTTTCCTCCCGTCCTTGTCGTTTGCGCGCTGTTTCCATTATTTCTAAGACAAAACCACACAGGTATAGCCAGCAAAAATGAGACACACAAATAAAACATAACATTAATTAAACAATATTAGAAATTAATATTTCTCAAGGCTTTTTTAAGCTTGTATTTTGTTTTTATATTATGAACTTCAAAAGGGAAGTTTGTTGAAGATTGCTGGCACGTAATAATAACAAATTCGTTTTCCAAATTCTGTTGAGCATCGAGGTATACAGTAAGGGTATTTGGGTCTAAGATACCGCGACGGAATGTACGGGGTTTTAAATTGGCTAGCCAAATAGTGTCTGTGAACAATAGTTCCTATAAAAAGCGAGCTAAAGTTAGGAAAACCCAATATTTTAAATACATCCACATCCTTCTCTAGACACAGGTCATAGGAAATATTTTTAACACATAACGTAAAAGGAAGTTAATTCTATCTTGCCAGCGGAGAGCACAATGACCGTAAACAGTTATACCATACCGAAGCACACTATATACAAGAGCATAAACAACAACCTTTCGGACCAAAAAAGGCATAAAATATCGGATATTATACAACATACAACATACTGCACGAAGTGTCTTACAAACATGCGAAAGATGAGAATTCTCCGCGAGGTCACTGTTAAAAAAACACGCCGAGGTATTTTACAGAAGATGTATATTTTACAGGTACACAATCACAAAGCAAACAATCTGTCGTATGCAACAATAAAGAATAAGTTAGAAAAACTTTTTTAGAGCGCTGTGGAAACAAATAAGTTGAGTTTTAGAAACATTAATTAAAATTAAATTAGCTGCAAACCAGTCCATAGCTTTAATAGCCGCAGACTGTAAAGAAGAGATAGCTTCTAAATAGTTCGACGGCCTGGCTAACAAACAGCATCATCGGAATACTGAAATAAAGAAATTGGCACAATTCTATGTAGATCATTAACATAAATATTAAACAAAAGTGGACTTAAAATTGAGCCCTGTGGGACACCAGCTTTGATAAGAGAAAAGTCGCTTTGAAACTGTCCAACAGAGACACACTAGCTTACGCCTATCTTGCCGAAAGTTCTTCAGCAGGCGTTGGAAAGAACCACGGACACCTAAGATTGAAAGCTTTGTCAATAAAATACGGTAGCAAACACCATCAAATGGCTTGCTAACGTCCAAACAAAGCGCACAGGCCACCTGATTGCGTTCAAAAAATAAATTAACCTCATCAGAGAAATCTTACAAGAGCATTTGAGTACCTCGGCCTTGTAAAAATCCGTACTGATAAGGTGAGAGAATACTGTGTTTATCTAAAAAGCTTGTCATGGCTCGCCACAAATGTTTCTATAATATCTTAGCAAGACAAGGTCGGATGAAAATTGGACGGTAATTTTCTACATTTCGTCGTCCACCCGTGAACCACGGAATGACCAGCACAGTTTTAATTTTTAATGGGATGACGCCATTAGAGATCACACAATTTAAAAGAGAGAGGAAAACCGTTTTAATTACTTCGTAACTTCTGCGCAAATCATTAACTGAAAGGCCATCTATCGCAGGAGATTTGTTGGGTTTCAGATTAAAAAGTAGTGATTTAAGGTCGTTTTCAGTAGGGAAAGGAAGGTAAGCCGAGCCCGATACACTTTCCTGTAATGTACAAAAGTCTGAATGCTGCCTCTCAACAACTGATACTTCAAAAAAAAAAAAAAAACACTTATTGAAATTTTTGGCAGCAGTCTGCCCATCACTATTAAAATTTGAGAGAACAGAGCTATCTTTATAAGTAACATGCGTAATTGCGCCACTAAAACTATTGGCGAGCGACCAAGTTTTTTTTATGTCGAACGAGCTTCTTTAAATTCATTCCTAAAGTACTTTCGTATAGCTAAACGAATCATAGCATTCCCCTTGTTCCTGGATTGCTTGAAATTCAACCGCAGCGAGATACAACCGGAGGATCGCTTTGACTGGGCCCAGAGCAAGTTTTTTTCTTTTATTGCTACAAGTATCTCAGACGACATCCATTTCTGGTCTTGTTAGCGTTAAAAGGTTAAAACAGCGCAAAAGACAACGGACAGGGTAAAGAAGGGCACAGAGCGCTGACTCGAAACTAAATTTTTATTGAACTCAACGGTGCAATATATACGCACAATTGAGAACAAAAAGAAGAAAATCAGCCTTACAAACACCCAAAAGAAAAAGCACAAAAACGAAGCATCACCTCAAAAAAAGTTAAACCAAGCTAATCAACTGGCCAGAAAATCAATCTCCTTCCTAGATAATGCAACAGAAGGCCTGCTGACACACATGACTCCCAATCTTTCTATTTCTAGAGCCTCCAAAATTTCTCGTGTCAGCTGGTCACGGTGGCGTTTTAAGACCTCGCACTGCTGGAACTGAGGCTGGCATCTGCAGTCACGGCAATGTATGCCGAGGTGACCGGTAACCGTCGAAGAGACGTTGTAAGCATGTTTTTGTCTGGCCAACATAACGCCTGCCGCAAGACAGAGGGAGGGAATACACAACTCCCTCAGCGCAGGTGACGTAACGATTGCGGTGCTTCGTAGTGCAAGCCCTCACCTCCCTTCTTTACCCTGTCCTTCTTTGCCCTGCCCTGTCCGTTGTCTTTTGCGCTGTTTTAACCTTTTAAGTATGTCACATCAACTCGCCCAGGCTTCAACCTTAGCAACATTTGTTTACGTTGCTTAATTTTTAACAAATATGTGTAGCCGCCCGTTTAAAAAGATTCATCTGGGCTACAAACTGCTCATAAATATCAACTGGAGACACAGTTAGTAAAAAAAGAATTCCAGTCATGCTCCGTTATAAGTTTATCAAAGAGCCTAGGGACAACAATTGAAAATTCTTTCTCCGAGATTATACTCGTCGACGTATGCGGTTGAGATAAAGAGTAACAAACAAAATAATGATCGGCAAGTTTAGTTTCTATGATAGCCGATTGTACTATGAAGTTCTGTACTTGAACATTTATATGGTCGATACTAGATATCACCACTTGTCCAGATAAAAATTCTTCGCGCGTGACTTTGTTGATTGTAGTTTTGATTCTCCATTTAGACAAAACATCCAGATAGTCTGCAACTATCGTCATTGTAGGCCGAAGTATATTAATGTTCATATCGCCATTTATACATATCAGATCCTCACATGAAAGTGAAGACAAAGCTGAGTCAAGCTCAACCAGGAACAGCCGCCTGTAGCAACATGGGGGACGATAAATTGAAAAGAGAGAACGAAGGAGAGCTTACGCGCAGCACAGCCACTTCCGCTTGGTTGAAAGGAAAAAGAAGCTCTGTCACAGACCAGGTATCGTTGACAAACACAGCTACACCCCCTCCTCTTCCCATTGGACGGGTGTAAGAAAACAGTTGATAGCCTGGTACCGTGTATTTAGACAAACAATCCGAGCCATTATTAATCTCAGTCAGTACAAAAACACCAAAAAAGTACAGAAAAGGGATATTAAAGCAAGAAAATGATCTTAGTGTTTGCGAATACTACGAATGTTGACATGGGTAATACGAAACCCAATTACTTCTAGAATCTGTGAAAAACTGTTACCTTCCCTAAAGGAAGCACAATTGTGCGGCAGGCTTGTACAAGTTACTCACTAAAAGTATTTAAGTTAAGTTACTGAGTACTACGATAAATAGTACCTGAGTGGAGTACTAAATACTAAAATTTGTAAAGTAATTGAGTAAAGTACAAAATACACAAAAAAGTAACTCGTTACTTTCAAGATACTCTCAAGTTACAATTTTCTCTGCAATTCATTGTCAAGCACAACCGAGGTCAGAAAAAATACTTCCTCCCAGCTACTATGGAATCTCCTGGAAATCTCTTAGCTAGACTTTGGCTGCCACTCGGGCTTCTAGGAAGTCCCAAGTAAGTACGAATGAAACAAAAATAAAATCGTCTTTTCTTTTATACCCTTGCTATGGCGAGGACATGGGCGAGGGCAGCGCGGGGCCCGTTCGCCAGCGGAGGAAGTTTTTACTAGGGATGCCGCGAACTTTTTTCGAATCGAAGTTTCGATGATCGAATCAAGCGGTTCGAAAGGTTCGAAAGATTTCGATTTTTCGAATTGTCTATATCGTAAAATTCGACGGAGGTCGAATTTTCGAACTTGTTAAGCTAAGAAGTTTGACGCTTTTCGAACCGTCGAACTTATTACGCTAAAAAATTCGATCTTTTTCGAACTTTCGAACTTATTGCGCTGCAAGGTTCGATGCTTGTCGAACTTTCGAACTTGACTGACCAAAAAATTCGATAAATTTCGAACTTTCGAACTTATTTATCAAGAAAATTCGAAAAGTTTCGAATTTTCGAATTTTGAAAAGTCAGAAGTTCGACGAACTCGAACTCATAGGGTAAAAGTTCGACGTTCGTCGAACTTCGAAAGACCGGCGGACGGTTTCATTTGATTTCAAGTAGTGGGGTACATTCGTAATTTTTTTTCTCGAACTTTTACACGCGGTGCTGCGTTCCTTACGAAAGACAATGTCATTTATTTCAATGTTCTGGCATGCTTAGGTTTAAAGAAATAAATCCCCGAAGGGGCGAGGACGGACGACGGGTTTTTGACGATTATCGTTTGTGCCAGATTTGAAGCACGCTGCAGCCGGAGCTATTTATGGTAGATATGTTATACTTTTTTTTAAGAATGATCTATGTATAGCGTAGGTAAGTGCCGTCTTAAGATGTGATTATTGTTATTCAACGTGAGTTTCGAAGAAATGTCCAAACATGTATCTGCATGCAATTATGACCTAAACTTGATATTTATTTTCGTGTAAGTTGTTTGAGGTATCGCATTTAAATTAACACCACAGACAGTACATATCATTGCCATCTGCAGAATACAAAATAATATATTTATTGTTTTTTCACGTTAAGGAATAAATTAACTCATGGCAGAAGATTTCTAGTAGTGTTCAAGTTCAGCACGTCATTAAAAGAAAACTTTTTTTTTTCGCTTCACGTTCCTGGGACGTGTTTCTTTTAGCCTGTACACATTTTGGTAAAAGAAACTTGTTTCGAAGTTCTGAACCTCGGAATATGCAAGAATAGAACACTTCCGACGAATTCTTGATAGTTTGTTTTTTTTCTCCTGCTTTTTATTCCCGCATTTATTCTTTTTTTTTTCTTTTGTTACTATCGGCACAGGTGTTTAGGTCGAAAAGACAGCTTTGAACTTCCGAACCACTAAGCATGTGACGAGCAGTGCCTTCTGACAACGAGTTTCTAACAATGACCATCTACGCAACCTTTTATGCAGTGAAGAGCGACAGTAGCTATACATATGCATAAATAATTTCAGGTTAAAATAAGCTCGACCACGCCCTCTTTCCCCGTATTGTTTTCTTTAACAGTCCGAAATACCTGCAAGGGGGAGAAGGAGGCTGAAGCCTCCCCCCCCCCCCCCCCCCCCCCCCCCCGCTACCCTCTTTCCCCCCGTTTTTCCTCTTCCGACGCCACTTGTATGGTAGAACGCTCCTCGACCTCGAGTTGTGTCGGCTTTTGTGCTTTTTGCGAGGCGATTCCTCCGTCCCAGAAAATAAACCTCCAGTACAATTATAAACTTCACCGGATCGGATTACTACCAGCGTGCAAGGGGTGGCGAGCTAGTTTTCCAGGTCGCTTCAAGGTTTCTCTGAGCCTCAACCTCCTGCTTGCCCCTGGCCGTTTCGAACTGGACGAGTCTCGTAAAACAGTGTGTTCGTGCAATCACTACTGCATGATAAAGACCCGACCCCCCCCCCCGGGGGCTGGCGGTCACAATTCTGCACTGGCAAATATTCTAGCACGTCCGGGACACTCGTCGTCTCATTTAATTGCCTTACCACCTTCGCAGAATCTAGATATCACACCCTAACTTTTCTAAACTTGATTTTGTGAAAACAAGCGAGTCGTGAAAACGTTATTTGAAACTGAAACTGTAGAAAAACTTGAAAATCGGACTTTAAACTTTGAAAACTTGGATTAAAAAAAATTCAAAATCTTCGAAGTTTTTTTTTTTTTTTTTGAATTTAGCGTTAAAAGAGAATCGAAACTTTCGAACTTTTCGAACTTTATGCCAAAAGAAATTCGAAATCTTCGAATTGTTCGAACTTCATGTCTATAAAAATTCGAAGCGTTCGAAGTTTTCGATTTTTTTTTACAAAGAATTTCGAAATCTTCGAATTTATCGAACCTGAAGTAAAAAAATATTCGAAATATTCGAATTCGAAATTTTAGAAACCGTGAAAGCTTCGAAATTTTCGAATTCGAAACTCCGCTGTGGACAAAAGTTGCGAATTTTTCGAAATCGAACCTCGGTCGGCAGGGACGGCGCCAGGATCTTCATAATGGGGGGGGCAGTGGGGAGGCGAACCAAATTGGGGGGGGGGGGGGGGGGGAGGGGCGGTTGCTTTGAGGTGCTGTCGCCCACGGGCTTATGCAAGACAGCTTATGCGGTGTGCTCATTGAAAAGGAAAATGCGGAGACACGAGGAGGAAGACGGGGGGGGGGGGGGGGGGGGGGGGGGTATCACAGCAGCGACCTCTGCCCCCTGTGCTCAGCCTCACAACCAGGTTTTGCTTCCCTTTCTGAGACAGTTCGGAATTCCCATGACCTCGACTTTAACTAAGCTCCCCTTCGTTCACGTCTCCGGTCTCCGCTGTAGATAAGCACCACAGAGCGGAATACGGAGAAAAGCCAGCAGGCGTCACAAAGGGAAGCTGCTTTTTCTAAAGCGCTTGATAGCTTACTCGCCCGCGGTTAGGGAGACATGAAGGCAGGCTACCCGCGGTACGACTTCCAGTGGCTGGAAGTTAATAGAAAAAAAAAAACGCATGAACGGCTCTAAAGTCTGGACACTCGTTGCACTGGGTCTTCAAGCCGACGTCGTAGGCAATTATTTGTGTACAAAGCTGCTTCATCTTGGGGTGGCAGAAGAAATTTTAGGGGAGGCGCCCGCCACCCGTCGCATCCCCTTGGCGCCGTCCCTGTCGGTCGGTACGAAAATATCGAAAATTTTCGAAATCGAACCTCAGTTCGCTTCGCAAATATCGAAACCTTTCGAAATCGAACCTAGGGTGGTTCGCGACATCCCTAGTTTTTACACAGAGGCTCGCCTCCGACGCTCCCCTTGTGTCGGGTGTTCATTTCCGCTTCCCCCGTCAGTGCACTGGCGGTGCCGTGCAGTCGGGGGTTGGGGAGTCCAGGCCAGGGGAGAGCGGGCGCCACCGTGGTGGGCGCCGGCGGTTGTTCGTGCTACCGAAGACAATGAAATGCTGCGTACGCGGCGAGCGATGGGCCGCCGGATTGGAGCCGTGTTGTCCCGTGTTACGAGTCTTGTGTGCGAAGAGCGGTATGTGCGACTGCGTGCTGATGCAAAGGCATTTCTGAAGCTGGAAGGCTTTCTTTTATATGTTTGGGTCCATATCACATGAGCGAATGACGTTTTAGCGAACAGCGACATTTGAGCGAATTGACGGTTTAGCGAATAACGGGGGCGCGCGTTCACCCATCCGCCGAGCTGCGCTTTAAGGCACGACCACATTGGCGTTTCGGAGGCCTGCGGCGCGACGGTCGTCGCTGCCGGTTGCCGGCGGAAACCAGTTTTCGGCTTCAACGTCACGACGTGCGGCGCCGCACACCCAACCGCTCCTTGCGCGGTTCAGAGCTAGACGCCGCACGCCGCAGAAGAGAGGAGCCAATGGGAGGTGGCGTAGACAGTGACGTCGCGATGCCATGGCAACACTCAAGCCGGTCCTCGGCGCGTCTCGAAGCGAAGGACGTGTTTCGTGTCGTCTGCTCCCCCTATTTCCCCCCGATGCCTTCCCCAACGGAGCGGTTCCTTGAAACTAACCGCTGGGAATTCGGAATTACAAGTGAGTTTCTCCGTGGCACTTGTTGCATGTCGTCTCTGTTGTGACGGATGTCGTATTGATTTGGTGACACTTTCGAGAGTATCCTTTATCTCTGGCGCGCCGCCGGGGCAGCAAAGCCCCGGCGGCGCGCCAGACCTGTCCTGTCCTTCGGTGTTTCGGTAGAACCAACTCGGCCGGACCCAAAACCTGCGCCTCCTTCCCTTCAGAGCGCGGCGACGTCGCAAGATCAACGAGCAGGATAGGATAATCACATTCACGCTGATCACCAGGTCATTATGAACTCCTACCGTGTAGACAGCGAGTGCGGAACGGAAGAATCTAACGAAGAGCAGACGACGAAAGAGCGGGAAATCCGAAGGGAGGCGCGATCGCGGGAACCAGTGCTGTCACGGGGAGGCACTCACTTGATCGAATGACGTTTTAGCGAACGCCCACGTTTCATCGAACGACACTTTAGCGAATAGTCGGACGCCGCGAAGCGGCGTTTTCGGGTGGGCCAAGTGAGTTCATATTTTTGTAATGAGTTGCCGCAGACTGTCGCCGCGAAGCGGCGTAAAGCGCAGCGCGACGGATGGGTTAACGCGCGCCCCCGTTATTCGCTAAAACGACCATTCGCTCAAATGTCGCCATTCGCTAAAATGTCATTCGCTCTTGTGATATGGACCCGCTGTCACGTGACGCCTGCAAAACGGAGGCCAATGTGGACTCCTCGCGTTGGGACGCCGGACGGCGGTGCCGCCCGGCGGCGCCGCCCGGCGGCGCCGTTCACGCTAGTGTGGTCGGGCCTTTACGCCGCTTCGCGGCGACAGTCTGCGGCGGCTCATTACAAAAATGTGAACCCATTTGGCCCACCCGAAAACGCCGCTTCGCGGCGTCCAACTATTCGCTAAAGTGTCATTCGGTGAAACGTGGGCGTTCGCTAAAACGTCATTCGATCAAGTGAGCGTCTCCCTATATGCTTTCACTCCATAACCTAGAAAAATAAACTCCGGTTTACTGTCGACTATTACCAGACACTTGTAGAACCCACCCTCTCTCCGACACAAGTGCCCTCCCTCTGGCTTGTAGCCTTGTACACATCTTATCCTTTCACCCGCATGCCATTCTGCTTCGGAATCTCTGTTGCTCTTGGGCTTGGCCACAAACAAATTGCAAGAAAATGTGCTTTGACGTTTTGCCCAGTTAGAAGACATGACACGCGTCCGCTCGGCTTGAGGCTGCGACACCTGCTTCTCCGTGCCACCTCTTTCAACAGAAGCACGGAAGTGCACTGTATTACCTGGCACGAAATGTATCTGCAATGGCAGGGCGCCTAGCCAAAATAACTGGAGTTCAATATTTTCCAAGCTTCCGGCCTCTAAAGAAAAAAAAATAGAAAGTAACTTAAAAGTAACTTCAAAATGAGTACAAGTTACTTAAAAAGAGTATTTAAGTTAGAGTACCAAATACTGACGTTCGAAAGTATTGGCAAAATACCAAGTTACTCACAAAAGTATCTAAGATACAGTAACTTGAGTAGAGTATTTAAGTTACGTACAAGTATGAAGTGCGGAAATGACAATCCATGCCTTATTTTTTTCGGGATCCGACGACGTCTCAGTTTATCAGACCAAGACCGAGTGCGCAACTTATTCTAACAGGGGAGGCTTGTTCTTGTCGCTTAGCAAATATCCTCCCGTTTCGGACCCACACAAACTTGAAGTTCTTTTCCTTTCCCCTCGTACGGGCCCTCCAAAACAAGTTTCGGTTTATCTGGGTAAGATTCTCGTTGCAGTAGAGCTCGGGCAGGTCCACGGTGTAAGATAATACTCTTCAGGTGAGGACAGCGCGCTCCTCGCGACGTGCCGATAAAGATCGCTTTTCACTCTCTCTCTCTCTTTCTCTCTCTCACTATGGTTTCAAGTGGCGCCGGCAGATGACTCGTCGACCCGTGTGCACGTAAAGCCCCTCTATCCTGGGAAAAGTGGCGCCATTCATTGTTGTAGAAATGCTCGAGGCACGTGCAACGCGCCACTTCTGAGAAATTCATGGCGTCTGAAATCTAGCTCAGTGCTGCGCTGTGCCGCCATGATCTTCCCAAGGGCTGCACGTTGCACACGCCTCGTGCATCAACGCACCTTGCGCTACTTTTGAAACATGAAGGGGCTTTATAGGGTGCCTTCATGTGCGCTTTGCTTAGGGTGGTGGCATCTCGCCATTTTGTCTCACACGTTTATTTTTATTTTTTGTTCAGAAGCGCGTGAAAGAGCGTGGCCCTGCACGCGTTTGTGGCGTTGACTGTATTATGGCGACATTTTGTTTTCGTTGATTTCTTTGTATTTTCCCCGTGAGCGCGCGCTGTCGGCATCGGGTACTACAAAGGGTGGCATCACCCTAAACAGAAGGACGTTGAGGCACCCTAGGGCTTTATGGGCACGGTGTAAGACGCAGGAGGCAGGCAGCAGTGCACAAGACGGCTCGTGCCGTCTCATGCTCCACACGCGCAGAGCACCAGCAAGGTTGTCGCACGTGCAGAAAGACCACGGTGTACCGGGGTGTCATGGCAACGAGATAATTTTTTTCGCTCTCGCACAGTTTCGCCATTTGGCCGCCGGCGACACTGTCAGCCGCGGGCACGGTGGCCGCGGAATGATGCAGCCTTTCGGATGCCCGTCGAACGAACGCTATCTGATTTCGTCGTTTACCCTGAGACTGGGTTTTTTTTTGAAGAGCAGAAGTAACAGAAAAAACAGACAGGTCTCAAACTCAGCTACACGTTTATTTCAACAACTTCCTCTTATATAGTTAGTTTTCGTCGTCAACAACCAATCACATACGACTTGTCCTTTGCACCGTGACTTTACAGGTTCCACTAAGAAGCGGACACTCCCAACGTTTCCAAGTGAAAAACGTTTCCAAGTGAAAAGGTTCTAGCAGAAGATATGCCTCACAAAGACTTCAAGCAACTCTTTTGTGTCCTCACAATAAACAGGACAACAGCCCACAACAACATCCCACTCAAAACTGGTCACCTCCAGAAATGTAGAAAACAGACAATACACACCAGTACACAACACAGACAATACACACCAAAGAAGCCTTTCAAGATGACTAACTAAAAAAAACACTTAAAATTGTAAAAATTGCTTGCAGCGGTTCCCTATTTGCATGGAAGGTTGACTAATGCAATTTCCCAACGATCTAATCCTAATTGTTTCTCTTACCACCCTTTTAACATCGTTCCTTTCCTTAACAACTACATCCGTTCCAGACCAATCCGTTGAGCAGTTTCTACACTCCTCCAGATGCTTAGCCAACTCCGAATTTGCTGCATTATTTTTAACATTCCTTTTGTGTTCTGTTAAACGATCGTTTAAACACCGAGAGGTTTGGCCTACATACTTAAAACCACACGCCAAAGGAGCCTCAAACACCACGCCTACGCTACACGGCACCGACTTTTCCCTATGCGCCTTCTGACAGCCCCTCTGAGCCGTTTCAAAAGGTGTCAATCTATCTAACCTAAAATCCGTGCTGAATACGACATCCACGCCATATTTTTTTGCACATGCTCTAAGATTGTGGGACACCTCGTGAAAATACGGAACCACAGCGTACCTATTCCTGATTTCTTGCGTCTTCCCCTTTTTCTCCCTGCACTGTAGGGCAATCTGCCTTTTGATGTACTCTTCCCCATATCCTGCCATTACCAGTCTTTCCCACTGGTTTTTTAGTGCCTCCGGTCCGAAATGCATGCATGATCTCACCAAAGCATTACTAATCAAAGATCTGACTACCCCGGCTTTTACATTTTTCGAGTGACAGCTATTCTTTGACAGAACCGGTTTTGGGTTTTCCTTCCCATACTCCCAACAAAGACCTCATTCCAAATGTAAACGCAGGTCGAGAAATTGCAGGACCTCGCCCCTTGGCCTCTCTAACGTGAATCTCAACTCTGGCGCCGCTGACTTTACTACTTGTTCTAAAACTTGGTCCAATCCTTCCTGAATAGAGCAAACTAAGATATCATCCACAAATCTTTTCACAAAACACTTTGGAGACAACTCTTCTACCTTGTCATACACTTGCTGGTCCACCGTGTTTAAGTAAATTTCCGCTAACAAAGGCGCTACAGACGAACCTATACAGACTCCCTCTTTTTGCACAAAATTGCGACCTTCGTATTCCAATACCGTTGACTGTAAATAAAGGTCTAGCACCGAAAGAAAACTATCCACCGCTATTCCTGTTCCTGATTGAAACTTAATAAGGTTCCCTTCCAAGGCGATCCTCACTCTATTCATTAGTCTGCTTTTCTCTAAAGAGTAATATAGGTCCTTGATGTCCATGGAGAATACCGCGCACTTCCTTCCGCGAAACTTTTCCATTACTTCAATCAACTCACTAGAGTTCTTTAAGGCAATTGACTTCTCCAAATTAGCTAACTTCAAACCCCGCTGTAAGAAGCATGAGACCACCTTCTGCCACGTCCCATTCTCGTTAAAAACGGTACGTAGGGGCATTTCAATCTTGTGATCCTTCAAAAAGAACTTAAGGGTGAGCGTTGAACGCAACGGTTTCAAAACGCTTTTCGCTACCTCTTCCATGCTTTCCTCCTGAAAAACCTTGCAAATGCTTTTCCTCAGCTTCCCGATATTGCCCTTCCATTCATTAAACAATGATCCCAACGCTTCCTCCGACTTCTTCTGAAAGGCCTGTACAGGCAAAACTGCAAACCTTCCTGTTTTATCTGTCTGCAACAGTTTTAACGAACTCCTTTCTAACTCTTGTTTCACCGCTCTCACATCCTTGAAATTCCTCCTATCGATGGGATACGCGTTTCCCATTAATTTTTCCATGCGCCCTACAGCATCTTCGACAAACGCAAGCTTCTCCTCACTATCCACAACCCTGGCGATTGACTGTATGTCAGAAAACACGTCGAGTCTAGGCGGCCTAACGTTTACACAGTACTTCGGACCTCTACCCAAGAACTCCTCCAATTTCTTTGACACCACTACATTTTCCGGGTTAATTATACAATGCTGTTGTTTACAATTTCCTGTCCCCTGTACACACTTATTTACCTCTGCCCCCCGAGAGTTCCACAACTTGAAACGTCCAAAACATGCCTCCTTTTGACATACCACGCACGGTCGAAATGTGTCCTCATGACGGCGCTCCAAAGATGGTAGTCTCCATGCCTCCTGAAGTTCTTTCCGAGAAGAAGATTCCAGAGTCTGTCACAGGCGCTGCGGATGTCTTGAACCCGTTGACCTGTTCCAGACCTGTAGGTTTTGAGTGGGATGTTGTTGTGGGCTGTTGTCCTGTTTATTGTGAGGACACAAAAGAGTTGCTTGAAGTCTTTGTGAGGCATATGTTCTGCTAGAACCTTTTCACTTGGAAACGTTTTTCACTTGGAAACGTTGGGAGTGTCCGCTTCTTAGTGGAACCTGTAAAGTCACGGTGCAAAGGACAAGTCGTATGTGATTGGTTGTTGGCGACGAAAACGAACTATATAAGAGGAAGTTGTTGAAATAAACGTGTAGCTGAGTTTGAGACCTGTCTGTTTTTTCTGTTACTTCTGCTCTTCAAAAAACCCCCCAGTCTCAGGGTAAACGACGAAATGGTTGACTTCCACCAGCTAGCCTGTACTTTGACTCTTATCTGATTCCTCGCGCCGCGCACTCAGCCCCGCCGTGTTCTCGCCGTAAGTGTGTATCTTACACCGTGGGCAGGTCTTTACTTCGCGCGAGTGCACGCAGTCTGCCACGTGCCCTCATCCATGTCTCTCGCACAGCCGCAGAAGAAAACCCAACTAAAACCGGGCCAATCTTGTCCTTTTCACCTAGAGGTCTCCGCAAGAACATGCGAGGTCTGGAAAGATGCGATTTCCAGCTTTGCAGCAAGATCGCAGACGTACGGTTGGAGACCTTCAGCAACACTCTCCGGAATTTCATGAACCTCAAGATTAGCGGCTGCACACGTACATGGACGGTGTGATGGGCTTGCCAATCCGCAACTTAGTTTGCCAAACCTTCTTCAAGCGGGCGTCCGAAGGGAATAAATGAAGGCTTATACTTCCTTTCACAGCCCGGTTGTCACACTGTGGCACGGAGCACATCTTGTGGCTCCGAAACTTTATTTTCTCCATCCTTCACGCTTCTCCCGAGAAACCAGAACCTGCGAAATCGCGTTAATCGCTCTTCTCGCGCACAGAGAAGGCTACTAAAACCGACCGCTAGATGGCAGGGGCGTTGCGAAAGTTTTGAAAACTGCAAAAAGAGTATATATGTATATATACATATATACATATATAAACCTCAATATAGATGTTCTCAAAAGGTAGTGGTCGATTATACGAGCTTCAGATTCTTAAAGTGGTAGCTTGGAAGCTACTGTTTTATATGCTGAGATTCATCTCTCCGTCAGTAGAGGGCAGTATAAACCACGTGGCCATATTGAAGTTTCAGTTACGTTCTCATGCAGTATTGGTCGGTTTTTTAGAAAGAATATTTGCGGAGATACATGTAATTAGTATATATCGATGCCCCTAATGTAAGTCGTGACACCTAAAATTGAGCTCCTGAAAGAAAACTAGATAATTTTGTCAATAGCAAAAAAAAAAAAAAAAATGTTAAGAAGCGTTAACATTTCCCGCCTTTACCAACTTCATAGCTCCACCATCAACTCTTGATTTGATTGACATTTTAGCATATATCGGAGACCAGATGATGAACGCCAGGCACCACATCGCCAACGCCGTCTTGTGGAAGGCGAGGCCGTGCTGAATCCTAAACGTCTGATGTGTTGCGGCATTGTGCCCCGCGACGACGCTGGCGTCAAATTATTCGCACTAAGCGTGCAGACAAGCCAGGTCAAAGCGAAACCTCATACAATCGACGTCAACCTTTCGAAAAAAAAAAAAATAATAAATGCAAGTATTACTTCCGCATTCCTAACATTTGCTGTATGTTTCTTCGAAAATAATTAGCTATATTTTGTAATGTACTTGGCTGACTGACATGTTGAGCAACTCAAACTACGCGAAATAAAAAAAAATGTCTCCTGGAATTACGTATTTACACACCTTTATTTCAGGTAAACTTCTCTTGTAAGGCAGGCCTTTCAGGTACCTGCAAGCATGATGTGGCTGCATTGCTGTTCATAAACAGGTATTTAACTTTTGTAGTTATGAAAGGCAGACAACTTAATTAGTTTCGCAATATTTTATTCACAAAATTCACTGACGTGGTGAGCATGGTGATTAATAATGCAATTGTGATCTTACTGTGCGTCATTTTAAAATAATGAAAATAAATAATTTGGCGTCTTTCTCTCTCTAGGACTGGTATCGATTACTTAGAGGAGCTGTCCTCGACAAATTTGACGCAGTGTTGGGGAAGGCATCAGACTGCCCAGGAAGCTTTCCGAGCTCTGCCATGAGATACATCGGAAGCAATCTTCCCTTTCCAATGATCTGCTAGAGGAAGTACGACTCGAACTAATCAATGCAGCATCCCAGTCGGTTTTAGCATTTTATATTAGGGGAAGAGCTACCAAAAATTGTGAAACTGCACCAGTCATCACTGACAAGAAAATTATTAATTCGTACGACCATATCACACCCTACTCTGCATGGAGTGGTAGACTACATCGAGATTAATTTTTTCTAAAGAGTCACAGTGTCAGATTCAAAATTACGGTTAGTTGCACTCTCTATGAACTCTCTGACTCCTGAGCAAGGACTATTCTTTGATACTCATATTGCAGTCACGAAGAAAGCAGCTATTCAACTGCGTCAAGTCACGGTGCTGCAATATAACACACGCTGGCTTTCCGAAAGAAGGTTGCGCATAACGGGGAGCATCTGCTGTGGGCTGTTCACATTCGAGCCTTTGGATGAGGCAGAGTGTGAATTTAAGATAGAAAAACTTTTATCAGGGCGTAAATTTAAGGGTAACAAGGCGACAGCTTATGGGAAGGCGTCAGAGCCTGCAGCACTCGAGATGTACGAGGCGAGGACAGGCAACGCACCAGAAAGGTTTGGCCTGGTTGTGAACCCTAGCATCCCATGACTCGGTTACAGCCCAGATGGAGTTGTAATGAAGGATGGCACTCCTCTCAGTTTAATCGAAATCAAGAGACTCGTGGTAAAACTGTATCCATCAGGAGGCTTGTCAAAAAGAAAAAGATCCTCCCACCTCGTCAGGAGGGGCAAGAAGTTTGCACTAAAGGAGAATCATTCCTATTACTTGCAGTGCCAAGTGGGTCTCCTGCTATTGAACATTGAGGTGTGTGACCTAATTGTCTTTTCAAAGCTACGGTCAGCTGTAATTCCAATAGAACGAAATGGGAGCCACATTACAAATCTCGCGAGAAAGCTACATTACGTGTATTTCATGCACATGCTGCCTAAACTGTGCGAGATGAATGACAGACACTAAGCAGTACATGTACAAGAGTACCGTAAGTTCCAGACAATAATCCGCACCAGGCGTATAGTCCACAAAAGCCAATTTGAGCTTAATCTTTTTTTTTTTTTTAGATAGTTTGCGTCTGGTGTATAATCCGCAGGGCATAATTTCGGCACCCAGTGCATACTCCGCCAAGCTGGTGCATTGTGTCTTCGTGCTTTTTTCCTGGATGGCATTTTATTCAGAAGTTCTTCGGCCGAACGCCCATATCTTCACACTCTTCTCATCAACCGCTGCCCTATTCGACTTCAGCTCTTGTGCATGCTCTATTACACATAGTTTAAAAGCTACGGTAAATGCTCTTAGTTTTTTTCGGTGGCATCGCTACCGTGGTTCCAGAATGACTGCAGAGTCACTTACTTTTCTGAAACAACTTTTTTACACTAAAAGCTATTGGCTGTTTGGGATTCATTTCGCCAAATCACAAATTTCCTGCACAAGGTCATGCCTGTCCCCTTGGGAGCAATGTGCGTGTCATCGCGGTCACCCATGACTGCAGAAAGGACAAGGGAAACACAGTGCCTGCATGACCCTGTATCACATTTGCAGGTCAAAACAGCATGATTTCAGCGGTCACAAAGTCAAGTGATATTCGCAAGGTACAAACGATTCTGAAAAAACAAGTCCGTCACTGTGGATATTCCGCACAGCATAAAATGAAACGATTTTGAAAAACCATATCATATATAGTCCGCACCTGCAGATAGTCTGCAGAGCCTAAAATTTCAATTTTTAAATATGTATAGTCCGTGGACTAGGCTACGGAAAATACGGCAGTTGCGTTGGGCCGGAGTAAAGTAACTCAGTTCCATTAACAAAAAAGTTTTTGGGAACCAAGACTCGAATCTAATTATGCATTGTATATTCACTGCTGTTTGTTGTGGCTTTAGACTGCCTTCCTGTAATGATGCAGAGGGGTCAACTGAACCTTGAAATAAATATATTTAAGCACATCTAGATGCGATGTCCCTTGAAGCCACATGGTCAGGGAAAAGGAGTGCCATTATCTAATTTGCCAACAGCACACCAATGGGCAAGATCAGAACCCACCAAGTCAATTGTCAGTTTTCCACCACAATGTCTATTGCCGTGTTATCACCAATTTGGCCATTAAAACCCTTGAGGCTGTAGCCTATGGCACACTCATTCTGGATCTGCAAAGCTTATGTTGTAGACATGCATCATCACATGAACATGCTTTTTATCAATCTTAAACGTGAAACGCTAGTTATGCAACGAAATTCCCTTATCGGCACATTTTTAGCAAACTGAATGGTCCCACCTGTTACCATCAGTGACATACATCGTGCCAAGCATTAGTGCCGCATGTGGCAGCAAAAAGTCTTAACTAGGGAAGCAAACCTAATCGATCCTGTTGATTAAAGCACCTAGATACGGGAGAAATTATCAATTAAAAAATAGGTCACTCGAAAGGGAAGTTTTCTCGCTGAACAAACATTACTTTTTATCGGACGTTACGCAATGTAAGGCCGAAGGCATTCACTCCGTGATCAGTACAGAAGCATTTGCTCAGTAGTCGGTCATGCTTGATAAAAACAACAACGAAACCAAGGTGGGTTAGAAACGCGATGGATTCGCCTCTGCACAGAGTACTTACACATAAAATCGTGTAAACATAAAGCGACTATGGCCCACCTTGCTAGCAGCAATCTCAGCATTTATCCGTGTAGTCGTCACACCCACCAACCGAGAGCGTTGCTGCAAGTCCCTCCGCCGTCAACTTTGAGTCGCTGTTGAGCCTGAAGAACTGCTCTATGAGGCCCATATCCAGCCACTGAGCACACACACAAGCACAGATAATAACACTCGGTGCCAAGTGCAAGCGAGGAACCTGGGCGGAAAGCCCTGAATGCCAAACGAGCAGCGTCGGGTGACAGCGACTGACTGCGTATAGTACACAGTCGAAATTTCGAGTGAGTCGAAAACCTAATTAGCAACAAATCATCATTAATTTTCGCCTCTTCACGTACAAACGACCATTTTTTTAAAAATTACAATTGACTATAGTCTCTATTCACTGACAGCCTTAAGAGCCGCTGACAACTAATAGTTTTTTTTTTATTACCCCAAGCGATTCAAAACGGTGTAAAAAAAATCTAGCGCTTTAACGCTAGAATTTTTTAACACTTTTTTAGGACTTTTTAACATACCCCTTTACCGGGCTCTTCCTTTCTTCTGCCTTTGCGATGACGTACATGGAAACGAAATTTAGAGGATTCGCTAGTAAAATGTCTGTAACATTTAATGATGAAACTTATAAAGCATTTTTTTACAGCTCTAGCAATGCACATGCGTCCCTTCTTTTTAAAGATCCAGAAAAGAGCTCGGAAGTGCCAGAGAAAATGGCAGCACCTTCTCCTTTCCTTCTGCTACTCAGTGTGGCGACTTTAGATGACTGTACCCACTGTAGTCTGCGGTAGCTCTGTTGATCAGACTTTTTTTCCGTTCCAACTGTCCTTCGCACACAGAAGAAAATATTATCGAGTACTCGGCAATGTTGGGTTTGGTACCATACGAAGACGTTTTATCGACAACCGAATGATCATTCTCGACCAAGATGAAGACGTGGAGTGCACGAGAACGAGAGGAAACGCGCACGCCCTGTACGCTACTTTCGTGTTGGGGAAGTAAGAAACAACAAGGAGGCACCAGTTCACCATCTAAAGCCTGGTTGAGACAGTTGCATTCGACTGCGTTGCGGCAGCGGAAACCAGGACATCCCTGCTGCTTATATCGCGTGCCAAGATGATTCTTTGAATTGGATTCCACGCTTCATACGAAGCACAGATGTGCCGGTGACTCGCTTTCGGTTCTCGACGCAACGCAGTCAAACGCACTCCAGCGCAAGTGTCTGAACCGGCCTTTAGTCATCGACCCAGCATCGATTATTTTCTCATTGTCTCACACGCTTGAACGATAACGTAATATTACAAAAATATACAACGAAAAAAAGAGAGAGAGAAAAAAAAAACATTAGCGCGCGATTGAGTCCGTCAAAAGTCCGCGTCCTTCTCCTCCGCTGGACTACCCATCGCTTCCGTTTTGGAATGACTTAGATGGTGAAGGCATTTAAAAAAAAAAAAAATCCAGAGGTTCGACATTCTGTAACAATTATTAAAGACAGTTTTCTGAGCTACCCAAACTAACTATGTTGTCGGAATAATCGCGTCGGACCAAACTTGAAAATTAAATAACTTCTCAATTTTTTTTTTTAATTTATGACTTGGTTTGTTCGGTCAGCCGTGTCAATTGATAGGTTGAACCAATTTTGAGGCTTTTTACGACGATGACAGACGCACTACGCCATTTACTTCGAAGTATACACATAAAAAAAAAAAATCAAAGCCCAGAAGTGTTAGCGATGGGATACCGGTCTGCTGTTTTTTTTTTCACGGCACTTTTAGGTTTGGTAGTCTTGGGGCAGTGCCCCACGCACCACCCTACGCGACATCGCGTTTCACGTCGCTCACCAAAGTCAGCAACACGTTGTTTTCCGCTTTACCTTTTTTTCGTAAAACATATAAAATAGCGCAACAGAAACAAGGACAAGAAGTAAACAGGACATGCGCTAACTTTCTACTAGTTTTATTCTGGAAAATCGAACACATATATACACACGACAGGCAAAGCAGCACCACGTAAAAGTTGATTAATTTTTCACCCTTGAAATGTTGGGTGAAAAATTAATAAACTTTTACGTGGTGCTGCTTTGCCTGTCGTGTGTATATATGTGTTCGATTTTCCAGAATAAAACTAGTTGAAAGTTAGCGCCTGTCCTGTTTACTTCTTGTCCTTGTTTCTGTTGCGCTATTTTATGTTTTACTAAGATGAACCAACTAGCCCAACAACGTACCTTACTATACCTTTTTTTTTTTTTTTAACAACCTTTTAGCAGTGTAGGACAAAATACTCGATAAAAGTATTTAAGTTACTAAATACCTGCACCATAAAGTATTTAAAATACTACTCAAGTTACTTTCACTGTAAAGTATTTTGAGTAGAGTACTAATACTTAAAAATGTATTTCAATTACTTTTGAAGATACTTCCGTATTGCGTAATTTTTATCGACGTCAGACACAACGACCATTATACAGTTGCGCAAACCTGGTTTATCCGAATGGTTTATTAACACGCAACAACACAAAACGGGAAAAGAATAAAAAAAAGTATCGTAGGGCTATTTTATGCAGTCTAACTATAAGGAGCAGGATATTGTCACGAATGACAAATGATGAGGCGGCGAATAACTGAAGAAACTCAACGTTTAATGGCGCGAACTTATACCCTGAACAAAATAGAGAAAGGCTAGCGTCGCAAGCGTCGATGTCGGCGAAACAGCAGGGTCGAGCGCTGGGGCGAGATTGACTCCGGACCGCCACTCGGAGCACCTTTTGTACCCACGTGGGTTTCTGGAACATTCAGCTTAGAATGTTCGGCGCGTAGAACATTCATAACTCAATCAGCCAACAAGCTTTTCGAAGTAACGAGAATGTCAAGTTGAAAAAACAAATAAAGGAGGAGTCCGCTCCCCGGAATCGAACCCGGAGCCTCCACGAGAGAGCCAAGCGCGGTAACCATTCGGCCAAGCGCTCGCCTTTTTTTTTTTTTTTTTTATTGCTCGGCCACGCGCTCGCTCGGCAACGCGCGTGGCAATATCACTGATACATGTTACAAAAATTTCTGGGACAACAAGAAGGGGAGGAGATTAAGAGGAGATTAGACCGTGGCGCCTCAAGTGGTTAAATTTAAAACTACACGGATGGGGGCAACGAATACAATGACTCAGCACTCGGCTGACATAACCGAACGTGGCGTCAGCGTTCGACTGGATTCGGAGTTCGTGTTCTCCGGTGAGTGGGAGGAGGGTCTTTTTTGTTACCACTCCGGCCTGCATGAACAATGCAGCATGCAAGGTGCCCAGCTCAGCACAAATGCCCAAGTGGGTCAAACTCGCATCCTCTGACGACTGCTCTCGGAAGAGACGCGGCACTTAACTCACTTCGTTTATTGTTAGTATTTTTACATTACACTGTGCCCCGCGTTCTAATAAAGAAGAAAACATGAACATGCCCACAAGGCCTGTGGGCATGTGCAAAGGCCTTGTGTTAGGTATACACCGAGGTGTGGGGGCAACAAACGGGTCAGAGCTCCTCGCCAATAGTGACATCGCTTAATAGAAAATCTTTCGGCGCACCTTAGACAGATCTGACTGGGTCCCAACCCCTGTAACAACACTCAAGAGCACGTTGGTCCAACCAAGTGTTTTTCTGTGTCTCTAAAGTATATAAGCAGTTTCCGGTGAAAAATACATTCGTGTCATCTGCGTATAAAGTTATGTCAGGAGTTTCTGGGATGTTTATAATGTCGTTACGTAAAGAAGAAAAAGTAGAGGCCCTAAAATCGATCCATGCGGTACACCATACAGAATTTTTGCTAGAGAAGAGCGCGCATCATGGAGGACCGTATACTGAAGACGAGATGTTAAGTAGCTGCGGATCAGGCTAAGTGCAGCACCTCTTATTCCATAAAGCGGTAGTTTTCGGAGTAGGATGTCGTGTTTTATGGAGTCAAATGCTTTTTTGAAATCTATAAAAACACCTAGTGTGTAACATTGGTTTTCGATGTTGTCTAAGATTTTATTTTTTTATATTTAGCAATGGGGCCATCTCCGTTGATTTACCTTTCTGGAATCCATAGTATGGTTGTTTGTAAAATGTTATGTTTAATAAAAAATTCACCTAAACGTTTGTAAATAACGCGTTCGGCTATTTTTGAGTAAACCGGAAGTACCGAAATTGGTCTACAGTTACTCATGTTATTCTTAGGACCGGCTTTATAGATTACACATACTTTTGCTATTTTCAATTTTTCTGGAAAGGTACCAGTGCTTAAAATAGTGTTACAAATGTGGGCAAGGGGTGAACAGATTAAAGAGGAAACTCCTTTTATTGGCTTAGAACCCATCTTCACCAAAGGCGGCACTGTTGCCTAGGGATTTAAAAATCGTGTTTACTTCTATTTCACTGCAGGGTGCCAGAAAAATTGAGTTGTTATCCAAAGGTAATGTGACATAAGATTCACACCTAGGCGTACTCGTGGTAGGTAACATTGAAGAACCCGAAACTAAAAAATGAGAGTTAAATGGTTTGCAAGAGATTGGCCGGCATGGTGTTTAGAAGTAAGTTCATTTACAGCCCGCTAAACCTTATTTTTATAGTAGTGAGCTTTTGCCTTTTTAATATCCGCGTTGAGTTTGTTCCTCACTTTCTTGAATTCTTGTAGTATACCAATATCTCTTGTTGTAATGAACTTTTCGTTCAATTTATTACGTTGCCTTATGCGTTTATATAACGTACATGAAATCCAAGGTTTTCTTGATTTTTTATACTTCTTATATTCTTGCCACGGAAATGCCTGTTTATAACACCTCTGTATAAGGCATAGAAATACATTATATGATTTATTGGAGTCTGTTTCAGTTACTACAGATTCCCAGTTTACATTCGCTACCAAAGAATGGAAGAGCCCAATCGAGCTATTATCAACTTTCCTATATAGCACAGGAGTCTTATTATTAGAACTACTCTTTAAATTTGGTGGGCCGACAATAAAGCTGAATATTGGTAAGTGGTCACTTAGATTACAAGATAAGACACCAGCAGCCTCCGTATGACAGTTTGTAATACATAAATCAATAAGCGTTTCCGTATCTGATGATATTCGAGATGGCAATAGAATTGTATTATCACGTTCGTATGTCTGAACAATATCAAGTAATTCAAAAGAACCACTCACAGGTGAGATCAGGCCAATATTGAAGTCGCCTAGTAAGACTAAGGAGAGGTTAAATGAAGTAGCATACTGCATATTTCCTCAACAAATGAAAAAAAAAACAAAAAAACTTCGTTAATGTTCCGGCAGGGGGTCTGTCAGCGGCAACTACTATCAAAGAACGACATTTAGCCATTAGCGCTTCATAGTCAACATTGACTTTTGACAGTTCAGACGATACTTCATAATCGAGGTTATCACGAAAATAGATAGCGACCCCCCTTCCCCCCCGCCCCTCTTATCACTTCGATATACTCGCTCCCTGTTATAGCCTGGGAAACAGATAACGTCATCTGTGCTCGTAAACCACGTTTCGGTGAATGCTAAGATATCAAAAGCGAAATTTATGGAGGTCAAAAACGTATCGATGTCATCGTGTTTATTACAAAGACTTCTAGCATTTAAGTGAAAAAAAATGACAACGCATTTTTGTTACTATCAAGACATTCCCGAGCGAGACGAGAAAAAGATGCTGGATCGTGATAATAGTCCGCCATTAGAAACAGGAAAAAAAAAACGAATTTCTTCCGCAGCCAACGGGCTGTTCACACAATCTTATCAAGGTCGGCCTCGCATTCGATCTTTATAACACGGTCACTTGTCTTCTTTCGCGCGAACAAGTTACCATTTTTCTGCCATGCGAACTGATATTGTTTTTCTTCAGCTTTCCCCTTCGGCAACCAAAGAAGCTTCTTGTTCGTCGCAGACAGGTTGTCAAGAAACGAGATATTCGACCGGGTTTCTTTTAGGTAGTGCCTTTTTTCAAGCCATAGGTCTTGAGTTACTCGTGATACGAAGCGAACCAACACAGCTGGAACTCTACCCGTTTTTGCTGGAAGACTGTGGAGGCCCTCCACATCCCTCTCGGTTAGCTGTGGAAGCTCTAGGTTTTCAGCGAGGTCATTTAATTTACAAAGGAGGTTCTCATTTGCACTTTGTGATATTTCATGGATCTCCAGGTTTTGTCGTCTCGAGTACTGTTCTAGACTGCTGACTTGTTTTTTCAGCGTGCGGATTTCCTCACTGTCTTTGTTTTCCTCAATTTTTTCCATCCGTTTCTTCAGGTCGGATATTTCTTGTAACTGCTCTTTTATTCCCTTTAAAACTTCGTCGTACTGATTTGACAACAGTTGTACCGATTTTTCGATCTGATCAACTGTGTCTTTAATCTACATTAGAGATTCAACTTTAGCATGAATAGTCATGATTGCAGCGAGCTTGTTGTTTATAGCCGCTAACTCTTGCTTAAGCTGAGGCTCTTGTTCAGGCTTCTGTTTCTCAGGGTTTTGAACACCTCGGCTTTTCGTGCTGAGGCATGTCTGGCATTTCCATGTATTATTTTTGCAATTCTTATGTTTGCCCTTTGAAGTATTCTCGCCTGAGAATTCCCACATGGTAACCATAGCCGCACTCCGAGCAAGTTAAGTACTTCGTAAAGGTCCTAAAACCGACAAGGGTCGGTTTTAGGACCTTTATTATTTTTAATTTATGTAAATGATATTAATCAGTCCGTCACTTTATGCATGAGAAGGTTCGCAGACAACTGCATATTATATAAAGAAGTAACATCTGATATAGTGGCAATTTCATCATTCAAAGGGATCTAGATACTAAAATACGTGGTGCGAAAAATTGCGGGTGAAGTTGAATCTAGAGAAAACCGTGTGCATGACTTTTTTTTAAGAGACAACCGCTAGTTCTTGTTACGATATCAACAACACTCGTTTAAAACAGGTTTCAGATTACAAGCATTTAGATGTTTACCTCACATTCTCGTTGAGCTGGTATCGGCACGTAGATTATACCGTACCAAAGCTTCCAAATTTTTATGTTTCTTGCGCCGAACCACTCGTAACTTTCCACAGGTTACGCGGGAATTATTATATAAAACAAACGTGATATCTATATTAGAATGTGCCTGCACTGTGTGGCACCCAACAACCAGTCTAGATACGAATAAATTAGAAAAAGTTTAAAACCTAGCGGCTCGGTATGGTTTTAGGACAATTTTTAAAAGATAGAAAGTTTAGTGCAACGCGCTCAAGACAAATGTTGAAATGGAGTAAAACTGGAATGCCGCAGAGCAAGGCTTCGTTTAAAGTTTTTCCACTCTATATTTCATTCCCAGACCGGCACTTCACGTGAAACCTACCTGTTTCCCCCATAGCACCTATCCGAGCGTGTGGATCATATTCATAAAGTGCGTGAATATAGGTGCAAGAATGCGGCTTTTAAGAGTTCATTTTTTCCCCTCAGAAAACAGTGTGCCAGTGGAACAAATTACCTACTACTGTTGTCTCAGATTTATCAAACGATGCTTTTCATACTGCTTTAGGAACGGTAGGCTGATTTGATTGATATGATTGCGTAAAAAATAAATTTTAGGCAGAAGTTAACACAGTATATTATAATTATTTTTATGTATAGGTGCTGCAGAACTTGGTATACTCAGAGGGAATGAGTTTCGTGAATCGTTTATTTGTTCTCAATGTCCCGAAGTGTGATGGAGTGCGTTGAGTGACGCGAAATCTGCATGTCACGAGATGTGTCGGAAACTTTTGATCTCGCGAGGTATTAAAATATTGCTGAAGATTATTACTTGTTAATTTGTTTTCTTTTTTGTGTGTGCACCCCCCCCCCCCCCCCCCTCCGCCGCTATAATGCCGAAAGGCGCTGCGGGTACTGAATAAATGAAATGAATGGATTGGATTGGATTGGAGTCTACGGCTCTCCCCTTTGTATCGGGTGATCAACAGTAACGGATACTGGATCTAGCCTAGTCAGTCGCGCCTCCCGTGACTTCCGCTTCCGCTTGGTGTTCCGCTGATCGGTTGCACTCCCTCCGCCGATGCGTCTGCCTCCACCAGACCTCCAGCCGCCTCTTCGTCACGTCTACCGCCGATCGAACGTTCTCTTGTTCTGGACGTCGGGGCACAAGGTTGCTTGACAAATAGCCAACCCGCCGAATGCCCGTTGAGAAGCTGCAGCATTTTTGATATCGGGTCTCGAGGGGATCGCGGTTTCTCATGAGTGTAATATATTGTCAGTGCTCGAATTTAGTCTCCGTATAAATAAATATCAATAATTTATCTTGGTTGAACTTTTGGCCGGATTTACCCCAGTTACACAGGCACACTTAACTGCATTTAAGTGTGACCGAGGTCGGACTTAACTACGGCTAAGGGTGTCCGACGGGAATCCTAAACCGCGGTTACGCTTAAGTATGGTTAACAGTTACTGCCAGCTATACCCTATAGTTACACGGGCATCATTACCCGCAGTTAATTAATTTAATTACGAATGTCTTAATTCAAAGAGGTGTTGTAGATGCATGCGGTTCTCGTCAGATGCCATCTACGACCGGCATGGAAAGGAGTGGATTGGGGTATACGGATAGTCAGGGGAAAGGATAAGTTAAATGAAGTGGTAGATTAATGAAATGGGTGACAACCGCAGTTATGTCTGACCTCTGTCACACTTTAATGCGGTTAAGTGTGCACGCGTAACTAGGGTATGGCACGCGCGGACGCGAGCTTCAAATAAGTAAGGGGTGTACCATTTCGTCATCTATACGTTATGAACTCGCGCAAAAGCTTCAAATCCCGCTTTTTTATGTTTTAAACGCGATGTTTTTAAGTTTTAAAGATTGAGGAGAGCGCTTATCATTTCCAGTCGTTGGCAACATTAACAAAATAATAATGTCGGGGTGTCAGTGGCCTTTTGAATTAAACAAGCACGCAACAAATAGCGACTGGGTTTGACGTCAAATTATCGCCTATGATCAAACGGTAATGAATCGACGGAGTGTGTCACCGTAAAGTTGAGCGCAGATCTTTGAGTCGTCTTGCACTCCCTTAGATATCAAGCATGAGTGCAAGGACGTCATCCCCGCTTGGCTGTGAAGCGGCGTGTTTGGCTTTGCCCGTGTAGTGCAAGCAGCGAGAAGGATGTAGAAAGAGCGGGCGTTTTGGCTGACGTCACGGCACCACGTGACTCTCCCCGTCTCCCATCTCTCTCCCCGCGTTACGTTCATGCCCGAATGCCCCCGGGACCATGACTTCGAGCGTGCGGCAAGACAACTCGTCGAGTCGGCCGCCGCGTCCCGCAGAATGGGCTGCTCTCCACAGCTCCTGCTCCTGCTGCTCCTTCGCCTAACCGGTAAGCACGCGCATCCTCGGCCCGTTTTCGGCTCAGATCAACGGGCCGAAAACGAGGGACGCCACTGTCCGTCTGAAACACGCCGCACCGCACACGGTTGTATATCTTATCCACGCGAAGACACCAGGACGGGTTTGCTAGAAACAGCATCTTAGCTAAGACACCAGCGGAGTGGCACGTGAAGTCGAGTCTCAAGCGCCCGCGCCGCGCTTCCCAGGCTCGGCAGGCTTCCGCTTTCTATCACACGGTCTTAGGTAAGACGCTGGTCCTATATGACTACAGCTCTCGAATTTGGACAGCGCCTCTGGCGAGCGAACTCGAACATTTCTCGGGCGCGTCATTGCGCTTTTTCACGTTGCTCACGGACGCTATGCTGGCAGAATTTTATTGGTGAATACTTCTTTTTTTGAGACATCAAGTACAAAAATTAATATATATATATATATATATTTGGTATCACGACTGTTCTCAACTAAAGCAGTGTCCCTGAATTACAAGATATCATTTTTATTCGATATTCTGTGCTGTTTCATAAATATCACGGCTCAAAGTTTGGTTTCGGGCGTCTACGGCAAAACCGAAATTATCGGTTAGAGGGATGACAAACATTGATCATGAGCCGTACGAACGCGACGTGACGTCACAATGGTGGTGCGGTACGCGGCACAGCCAATCAACCGCAGCTCCACCTCGACCTGACGTCACAATTGAGTGCTGCGCCAGTGTTCCTTAACTGAAAGCGAACCAGCTTGCCGCCAGCTAAAGAGCAGCTGGTCGCATCTTTAAAATCGGTTTTAGTGGAGTACGGGGCTTCATTGTGACGTAATATTTCGGCTGTGATCATATTTCGAGCTACAAACGCGATACCAGTCATTCATTTGGACTTCGTTTTCGACCGGAGTTCCAGCTCGCCTGCTATACTTGCTTCTACTTGAAAGCCCTCTTATCCTCTTCGTGGGACAGCGCGAGCTGCACGTTTCTTCTATTTATTTAGACATTTTTTTAATTCTTTCAGGCGCTTTCTTTCCGCGTGTGGACAGATGCTGACGAACGCTTGTAAACGACCTTGGGATCGTGCTTGAACGCTGCAGCGGCGCTTTATGCTCGATGCAAGCATTACACGGGCGCGTCTTAAATACTCCGACGCTGACAACAGCGAATGCAGCCTAGCGCAGAACGTGCGCCTTTCATTGGCCGGCGAGCAGTAACTCGATATCTGCGACCAATCAGCATCTGTGTGGGCTGCGCTACGCCGCATTTGCTACGCTCGACGTTTTGCCCATTTCCTCCTTTGGCCGAGAGAAATTCAGACCTATGCGGATCGCAAGTTCGTCTGCTTCTTGGCGCAGGGGTCTCGATGACGTCAGAACGCCGAGCTCGGATTGGCTCGGATTGGCTCGGATTGGAAGGATAGTGAGTAGACCTCGAGGGTGCTGGCATTGACGTCTACCCACTATCCTTCCAATCAGAGCCAATCAGAACTCGGTGTTCTGATGTCACCGCATCCCCCTTGCGCACGAAGCAGACGAACGTGCACTCCGCATAGCCACCGACAGCCGAAGAAACGCAGGGCGTGGCAAAGCATCTTATTATCGCTCCGCATGCCAATCAGATTGCGGCATTCGCTGACAAGAACCAATGACGAAGCGCGGGAGCATAAGAAGCCACGCCTTTCTGAAGCTGTCAGTGACCCACAGCAAGCCGCCCTTGGCGTTAGGAGGTCACGTGCTAGGAGAATCGTTGACGGGCACGAAACAAACGCAAGCTTCAAAAAAAAAAAAAAAAAAAAACTTTTGTTGTGGCACAGAGCGTTGCGTTTCGCGTGCTCAGAGCCACAGTGTAAACTTTTTTTTAAGCATCATTTTAGTTTCGCCATTCGCCAAGCTCCCTTCGTAGACCGCAGCGATTGGCTCTCCTACCAAATGCTTTGCGGGAAAGTAGACGCTCGGGATTTCTTAAAGTGTGACTATGTGAACATCTAATAGGTCATTCATTTTTGTACACGACCATGTCTATGCGGAACGAGGAGAGAAAAGTGTCTCCTGAGTATACCCGTGTCTCTGCGACACGCCCACTCACTTTTAAGGAAACAGTTTTAATATTTAAATTTCTGAATCCACGTTCTGCGAGCAACAGGATAAAATCGGGTAAAATAAAACTTTCCATGTACCAAAAATAAATTTAAAAAAAAGGATGGGAAATCGCTAGGCAATTGTGTTGCATATACGTGAAACATTCTAGCATTACAAACGTTTCTATCATCGTTTAGCAGCACGTCTAGTCTGTTGAGTCAGAGAGACGCCTACATTCACGGCGCTTTTCCTCGGATAATTTAACGCGTGGCATGTGTACACGTCAAATGATAAACCTGGTGATCTTCCAGAACCTTCTAACTCCCTCCGCCCCTCCTACCTCGCCTACCTCTCCTCCCAGGTCCACCCATGGTTACACGACCTCCCCGTAAACCAATCAGCGTCGAGCACCTCTCTTCTTTCCCACTCGTCAACCAATGAATGTCGAGTCTCGCGGTCACGCTTTTATCCAAGCTTCACTTTTGGGCTTCACGAAATGCCGTACACCTAGCCAAAGAACGTTTCACGTTAAAAAAGGAAATCTATTTTATATTTGGAACCTACAGTCACTGGCAGGATGAGAACGGCAGGGAGGTATATCCGTTGGCCCGCCTCTAGCGCGAGCTTCTTACGAGTGCATCCGATAACACTCGGGCGTCGCGTGAGCAACTGTAGCAGTTGGAAAATCGCCTGCAGCCGTAAAGGTCAGTCTCTGCACACATAAGTCAAAGCATAATTCCACGGTCTTTTTAATCTCCGTCTTTGCAAGTATAATTGTGCGAACGTTGCCATAACCTGGTTATTATTGTGCTTTATGATGAAACGAAAAATGAAGTTCAGATAAAGATCGGGGTATTACAGATGTCGGCGCGAGGATAACGATGATAATTTTCATCCTCGCCTCGGCTTCGTGTGAAACCAAGGCGATGGCAATGGTCGGAATGAAATAGGTATTCAAGTTTCTCGACCGCTTCTATATTATCGTAAAACAAACCCGTTTTAATCGTATTGGCGAAGAAGTAAAGTCAACTCCGGATAGTACGGAGTTTGTATAATCTGGCCTTCAAATGTGCTCGGTGTTAATAGACATCGCCTCTTCATCCATATCAACCAGAATCTCCACCTGCCTGTCTATTCCCTTCACTCCCCCTGTTTACGATAAAAACATTTCGACACGTTTTACAAAGTGCTGTTTTGTATCGTTCAGTGAACCGTCATGTTCTCTCGCCCTTCTTTCCTTCCTCGTACAAATATAGGCAATAAAAAAAAAAAAAAAAAAAAAAGAAGGGGTAAAAATAAAGCTGTCGCTAACTCGTCTACTTGCAGGTGTACATTTCTCCGCAGCACTCTCTCCTTGCGCTCAGACTTCGGAGCAGCCGCTTCGCTTTCTCCTAACCTCACGTGACATGTTCGTAAAATCTGGATTCATTGCATTAAGTGCGGTTCATTAATCTGCATATATATATATATAAGCAAGATTGGCTTACCGTAAAAAAGAGCGAGCATAAGAAAACAGGCAAGCCAAAGCGAGCGGCACGGTTGCAGCGGAGCCATTTCTTTGGAATTCGATTCGTTAAAAGAGACATAAAACCGCGTCCGGTTTGATTACATCGTCTGGCTCGTGTTTATAGAGATAATAGACGAGCGAACGCACGTGTGTCGCTTCGGGTATGCGCTGGTGTAATTGACTTCGCTGGTGATTAGCGTATCGGCTGAGTTAGGTGACTGGAGGTCGTTAATGCCGAGCGCTTCTTCCGCGCCGCCGCTTCTGGAATAGGTCTGAGTCACTTACTGCCTTCCCAACGCGTTGGGCCACCCGAGGCCACAATTAAGCGTGACGGATTGGTTTCGTTGAGGCCCTTGTGCCAACAAATGTAATACCTTCCTTTTCTGGTGTCGTGGCAGGATGGCCGAAATCGTCGCTACCCATGGGGCCTGATCGCGGTGACTGTGTGCGTTTCGAGCTTTTAGAGAGCCTGTCGATACGTCGTGCGGTCTTGCCATCGCCTGTAGTACGTCGACCCGATACTTGATATACGGGGAGGATTTGTCGCTCAGATAACTACAGTTGGTGACAGGTTAAGGACCTCGTAGATTCTCCCCTTCGAGCGCGAGATTTCTGTCGTTGATATCACTTCGTCCCACGCGTTGCCGAAGCCCGGCTGAAGGCGACGGGCCCGTGCTGGAGGCCGCGCTTCTCCTGGATTCCTAACCTGCCACCGACTATCCTCTTCCGGTTTTCTAACGGTAACTATCTAAAACAAAGCGAAGAGAAAAAATGTTCTCGAGGTCGATGGCGTAGCGACGGGTGTTTGACGCTAAGGAAGCTCCCCCCTCCCCCCCTCCCCCCCCCCTCCCCCCCCCTCCCCCCCCCTCCCCCTCCAGTCCGTAAAATATTGCACGACTTTGCATGATTTTATGCGGTTGCCAGCCCCACTCAGTAAACACGTAAAGGGCAACTCCGGTCCATACTTTCGATTTTGGAATTATGACTGTTTTTAGCGCAGTCAGCGTCCCTGAATTGCAAGGTGTACTTTTTTTCTCGTTATTGTGCGTAGTTTTAAAGATATCGACGCCTCAAAGTTTTGTTTGAGGCGTGGCCAACAAAACCAAAACTAGCCGCTCGAGGCCCCGGCAACACTGGAAATCAGCTGCTATGTGAACGTGACGTCAGGATCGTTCTCGTTCAACGAGTACGCAGGCCGAGCGGCACCTACCTCTGTTGCACTAGCCGTCTGAAGATAGGAGGTAAGCTGATTTTGTTTTAATTCTGCATACGTGGTAGTTATCCAGCACATGTAGCAAGAGTTAGTGCGTATACCCAAAAGCTAGCGACTGTAAAACCCGTGAACTCGTTCGGTGCCGTACTCGGCGGCCGCCGCCGTGCGTGCGCTATGCAGTGCTCGTCGCTTGTATATTCGAAAGCTTAGGGTGACCACCTTCCTGCTAGCGAAATGCGGGACACGCGTGGCTGGGGGGGGGGGGGGGGGGGGGTTGAGGGTTGAGGAAATTTATAAACAAGCAAACCACGAACCGAGGATCTGTTAACATATTTAATATCCTTTGATTTTATACACCTGCAAATCGTATAGCAGCAATTACGTTCAAATAATTTTCATTCCCAGTGATATATTTTCATGCTAAATATGTTATTAGATGTGTCGAAGTCGAAAACATAAAAATTGACTGCAGCAGAACTCAATGCATCAAATGGAAATAAGAAACTGTAAATCTTTTGCGGGTAATTGTTTCCTGTCAACGCTACTTTTATCAACCTGGACCTACACAAATTTTTAACATTATGTTCTTTTTCGACCGTTGTGAGTCGCAGGCTTTCTGCCTTGTATGGCAATCTTCACACAAAAAAAAAAAAAAAAACTTTCCACAGCAACCCTTTCGCATTGGCACAGCGATTTGAAAATAATTACAATAATTTTTATTTCAACTTTTGACAAACAATTTTCTCTCAGAATATTTTTCCACCAAGGAGAGAGGCACAACGGCACACGCGCGTCGGTTCTCCTGCAAGGATGACGGTTGCTTCCTGCAATGCTAGCACACGCTTACCAACAACCCCCGCGCTTCGCCGTCTTCCGTTGTTCGGCAGCACCATGCGTTGCAGAGTGAATTTAACGACAGTGTGAAATGTGGGACATTTTAAAGATTCAGGAATTTCTCGTGGGACGCGGGTCACGAGCCTTCAATGCGGGACAGTCCCGCGAGTCGCCGGGACGGGTGGTCACCCTACAAAAGCTAGCGACTGGAAAACGAGTGAACTCGTTCGGTGCCGTACTCGGCGGCTGTCGCCGTGCGTGCGGTCTTGCGTACTCGTCGCTAGGCGTATATTGTCATCGGGGCTCCGTGGATGGAGCGGCGTTGCTCTACGCCGCGCTGCCAGTGACGTACAGTACGGGGGGCCCTCTCGCTTTCGCGCTGCGGGTCAGTCCCAGACACGAAGCTTTGAGGCTCTCCGGCGTGGGCCGCGGCGCCCGAACACACGTGTGCTGGGCTGTACACGTCTGTTTTTTCGTTATTTTTTCCTCGGGCGCGTAAAAGCCCAAGTCCAAAGTCCACTCGTCGAGCAGCGTTCACCCACACCTTCTCCAATTTCCGGTCCGTTGGAAACTTGTGAAAAAGCACCTCCGGGTTGCGCAGCGGGTTGTTTGAGCAGCTCACAGCGCTAGGAGTTGTACTCAGCATCTTTTGAGGAACAGCTGGGCAGTCTTGAGCGCACCGAGTTGCTCGCTAAAACTAGTCTAAAACGGCTCGCTAAAACTAGTCTAAAACGGCTCACAAGCAAATAAACAAAAGGCTATACCGAAGCTACGCGGGATACAGATAAAAGCAACGGCTAAACACGCCAATCACAGGCCGAAGTAGCGGTGGTAGCGGTTCAAAGAAGCGCACTCCGCGCTACGCCCGGACCAGAGGAAACAAAGAGAACGATACTGACGTCACGGCCCAATGTTGCTTTAGCGATCGGCAACGCGCTGGCCGCCCACTAAGGAGCAACGGCTCGCGGCGGGTCGCATTTTTATTATCGGCATTCGTTGAGAATGCGGCGTCCTCCGGACGTAATTTTTTGGCTGGGGTCGTATTTTGTGCCACTACAGCGATACCAGCAATTTATTTCATTTTGAGTTTTGGCCGAAGTTGCCCTTTAATGATATATCCTCGCAATTACGATGTCTCAAAGGTCTTTCTAATGGGCGTTATCTCCCGGTTGACTCATGACTCCTCAGCCCGATGCAAACCTCACGGCCAATGGCCACGCCAAACGTAGCGACCAGGAACATCTGCACAGAACTATAGCAGTCACCCACTTCGAGCAATATCAATAAACGTAATGTGCGTATATCCCATTTGACGGTGGAGCAGCTCAAGATATATCATACGTACCACACGGAACGCTAATTTGGGCAATCTGATGGAGCGTAAGAAACTAACAAAAGAAGAAAAAAAAAAGACAGAAAAGAATATAATGTCATGACACTGAACGAGGTGCTCCTGCAGCTTGTCGGACGGCGTTGTTTGGACGCCCGCGGCATCGCAGTTATGCACCCCAGTAAAAACTGCATGCTTCGCTTAAATCGTTACTTGTGCCTTTTGTTTATGTTGTTTGAGGTGTATCAACACGGGATCTTGGGAAAAACTGGGTAGCTCTAATAAATCTTTAACCTTCTGGTCGCTCCTTTACGTCCCCCTCTTCAGCCCCTGCGACCGACGCCTGGTGAGGCCAAGGTTCAGCTGCTATTAAAATAACATGTAGTACTGTGAACCAGTGCTTCCCTAACACTGCTACCCCTGCGACCCACCAAAAATATAAAATATCGCGAACCACACCCCCCGTGTTTTTCGTAATGTCAACTGCTTCCATTTCAGTCCATGCATAGAGAAAATTGACGCTGAAATTTTATTTGAGTTAATGTAGTCAGAGTGAATCAGCTAAGCTAAAACGTATTGCAAACAGAAAAAAGAAAAAAAAAAACGCATGCCAGCAGTAATGTCTGTTCCTAATGGCTACAATGACTAAAGCGAGCGTGTTCGTTCGAGCAGAGCTTTTCAAAACGAGAGCAGAGTTTAAACACCAGAACTCAGTTCCGGTTTTGCACTTAGTTTTCATCCACGGCACCATAAAAAAAAAAAAAAAAAAAAAAAAAAAAAAAACAGGTTTTTTTTTTTTTTTTTTTATGTTTCCGAGTTATTTTGCAGTACCCCGCTGAATATGTCGCGACCTCCCTTGGGGACGCGACCCACAGAAACACTGCTCTGAACTGCTCGAGGGACGACGAATTAAGTTCACTGGCGTGTAAACTCTGTCCAGCGTGCTTTCTGTCTTCCCAGGGAAGCGATGAAAGGTAACCAGTGCAATCAACTCACTTTAATACCCCCCTAAAGAAAGAGTGATTCGAGCCACCATTACAAGCAGACAAACCGCTGTTGTTTTGAAAAAAAAAAAAGAAAAAAAGGGGGGGGGGGGGGAGAAAAAGAAGAAGACGTCTAGTGCAACGAGGTTTTTCTTCCTTTTTTCTTTCTTTTATGGCAGTAGGGCCGTCTCGCGGCGGTAGCGACGAATTCGCCCGCCTTAATCAGTCTAATCTGACATCGAAAAATGATGTGCCGCAAGCCGAATTGCGTAGGCTCTGACTGAGCGTTTAGCGAAATTGAGCGTGCAGAATTTTTATCTTTGCTTCCCTCATATTATGCAGTTACACAACGGAACGAGCAAGCACTTGCACAAGCCGCCCATCGCTGAGCTCGGGTGCATTTGAATTCCAAACCAATCGAAGAAACCATTAGTTTGAAAGGCTTCCACACCTCGCTGCGTTAGCCAAAACCAGTGTGGTACACGTTAGACAAAAGCGAGAACAAAAGCAAAGACCCGTCCCTCCTCACTTTTAGGATGAGTTCCCGTTACAAAAGTTCCATTGATCCAAAATAAGCGCGTTACCACTTCAGTTCCAAGAATTTGTTACGTTTGTGGGACTAGAGCTGGAGTCTATGTTCTTCTCTATATTATGACAAAACTGGAGATAAGAGTAAACAAAATGCCTTGCGTTTCATGCTACCGTGCACTCGCATTATCGAGCGTCGTTTAGAAAGGAAACGACCCAGGAATCCTGGCTTTGATCCCAGTCCCCGCCCGGATGAGCATCGGACCGGCTTGCGGTCGTGTATCATTATACTGCGTGATGCATGTTAAAGATCCCTGGCTAGCAGTCGTACCGCACTGGCTAAATGTTTCATCAACAGCGGAGGTACCAATCACCCTTTGGAGCTCACCAATTTCGCGCCGTCTAAACGTAGTATACATACACACAACACACATAAAAAAAAATTGTACCCTTCCAGATACTTGTCTGTGCGTTTTTGTGATCGGAAAGAAATATGCTTGGCGAATTCAGTTCCCACGTTTATATCACTGAGTGAAGTAGAAAAAAAAAGAGTTTTCTGTTTTCCGTTTCTAGAAACATTCGACGAATTCCCGTTCATAAAACGGTGGAACAACGGGGACCTTTAGCAAACCGCTGCCGCGTTCCGAGTACCGCACTACCGGAGCCTTCGAAGCATGCTTTTAAACGCGTGCCCCGCGGCCACGGGATCAACCGGGCGCGCGCTTAAAAGCATGCTTCAAAAGCTCCGGTAGTGCGGTACTCGGAACGCGGCAGTGGTTTGATAAAAGTCCCCAATGAAAGAAGTACGGTGTCGTGCTAAAACCATTCATAGGGTACAACACGGTCTAAACAAATTCGTGAAACGCATTGAGTTACGGTACCGGTTTGCTTCCGAGATACAAGCTGGAAACATCAAAATTCAAGGGTTAATAATTAATTTACCCGTCATCACTTTCTATCTCTCACTCGATCCTTATCGGTGTCTCTGGCGCCTCTCCTGAACGCTCCCAGGAGGCGGTACGACCCCCATCGTTCAACCCTTTTTATTCTGGGTGCCTGGTCTTTGCGCGGGAGCGCTTTGGCCAAAACCCTCACCCACTTGCAAAAAAAAAAAAAAAAAAATTGTTGTCCGTGGTGAAATTTATTAGCCTAGCAGTTCAATCTCATTCCTTTTTATTTTAACGTGGGGATAGTTCTCTTGGTGAGAAATTTTCGGCGGAGGCGTGGCGTTCCGCTCCGTATACCTGCGCCACTCCCCGACGCCAGAGTTTCTATGTGGCTTCGAACCGAAGCACCACTTTGCCCAGAGGCGCAGAATTAGGAGACTAGTCTTTACGAGCGTTATAGCCATCGCAGCAAATTGCACGCTTCAAAAAGCTCCCCCCCCCCCCCCCCCCCCCCCCTTCCCCACCATGGGATGGCCTAGTTATGTAAGGTGTACGCCAGAGGAACAGGCAGAACAAGCCACCGGGAAAGCGATCGGTTGTGTATGCTCCTCGCATCACGATGTGGAAGTACTTCTTCTTTTTCTTTTACTTTGGAAAATATACTTGGATGGTTACAGAACGCAGGATATTGTGTGTAGTGGATCCAAAACCGGCTCGGTATAACCGAAGAAATTATTAAAAAGCAGACGAGTCGGTGCTGTACATACACTATATATGCACAATACATACATACACTATACGTACAGCTGGTGATATACAAACACTATACATACAATGCCGCAGACAAACAAGAGCGGAGGAACGTTGTGACGTGTATTATGCAGTTTGTTAATTTCGAGCGCTTTCCAGTCGACGCGCAGAGAGAGAGGAAAGGCTGTGGGGGGGGGGGGGGGGGGGGGGGGAGGGGGGGGGGGACTCGTAGGACTGCTCACTATATTAGCCATCCAAACTTCGAACTAAAAAAAAAAAAAATTTCTGTCAGTCAGCTGCCATGTGTGGTGAAACGACAGTATTGGGATACGAGCAGAATACATTTTCCTCTTCTCTTTCCCAGATGGCGAGAAGAAAATCATCGCAATTGCATTGCATGTTTTCGTAAAAAAAGCAAAACAAAAACAAGCAAACCAGCAAGAAGCCGAAGTAAAAAAAAACTCGAGTATGCGCAATTACCAAATTCGAACGGAACTTGAGCAAGGCGACTGTCGCACATTTGCGGCCTTTCGAAACTGGAGAGGTATAAGCCTTACCCAATACGCAACCATGCAGGCGTCGAGTGCGGATGCTTATGCAAGCCACTTCGAGTCAACGTCTTCCTCAGACATGTTTTATCTAATGCTACGTTCTTTCCAGTCAAGGTTTCAGTGCCATACTTTAAAAAGTATGTTTTCTGTGTCAAACTGTCATGCGTGCATTCGGGACTCTTTATCCGTGGGTTAAACCAAGACGCCACTATAACTCGGCGACAATGTTTTTTCGTGGCAGTGCAGTGGAGGGTACAGGCACGCGTTCCTTATACTAATTTGAGCGCTGGATAAGGCTTTGCGCGGGCTCTCTTCAACTCTTCGCCAAAGCCCTTTAATTAGTGTCCCTGGCTCTCTTTGATAGGCTATGCGCCGAGCAACTGAGGGAGAGGAGAAGACGAGAGGGGACGTCACGAACGCCGAGCCCTGGTTGGAAGGATTAGTGGGTAGACCGAAAGCTAGCTTCTTTTGTCTCCACCTCAATCGTCGGACGCGTTCGAATGCGAGAGGCGAAAGCCGAACGCCGGCGTTCCGCGTTCTAAAGCGTTCGACGAGTGCAGTGGAGACAGAGGCCGCTAGCTTTAGGTCTACCCACTAATCTTTCCAACCAGAGCTCGGTGATCTGACCTCTCCGAGCGCTTTCGTCTCCCCGTCTCCCTCAGTTTCTCGGCGCATAGAGCTTTTTACCGTTTTCTTTAACCGTCAATAATACGACCTTTTGGGGCTTATCTGGAATTGGACCCTTTTTCATTCTTGTTTTCACTGACTGCATGACGTGCGACCGGTAATCCGGAATTCCCTGTGCCGCTCACTTGTGCACTCGGGCAAGATGTAATCGATCAGAAAATGAAAGCCAAACAGACAAAAAAAAAAAGTGACGGGCTTCCATTATAATACTATGCATACGTATATCTGATTGAGGCATCACGCTCTACGCCTCTCTCGTTGGTCCCTATAATACGTATACAAGCCGTACTTACATGAAGGCTACACGTCGATTTTCCTAAATATTCTTTAGTTCCTTGGCTCATGATTCTGTTGTAAAACTCGCATACATAGAAATTTGTTTGCAATTAACTGACAGCTAGCTTCATTTTAAGTACATGTGTGTTTTAGTTTCGTATATAATGACTGCAGCATTTTGTGTCCACTACTGATTGTTTTTATTTTTGTGCCTATTGGAGGGCACAAACAAATTTGTGTCTACTTATAGACGCTTGCAAGCAAGGCAGCTGCCGCCACCATGTCTCCGCTCGTGCGGACAAGCCCGTGCAATTTCATGCTTGCCAAAGCTATGTTCACGCGCAAGCTACACGCGTGCTTGCACTCATGGGGCACCCGTTAGGGCGTCATGCTTGCAATTGTCTATAGTATAATGTTCGAGTGCTTTATTTTTTAATCTGTTGCAACATACAGTCAGTCATTCGACATAGCAATTGTTGTTTAGAAGTTTTTGTTTTTTTGTTTTTGTATACACCTTTTTAGCGCTAATCACCCAGGCAAAAAATGCTGAGTCACCGGGCTGTGGGCCCATGGCCGGCGTCTGATATCTCGAAAAAGAGAGCTACTCATTATGCTCAGAACGCATTCCACAGCCCAGCGGATAAAAAGATGGCAGCGCGCAGCTGTTTCGAGACTATTTTTGTGCCTCCTCCTGGATAGCTGCATCGCAAGTGCAGCAGCTTTCCGTGCAAATAAACAAAGCGTTTGGTCCTTTCGCTCTGTGACCACAACAAGATAAGCCTATAATGCCTTGTTGACCTTGCTCTTTCAAGGACATTCACTTCTATTCACCGACTTTGTTTGTGTGCCAGTGTACGATGTCGAGTGTACGACGTTGAGGCGTTCCGTAAGTAGACTACGCGACGGTGCAATATTTTCAGGGGTGCCGTAACTTCCATTGCTTTGCTAACAGTCTACAAAGAAAACGTGCAAGCGCACCATTAGATGGCACGCTTCCGCCAGAAACAGCTAGGATGATCTGCCTCTTCCAAATTCATGGAATGTTCGCGATAGGATCAGCGTGGAATAAACATCTCATCTGTAATGCTCGAGCTTCGTGGGCAGTTTCCATGTCGATAAGTGCGCCCTATGCATATGGATCTCTGCACCGGCTAATATACGTAGTGTGGCTCTTTTCGTGCACCGCATTCAGGGACTGTCCGTTCTCCTCGAAGATTAAAATAATTACAACTCATTATTCTTCTCCCCACCTAAATCTTTCTTATCGGGGTACTTGATCTCTCTGCGTCTCACTTCTGTAATGACCAATTAACTTCCGAACACGCTGCGAGAGCCGTAGTAATCAGCGGCATTAACAACTTATTTAGCGCCTCTACCAGAACAACGCCCCCGGTGTGGCCCCGACTAGTAAAGTCTATCTTTAACATTCTAACAGCTTAATGCCGCTGACGATGACGGCACATTAGAGACTCACCTCAGCTGAACGCGATAAGGGGAGAGCTAGGCTATGTTAAGACATTTGCGTTTGAGTACGACCTGCTGCGTTAAGGCCCACTCATGCGGGAACGCTTAATTACGTTGGACTGCGTTGTCGAGTTACGACAACACCACCTAGAGCTACGGCCGGGGGGCTCCCATAGATGACGTCACCAACGTGACGATACGGGGACTTTGAGGCGACTGGACGATTCCCAAGCAATAGCGCCAAGGCGCGTTTTGTCAATGCGGCGTAGTTACCGAATTGGAAATTGGTTATAAAATACGTTTTAGATACATTTTATCAGCCACAATTTTATATAATTTAGTTTTTATAGTTTTTTTAAGCTTAACAGATTTGTTTGTGCAGGTGAGTTATACGGCCAGGTGCACATAATATAGGGGGCTAATCGTCACAATACGTCAAATCATTAACTAAAGTATGCTCATTAACTTTTTTGTTAATTTGTGCACTGCACGAGCCGTAGCGCTCCACCGTGCTTCCCATGTGCTTCAAGTATTTCTAATATTGACTAATTTAGTGGTTTAAAATTAGAAACTGGCCGAGCATCATTGAAAACCACTAGATCAGTCAATATTAAAAAGACTGAGCCCACCGGAAGCGCAGTAATGCGCTAAAGTTACCGCTCGTGCTACAGGCACAATGCTGGGGCTATGATTATAATAAAAACCGCGCGGGCGCCTTATAGGGAGTATTCACTGGCGGCCATAGCTGTGTGCGCGACTGCTGAGCGCGTGCTGATGGCTAGCTTTCAGGGTTCTTTTTCAACGTGCATTCCACACCGTCAAAATGGCCGGTCTTAGCAGCCTATTAATGGGGGCTCGTTCTGAGCATGCGCTCTAGACAGTAACCACAAATATGGCGCCCAGTGAATACTCCTTATGGCACCGGCAGCCTGTCTCCTGCTGCACGAGCTTTAGCGCTCCACTGTGCTTCCGATGTGCACAGAGTCTCTCGAAAATAACTGATATAGTGGTTTTCGATGATGCTCAACCAATTTAAATTAGTGCCATATGTTTATTTTCAATAATTATAAGTTAATTAAGATATTTTAGTAAATTATGCAACTAATCGTTATGATTAAACCCCTATATCATGTCCCCCTGGACGTATAACTCACCTGCACAAACCGCATTAGTGTAGCTTTCACGGCTTTTCATAAACAAATCTGTTAAGCTTTGAAACAAAAACAAAAAAAAAAGACAAAAAAAGAAACAACTCCCTGTATAATAAGTACCTGATATCTAACGTACTACCCACGTAAATAGTACCAAATGTATGTATCGTCATTATGAAACCTCGCGGCTACATTTAATTGATCCAGACGCTTTGCTAGTGTACAGCGGTGAAAAAAAAAAAAAAAAAAAAAAAAGACTTTTGAGTGCGAAGAATAACTGGTAACTGTCGGCACGTATCGATTGAATTTTCAGCGTCTGCCCTCCTGATGCTTCTTTGACCGCTCTTTGGCTCTTTTTGTGCGGTTCTGGTCACCCACCGAGCCAATCACGCACAGTGAATGCCTCGTGAGCTTTTTTTGCCGGTCTCCGCCATCTGCCTAGTGAAACACCGCGGGCGCTTTTGCTTGGAGCCGCCTTGGCCCGGGGGCCCCGCCCGCGTTGCGCCTTCTTAATTTACGGCGTTTCCCGAGAAGCGATTGCGCACTTCTGTACGGCGGTGAGGTGGCCACGGGAAGCTACGTAATTCTTTACCTGCCCGCTCGGAGACGCTCGGATTTATGGTGTCACGGCTTGGGGCTAATGAGCTGGCGTTACATTGCGCACCGTGGCTTCCAGTTGTATCTAAGTTGCGCGGTGACTATCCATCTCCAGTACGTGATCCTAAAAATGCAAAAAAAAAAAAACAAAAAAAAACAGCTTCGGTAATCTTAAGGCTACGAAAAATTAAGAATCCAATTAGCACTGAAAGCAACGTCCCTGTTACAAAAAGGAAAACCCTATTGAAGATCCCTACTCGGGGAGGAAGGAGGGTGTAAGGGGGGGGGGGGGGGGGGATGTAGGTAGGTAGGTATCTTCAATAGGGTTTCGACGCATCTGTTTTTTGTTGTCTAATATCATGCTCCATTGCGAGGAAGTCTACATTCAGGCCCCCGAGATGTTGCATGATGCCTCGAACTGCGAAAGCCCGGAGGTCAAACAAATCGTTGATGTGGTGACCTACGCCATATTTGCTTTAACATTTTTTTTTGTGATAGCTTTGGTGTTGATTTAACATCCTTTCTTCTCTGTTCGTCGATCAAATCGATATATATATATATATATATATATATATATATATATATATATATATATATATATATATATATATATATATATTGTGCTCTACTTCAATATGTCATAGCAACTTCAAAAATTGTTCGCGTTTTTGTCATCCTAAGAAACCCCACCGAACATAATCGGCGTCCCGCACAATTATTCTGGCCCGATACAATGGATATATCATTACCATTACCATCCAGCAAAATATAGCCACGGTGAACGGTTTCTCTCGGTTTGAGTGCTTATCAAAGGTTGCCTATGGAATCGAGTGAACTTACAAATTCCAACTTTCCCTGCTAGCGCCGATAACTTTAGTGCAAAACTTGGAGATCCGAAGACGCTACTGCTTCTCCGGTTCGTGCTGTCGCTGCTGTCGCCTCACTTCGGCTTTACGGGCACGCAGATAAACATACACACTCCCGCTCGTTCCCAAACCGTGCAAGCGTGCCTTGCGTGGCGTGCCTTGCGTGGCTTTTTTGCGACACGAGCCTTAACGCTATCGCTTTAATACTTACCACGACAGTACTGTAGCCACACGTTTCTTCAACTATACTCATTGATTGTCGCTAGAGGGTGTAACCGTGTAATAAAGACACAGGGAGGTATACAGGATTGCTTCTTGTAAAAGGGGGGCCCCATTGGGGCATTACATAGGGGGGGGGGGGGGAGAGGGGGAAGGGGGGGGGGGGAGCGGGTACAGTACCGGGAGGCATGCATGTAGAACTTTAAACGTATAAAAAACGAAAACAGTAATAAGATGTGGCCTAACAGTGGCCACACACGAAGACATGACGCTGGTTAGGTATTTATTAACTATGGATGGCACGGCATTTCTAAAACGATCGGGGTCACTGATGTGCACAGTATGATTCGGCAGATTATTCCCCTCTAATATAGTAAGGGGAACAACAACTTCATTGTGCAAATTCAATTGTTCACTTTCCACGTACGCGAAAAGAAATAAGAAGTACAACCTCCGTCGTGATTCATATTTAGCACTTTTCAGAAAGATCAGATCTATTCACTCAGTGTATTATCGTCGAGCACTTAAACATGACGCCATATTCGTAAAAACTTCGTGACCTTTCGGCTAAGTTACACGAGGCGGGTTTCCACTAACTTACAGCCGTTTTTCGATTCCACGGTTAGTGAATGCCCGAAGTCTTTCGACCCATCCCCTTCGCCGAATCCAGACGTGCGCACAGAGCCCAAATAATGTGTCCAGAAAGCAAAGATGCGAAGAGACTTTTATAGTCGGGCAGCGTTCGACGTGCGTGCTTCGAAGGCCCTCCCGCCCCGTGTCACGTCACGGTCGAGCGACTTTGGAGCACGCCAAAGCGGGGAGCGAGATAGAGCCCCAGGAATTACAATTAACGTACACCACTGGGCAGCCTTGCTGCCTTCGAGCGGAGAGGACCGCGCGCTCTTCACGCTGCGCTGGCGGCACAGAGATTCGAATCTGGGTCGAGACGCCCTTTCAAGTCCATCCTTCAGAGAGCCAGGTTGGACGCGGCGGAGGGACAAAACAAAAGCGTCCCTGGTTCCGCGTCCCCTGGACTCGCAACAGCGTGACACTCCGTGACGTCACCGCTGGACTCTGCCCAAGTCCCTGCCCCTCCGGAAAAAGAAAAAGGCACCTCACTCAGTGACGTAATAAAAGATCAAGAGTTTCACGCCTGAACTATACGTGGCTTGACTGACGTCACACCAGCGGCTATTATGGCGACCTTGCTGCTGTAGCGTACATATCGCACCACCGAATTTGTTTTTCTCGGCAAGAACAAATAGAAATGACCACCAGCAGGATGTAAGCCATGCGTAGCTGCCCTCGGGGACATTTTTTTTTTTTTTTTTTAACAGCTGGGAGGTCATTTTTGTACGCACACTTGTTGCGGAATAACAATAAAACTAAATAGAGACTTGTGATGGGGGGTACGGAAGCCCGAAAGGATAAACTCTGAAGACGCGCATACTCCTTTGCCATGTTCTACGGAGGTGCTTCATTAGGGTACTTCATACCCTATGCAAGCCATCTGTCGCGACCTAAACATCATCTGCCTGAGCCACAGTGCATTGTCGAACGCCCGAGTGCAGTTCTAAGCGACTTACCCGTCTCCGTATCTATCCAGCCGTATTTCCGGTCCGGCGACTAATGTACGAGTAGACGGCGAAGCGGCAGCATACCGTAACTGTAATGTGTAGTCCGAGCCACGCTACCCTTTGTGGTACGTGGCCCAGTCGCTCGTTCCTCTGGGGTCAATGAGGCAAACGAAGCGTGCTATGGAAGGGCCTTCTGAAGATGCAAGCCTGCCAGCAGTTGACAATGCTCACGAAAAGTCGAGCTAGCCGTCAACTGAGAAGTTGTTCGCGTGATAGTGTCCATGCAGGCACAAAAGGCACAACTGCCGCACGCAGTGAAGGGCAGGGGTCGTGCGCCGAACAATGTTATTAAAAAGCGCGTGTTTCTGTTTGGACAAGTAAACAAAAACATACACCACCATTAGAGGTAGACACATTAGCGAAGAACGAACCATGGAACATTGTAGTTGCCTGCAGTTTTTTTAAAGATCGAAACCATTCTTTCAGTGATGCCCGATGCTTAGATATCAAAGGAAAATACGTGCCTTAGACAATAGTCATTATATTTATTATCGCCTATTTCTCGGTGGAAGCCTAATTTACAGTTTATCCATAAATATTTATTATAATATGTTTATGGTTGTTTAAGATACGAGTGCCTAACCCCCATTACCACCTTTTTGCTAAACGTCTGCTGACTTTTTGAACTGGACGGGAATATTGGGTCCCACTAATAACCTAAATCCAGCAAGGTCGGAGACAACAACTTTATAGGACAACTTTCTCTTGGTAGTTCCCGTGTGACTACACAGACAAAACAAGCGTTTAATTATTTCCTCGAATACCATTCAAAATCAGAGTTATATTTGGAATGCGCAAAAAAAACACATAAAAAATTACCACTATACATCCCATAATCATGCTCTACTTGTAATATATGGTTTTATTTCTAGGAGACGCCAACCCTTGCGCCGTACCCTACGGAGTCATCGAGGTGCTGAAGACGTCAAAGAGATCCCTGGCTGGTCCTATTGTCCACTCGCCGGAATCGTGGGGCGCTTCCGAGCCTCGAGCGTGGAGAGCACCGGAAGATCGCTCCGGCTACAAGCCTCTCCAGGTATTCCAGACGACCATGGTGCTCACCGACGAAGAATATTTTGCTTCCTTTCACCCTGACGAATCACAACGCAATGAACAAACGTACGGTCGGGACCTACCTGCTGATGGAACAGCTCAGCACGTCGTTGAAGGAGGCAAAAAGATGCCAACGCAGGACCGGAACAAGAGCAAGAGAGTGGAGTCCATGTCAAAAGACGTCTACCCGATTTCTCCTAAGGCCGACGTCCGGATCTTGAGGAGTCACCTGGAAGGTTTCTTGAGCGACATGAGGAACGATCTTAGCAAGGACCTCAAAGAGGAAGCGAGGGTCCGCATCTTTAACGGATTCCTCGAGTACGGACTAGACACTCGCTACCAGAACTTTAGCGGAGAACTGTACCGGGACCTGGTAAGCATTGGGAGAGTCACGATCTCGCTTGCTCATTCCTACGGGTTTAAAGCGTATACATCCAGGGATATTCTCTACCATGTAGAAGAAGAAAGAAAATAGATGCTTAAAGAGACCCGATATTGGGTTGCAATATTTCTCGGTTTAATTTACACACGCATAGTGGCTCTATAATCCGAGAAGCTTTGGGGCGGTGTAATTTCAAAGATAAAAGTGGACTACCTAATTCTTTTAGTCTCTTCTTTTTACAGCTTGGTGACGTAGTCTCGGGAATTTCTCCTCGATGACAGGAGTTTAATGCGGCTTATGCACTGGACGTCAGCACTGAGTGAGCACTCAACTTGCGCATGTGACAATCTATTTATTGTCTTTTAGAATTTTCAAGGGAATTTAATTAGGTTTCGTATGCTCTACTAAGCCACAGTTAAGCTTCGAGCATTAAATAATCTCCCTTACATGCTCGAGTGAATAGTTGGGTTCTTAACAAATCGTTCACAGAATGTATGTAAGTGTCAACCATACTAATAATAATTATTTGGCGTCTGTTGATTCTGGAGTATACCCAGAAGGCTCGGTAATCGGTCCTTTATTGTTCGTAATTTATATTAACGACCCAGTAGTTAAAATGTCTTCACCAATCTGCTTCTTCGCTGATGTCTAGTAGACTACGTTTTTTACCGTAACATAACTGATCAATCTGGCATTTCTCAACCTCAGACGAACCTTGAATACATATCGCAATGGTGCGGTTCTTGGCTAATGGAACCATACGCGTATAAATGACAATACATGCAAATCAATGAGAGCATCCCGCTCTAGCACCACATGTCCCGCTTATCACCTAAACAATGGAACCCTGACATTTGTTTCTGCCAACAAATATACCTAGCGTCTTTATTAATTGCGAATTTTCCTGAAATAACTAGATTGAGTACGTTACAGGCAAAACAAAAAATGCTAACTGCATGCTGCAGGTTATTTAAAGTCTAATTTATTTCAAGCTCCTTCATCAGTGAAACGAATTCTTGCACAAGTGCCTTGTGCGTTCAGTATTACAATATACATATAGCAAAATGGAATCCCGGTCAATCAGTGCATTAGAAGATATCCAGAAGCTCAATTTATCTCATCTTATCATCGCATGGTCAGTGTCACTAACATTAAAACACCTTAAAGCCACAGTCACACATCGATGGTACATCATGCAAAAGACGGTATTCCCTGCACGCAGACATCATGACACAATTATCATGCGGATTCAGGCGTGTTCGCTTCGAAGCGTGTTTCTTTCACATATATGTGTGTCTCGAACATGTCTCCTGACAGTTTTTTGAATGACCAATGTGGCAGGACTGTCATACGAGGAGGAAACGCGCCTCCGTGAGTGTGCTGACTGTCTCTTGTATGTTAGCAGTGGAATCGTGGCTTTAGATATAGCGTTACCTAACTTGCGTTCTTGCAGCTTGTCTATGCTTATTCCATAATATTTACCATCGCAACCCATTTCTACGTCTAAAACGTATACTTGAACCATCTTATCACCTTGCTCGCCTCGATCACATTCATAGAGTTGACAGATCCGCGAGCTTGAACACGTCCCAACAATTCAACGATTCCGCGTCGTAGTTATACCTCGCGCAAGTCAAACGACTGGAACTACGCCTTCCCGCTCCAGTCACATTAATTACTGACGTTTTGCTTTTTAGAGAAACTCTTATTTTAGAGAAGCCCTTAGTTTAATTTAATTTAATTTAATTTACATTTTAAAATATAATCTATATGTTTTTAGTGCGTATCCAACATACTTCGTATACTTAAAGGAAATAAATAAAGCAATAAATGTCTCGCCCAACACTTGGGCTTGTGGCCAGTCGCTGTAATGCGGGAATAGTCGAACGCTAACAATGTCTGGAGCTCAGTACGTGCCCCGATTTCTTTGCTAACCCCAGCATGCGACTATAATGAAGATTAGCGGCATATAATCAACGCCAGATCACGTGGCCGCTTGTTCTGACGGCTAGTTGAGGGAGTGGACCATGCTTGGTTTTCTCTTATATATGCTATATATTTATGTATATATATATATTTTTACTCCTATTGCGTGGAGGAAAAAAATTAACGCGCGTGTCGTGGATTGTAAACACTTGAAGGATTAATTATATGCAGTATTTACTGAAAGTTCAAAACTCGTTGCACGCCCCATTAATGGCACAGCACCAGCTAAGGCTATAGTGTGCGATAAACAAGGTAAACTAGAGGAAATGCTATAGTACGTAGAAGCTTATTATAGGTACTTTTCAGGTTAGTTAATGACTAGCTACCGATGACTGTCCTCACCGCGTGCATATAACGAGCTTTGAAGTGCAGGGCAAATTGGGTAGACTAATCTGTCCCTTGCTGTTGCTAAAGTTGCAGCAATCCATCACGAAAGATAGGAAAGAAAAGCTGACGAAGACACATCGAGCATCTCCTTGCCTCGTACGTTAAAGTCGGGCATTTAATTTCCCATTCAAGTGCGCAACTTAATCTTCTGGAGACTTGCGCTCTCGGCCCGAGACGTTGAGGCCAGGCGCCGTTGCAGCATTTTCACCAACCAGACGTGCGTTCAGAGCGCATGGCAGTAATCGATCAAGACAGACACGCGGTTTCTTTTTATTCCGGTCTTTTGTTTAATTGTTTCATTTTATTGCTATCAGACTTCGTACAGATTAAAAGCTGCCAAGCTTTTATCAAGGAAGAAAGATCAACGGATTTTCCTTCTTTGACGGATAGATCAGTCAATTCATGCTCTTGTATTTAAAAATTTAAACTGCTAAATGATCTGCTAAATTAGACTGCCGAGATTACATACACTTGAACACGTCCAGGTCAAGAGGAAATGAAGCACAAATCGCTCACTGAATAAATGTGCAGGGCTGACTGCTTCAAATACTCCTGTTTTCTGCATTCGGAATGATTGGAATTTTCTCCCTGAACCGATGACCTCGTGAAAATCCGCAACATCGTTATTATTGAGAGTTGCTAGATTTTTGTGCTTTGGTGTTTCTTGAATGTTTTGTTCAATCATGTCAAGTTACGTTGTTTGTTGCTTTTTTTATGAAATGGTAATTATGTTATTTTTTTACCCTCGTCTCGTTAAAGCAGATTCGAAGACACGTAATGCGGTGTTACACGTATTTGAACTAATTCTGCAGTTCAACCTCACATACACATTTTCTAATGAACCGTCTAAATGAATTTCTTCTACATTGGCTGCCCATCGGCAGCAGGTAGTACCTACTTATTTGTTATTTACTATAAGTAAATAACAAATAGAAGTTAAACAAATGACAACAAACGGTCAGAAGACATTACTGGCGTGCGTAGGACGATATGCACTCGCTTTTATATGGTGCTCTTCGGTTCGTGATAACTCGTCCTCGCTCTTACTGATTGATTATAGCATTATTCGCGGTCAAATGGTACTAACATTATTGGTGTTGTATTTTCTGAAAATGACAAGTGACTGACGAAATATGACATTACAGATAGACGGTCAATCGACATCTGGCGTGAATATAATTGGAGTACTTCCCGGTAAGTACCGTAGAACGCCGAAGGACCACATCATTGTGCTCGGAGCCCACTACGACACATTTCAAGAGACCAAAGGTAATCTCGGATTTGAAACTACCCTGTGAACTTCCAATGTTTTAATGCCTAGCTGTCGCCGTATCCTGTTTTATTTGTGTGTGTGTGTGTGTTTTTTAAGGTACTATGTGTTTATTTATTGTGAAGGGGCCATAGGTGTAAGGAAGGGCATATATTCTAAGTCAATCACAGGTGCAGCCACATGTTCACTCCAGTGGATACTCATTTGGAGTTTTTGATTTCCTACATTTCTGGGAGTTTATATCCGACGCCATGTATAGGCAGAAGGGCTCAATGAAGGACGTATACAGGTAAACTCTTCCAGCTAAATATCTCAGTATGCATGCAGTGGAAAAGCTGCACCGAACAGCGATAAATTTGAGCACTAAATAGACACGAGTCAGTAAGCACGTTGCTCACACACAAGTTGCTCTTTCATGTGGCTCAATCAATTAATAGTCGTATGCGGTAATTTGGAAATAAATTTTTTTTTCGCATAGGAATAAAAGAAAGGGCCCCAGCCGCGTTTATTGTCGTTCATAATGTATCCTTACCTTCTCTTCACGATTTAGCTGTAAGCATATAGCTTTTACTTCTTGAGAAAGTACTACTTCGCCGCTTAACCCATTTTTCTGAAAAACACAGCTTATTCAACGCCGCTCAATTCGGGTTCAGAAAATATCTTTCTACAGAATTCGCACTCTTAGTCCAAAAAGAACACATCTTGCATCAATTTGAAAAAAAAAAAAAAAAAAAACTAGTATTTGCTGTTTCCGTAGATTTTAGCAAGGCCTTTGATAGCCTAAGTCACAAGACTCTCTTGCAGAAACTTGAATGTTATGGTTTTCGCGGCGACGTATTAACGCTTCTTAACTCCTACTTAAAACACCGACAACAGTACGTACACTCAAACGACTGTTCCTCTTTAACAAGGCGCATTACGTCAGGTGTCCCGCAAGGAAGCCCCATACTAGGCCCTTTCCTATTTAATATATATGCCAATAATATAGTAAACATAGATAAAAACGCAAAACTAGTTATTTATGCCAACGACACCGGTATTTTTTCTTTTTTTCTTTTTGTTGAGGAGCCAAACTTACTGATAGCACTTGCAAATCAAACCCTATCGAAAGTAGAAACCTGGGCACAGGCAAACTCTTTAAAAATAAACGCAAACAAAACCCAAGCTATTCTCTTTCGTCCAAAAAAGAAAACCGTGATAATTTCAAAGAACCTTGTCTTAAGCATGACACCTATTAAAATTGTTAGCGCCTTCAAGACATTAGGCGTAATTTTTTCTGAAAACATGCGCTGGGATTATCATGTCGAATATGTAATCTCGAAATTGCCCCGCGTCATCAGATTAATAAATCGAAACCGCTCTATTCTTCCAACCTCTGCCAAATTAGTTATTCACACTTTCCTCTTTTTTTCCTACTTAAGTCATTGCCACCTCATCTGGGGTACGCCTACGGCTGGAAACTTGGAAAAGAGATTTCGTCTTCAAAAGAAAATTATAAGAATTATCTGCAACGCTCCATACGACTCCCATACTGCTGGTTTCTTTAATAAATATTCTATTATAAGTATCTATAACTTTAACAATTACAGGTAATTAGCCGCTGGTTTTAAGAAAAAAAAACTAAAACAGGACTTTCAATTTTTGGCAAGTCTTGCCCCCCCGACCAAAAAGGTTATAGCCTATTCCACCCGACATGCCGAATGCTGGAAGACAGTCACTCATAGAACTAATTACGGTCTTCAAATGCTAAAACATACGTTACCGCACTCACCGTCAGTGGCGTAGAAACTTGTTTTTGAGTAGGGGGGCAAACCAGACCCTGCCCCCTCCCCCCCCCCCCCTCCTCCCCCCCCCCCCCCCCCCCCCCCCCCCGGACCGGGGGGGCCGTGCCCTTGGTATCCCGTGGGCGCCGCCGGCCAGTGTTTGCCCTGCCCAGCGGCGGCTGTGCGGCTGTTTCAGGGAGGGGGGGGGGGGGGGGGAATCTCATGCCTTGCCCCCCACTCTGAGAACTGGGGGGGGGGAAAGCGCCCCCCTTGCCCCCCCCCCCCCCCCCTTCCAGTTGGTGTGCCCATGCTCACCGTAACAACTTAAATAGCCGCGACTTGCACTTGGATTCACTCTCCATAAAAGAAATTCGTGATTTTCTTGTGTAAAAACAACTTTGTGTAAACTTTGTGTGCGTTTCGGCAAAGTTTCTCCTGTTTTGTTTGTTAGTTTTGATTTGCTTTCTTCTGCCACTGTAGGGGGCCAGGAACTCGTCAAGTGTTCTGACAGCTTCTTTTTTTTTTCGGTCCCCTTTTTATTAGTTGATGAAAAAATAAAAAGTAATTATAATACACTCACTGACAGCTGAAGGAGAAAAGAGTGTGTCGAGTCCCACGCATCTTGTTATCGCTCCCGCAGCCAATGGGAGTGCAACATCAGCCGATAAGAACACCCCGGAATGAATCACGCATAAAGTCTAGCGTGAACACAATAGGACACGCCCTGATAGTAAGTTCTATCCGACACATTTTCTGCGAGACAAGTGGTTGGTTCCTCAAACAAACGCGCTTCCCAGTTTCGAATTCGGGAAGGAAATATCCGCTCTTCGTTTACACTCTGCTCCAAAGGTAGTAATGGCCAGATGATAGCTCTTGTGAACCTTCAGATATAGCAGCCCATTTAGGTTCTTCCGCAGAGCCACAGAAGGCGATCGCACGAACGCGAAGAAAATCAACCGCAATATAAGGTCGCTGATTACGAGACTGACGCGAAAACTTTCATTTGTTGGCATTACAGCGTGTGTTTCTGTTCTGATAGCTATATATCACGTTGCGCGCACGTGTCTCAGGGGTCAACGACAACGGATCGGGGATTGCTGCGCTGCTCGAAGTGGCGAGAGTCCTCACCCATCACCGCTGTACGCTCGACTACACGGTCATGTTTGTTGCGCTGGACATGGAAGAAATTGTGAGTACGCTAAATTATTATTATCATTACTTTAAAATCATGACTCCACATATAGCGCGAACAAGACATCGGCACGTTTTCATATCTACTTCGAAAGGTTAGAGTTTTAGCATAGCGTTACCGCAGGCTATAACCGCAGACACAGCAACGACGCTGACGCGCGCCACAGCGCGAGCTCCCGGCATAATAGTCCGAAAAATAATCGTATATCTGTTTGTTTTTTTTTTAGATATCTAATGTGGACATTATGTTTACTTGTACTTGCGAAAACTCAATATGAAAATCAACAAAGACGATTATAAGATTGCAGTGATGTGATTGGTCAAAATCATTTTGTAGCATTTTTTTTTTTTTTTGTAGACGAAAGTTAGTTTTAAAGACTCAAAGAGCATGAACATTTAGTCGCGCTTGGCGACGTAAACTTCGCGCTTTCCACTCTTGCCCGCCTCCTCCTTTCCTTTAACCCCTCCACTTTTTACCTTGCCCCAACATGGCTCTCCTTGCAGCTTAGGGAAGGGGAGCGCTAAGAGGACAATCTTTCCTGCAGAAAACCGAGGTTGTACATCAGCCTTTAAAGGGGCCATAAAACAATGTTACTTTGACTAAATACTGCTTTATAATCTACAAAAGGAGCATTCGTTTTTTCTTTCTGCGTACTAGCGGAAGCAGAAAAAAAAAATGGAGAAAACTCAGCAGCGCTTACCTCCTCAACTCACAGCTATACCCGAACAAGCGACCACTGGTCTGGTGCCCGCCAATGTTCATAATAGCCATGTGACGGGGGGGGGGGGGGGGGGGGGGGGGAGCAGGAGGAGGGGGGGGGGGAAGGAGGAGGAGGAGAGGGGAGGGGGTCGGTAGTGCATAGGATTGCGCTGCTGCTGTTCTTGTTAAACTATTCTCGTCACGCAGCGACTAGACACGAAGCCCCACCCCGACTGTCTGCCAACCAAGTGGATTGAGGGTTTGAGGGTTCTGCGGGCGTGTGCTCAATCGGTGCTTCAAAGTGACGGCGATGCAAAGACAAGAGGTTCTTCAGCGGCCCCCAGCGCGCGGGCTTCCTACCCTCGACGACATTTTAGCTTCTCGCGAGCTCCAGGCATGCACGGGCGGCCAAAGCACAAACTTTGGCCGCGCGTGCCTCCAGCACGGTCACGAGCGCGTGCTGAAGGCATCCTGAGACACCCTGGCCTTTTTGTCCTGTCAAACTGTTCACAGTTTTTAAAAGGTTAAAAAGCGCAAAAAACAAGGACAATAAAGACACAAGGACGACAGGACGGGCGCCCATCCTATCGTCCTTCTGTCTTTATTGTCCTTGTTTTGTTTGCGCTTTTTAACCTTTTAAATCATTATGAACCAACTCGCTCAAACACAAGTTGTAATGTTCACAGTAACCGGTCCCAAGGCAAGGGCTCACGCATCGTCACCTCTGGATCAGCAGCATCGTGATCCCCCACGTCAGGAAGCTTTTGTACACGAGAAACTGGAAGAAATAATTCGTTCCTATCAAATATATATGAACAACACCTGGGGATAAAAAGAAGGCACTCGAGAGACATATGTTTACAAAATGTTTGCCCTTAAGGAGATGGTTGTCCAAGGTCGCCAAAAAAAGTGATCTGCAGATACGTTTCGAGCCTGGTAGGCTCTTCGTCAGTCCAAACAAGAACACTTCGTTTTCCTTTTCTTTCAGTCAAAGAAAAAACGGCCGGAAAGAAGAAGAAGTAATTGGAAAAATGCTTAACGTTTAGCGGGTATCTACTCAACTAATTTCTCGCTTAAAAGTTTAATATATCCCGATAAAAAAGCAGCAAATAGTTTTGAAGTAATTAAATATAATATTATTAACGCCATTATTATCACAAAACCAGTTTTTGGGACATGTGGTTGGACATAAGCCAAAAATAGACAGTTTTAGTATAGTTGCTGGATCTTACGTACGCAATACGCGATATAGTATTCGCGACTCCAGCAAAACGGACGCCACCAAGCGGGAAAACCGGGAACCAGCCGGTCCAGGTCGCTCCGCGCCCCTCCGCGTCTCTCCAGTGGTGGCTTTCGCGGAGACTTGTAGTCGGCGCGGTGGCGAGCAATGTAATCTGACGAAGGTCTGATTATTTCTTACGTTTGCCTGAGTGATCATTAGTGTGGTGAAGCCTCAGTAGATTGTTTCCTTTGAAAGCCCGTTTACTCCACAGCACACGGTCGCGTGCTTTCGATTTCTTGGATGGGGAGGAATCGCGGAAAAACGTTTTGATGTCTTGTCTGTCTCGAATCACATTCAAAGTGACGTTTACTTGGTAACTGATAAGTGGTTTCTTTATAAGGATGTAGAACAGTCGACTGAGGACGACAGACGAGGCATTTCACTGGAGGGAACATCAATGTTGCAGTGAAGTGAATGGGAAGGTTCGATAATTGCTTTACTTGAGTTTGGTTGTGTTTGCTTAGCTTCAAGTTTGAGCCACCCACGCCGGTCGGTGCGTTGGCTATTCATCTTGGCTGCTTTTCGCCGAAAAAGCCTCTGGACCACCCTGAAGGAGTTGGGCTGATTTCGCAATCACTTGATTCAGGAAAACCTGCTCGCTGCAAATGATGAATGAGGGAAATTATCTGTTTTCAAAAGGTGGGGGACGAGTCTCGCAACGTTAGATGTTGTCACGGCATTTTGACCTATCGCGCCTCCAATATTTATATTACGAGGACGTCGAAGCCAGCAGCAAAATACGTCTACGTTGCTCAGGTTGACCGGCTACAAAAAATACTCATTGTCTCCATTCAGGATTCGAAGCAAAGTTCAATGCAGAGAGGTTCCGCGTGAATGTCCGATGAAGACTCTCTTCAGTTTGTCTCCGTGCTGCCGGCTATAGAACCATTTGGCTAAGTTTAAGTAATACCTCTCTGTCTGTCAAATATACTTTTATTCAGCAGCTCACCTAATAGCTAGTCAACTAAGCTCATATAGTAACCCGAAGAATATACTAATATCGCTTTAGTGGGACATAGTACGTAATATAATACACAACCCGCTCGTCGAAATGACTTCTCGATTGCTACTAAAACCTGAATTGAAATACGAGTATCAGCTGCTTAGTGGGGCGCCAGCGGGTTAACATGGTCCTTGGCTCAAGAAGCGCTTGCTTAATTTTTGTAATTTTCCTGCAGCCCGTGTTGTTGACCGAGCAGACGACTGGAGCTGTTTCTTAAACGCGGATACGCACAAAAGCTCGATTTCGCGGACAGATAAGTCGCATGGTCGAGGCATGCGAGTTAGCTGAAAAGTTACTCACCGTGGAGCAATTCTGTAGTCATCGCCGCTTTCCTTAGATGATCAAAACTGATTAGAGCCTATTACCGCCTCTCCGCAGCCCCATAGTTTCGGTTTTGGACGAAATCTCCGAAACGAAAGTTTGACATTAAAAGAAGAAAAACCACCGGCAAAACAAAACTATGCTTTGCAAGTTTATCTGCACCGGCTACACTTAACCGTCTCAGTTCAAATACCTATAAAATTGGGCATTAAACAGAAGAAAATCTGTTAAATTGAGCGCGCCACCTGCTCAGGCGGCCCGGCCGAGCCGACGCGACCTGGACTCAGCCGCCATGTTTGTTTTGTGGTGGCGCCCCCTATAGGTCGCTGGAGTCGCGAATAGCGTACGCTAAAAATGACCTGCTGGGACCGAATTTAGTTGTGCGTTACGTTTTCGAGTGAACACCGCGCATGATCTTGGTGAAATTTGCAAGAGCCGTAGAATTCCGCATGCTTATAGCGCAACCATGCTCCTGGAAAGAAATATTGAAAAAGAAAACGTGTCCAATCTTTTTATTTCAGACTACGAGTACGAGTGCGGAGCCAAATTCGATCACGGAGCCTCCGTCAGTCGTCCCGTGGAAACGGCACCTTTTATCAATGCTATCGCGGAATGAAATTCATGACCCTGATGTCCAGTGCATAGCGAGAACTTCGGCGATTTCTTTTAGAGTCGTTCGTCCGTCGGTGATGAATTGTGGGAATAGGCTTAGCGTTGAGCAGATCGCAGCGTCGACGCACACTGCGAGCGGCGAACATTTCCACTGTGCACTCCTTCAGCTGCAGGGCGATCTGATTCGACCGCGGTAGGTCCCAGAGAGAATTGCCGAGCTGAACACCACGCAATATCACGTAACACAGAACTTCGAAAACACCACGTCGCCCTTGCTGCGCCAGTCGAGGCAGTCGCCATCTTGAAACTGGCGCTCTCGTTGGGTCCGAGATCTCTCGAGAGCGTCCCGCAAGCCCCGCTAGCCAGCAACGCAAAATCCCCAGCGTTGCGTGCGTACGCAATACGCTAGCCCTTCTATTGCGTTCTGCGCATGCGCACTCACGACCCGCAATCTCCTTGCGTACGCAAAGCTATAGCGTACGGTCCACTAAAACTGTCTTATACCTGGTGTCATGTGAAGACAATGAGAGGCCCAATGTTAAGCGTTTGCTCGTGTCACATTAAACAATGAAGCGAGAAAGAAAAAAAAAACAGTGCGGCACCGATTATAAGATCTCAATTAAAGGTCAATAAAAAAAGACGGCAATGACCCTTTCGAACTGTTAAGGCTCTAAAGTATTAAATTTATAAATAAATTCAGATTCTTTATTTTTTCGATCTCTGGTGGTTCAAAAGCTCCCCTGGAGTATAATGAAATTAAAATCAGAAAGTCCGTTACGTCGTGCGGAGTTTAAGTGACGAGAAACTGGTCCGGTAACGTGTTTACGTATGTTACTTTTATGTAGATTCATGCGTTTTCTTCTGCTTGTTTTAGTTTCTCCTGTGTATTGAATTAGGCATTTTTTTTACATTCAATCAAATAAATAACATTTTCCGAATTACAGTCAAAGGTATCATTTATTTTCCAGAAGTTTTTTTCTGTGCTACGAATAGAGTTAGCTATAATTATATCAACACATAAACTGCATTGGTTATTATTGCATTTTATGCAATCAAGAGGGACCAGGCTACGTCCGATGGAGTTTCGGGACTGTCTAAAAAAATCCAATAAATTACGTGGTCTCTTAAACGCTATACCAGGTGGTCGAGGGATAACAGCCTTTAAAGCAGTGTCCATGTGTAAAATATTCATGTGTCGTCTAAGAATATTGTTTAATTTTGACTGGTAAGGTATGATTCCTCGTAATTCATGGTTATTTCTTTTCGGTCGCTCTACTAAACACGCGTTTCGAGAGATCGCTCGACTTTTTGATATTGAATCATTTATTAACGGTAAGGGGTATCCACGGTTGATGAAATCCTCTCCTCGTGCTCCAGCTTTTATATCCAAATCCTTACCTTCTGAACATAAGGGTCTTAATCGTAGCATTTGGCTGTATGGTATACCTTTTTCGTTTTGTATTGGATGGCAGCGTTTATAATGTAGAAATTGACCTCTATCTGTAGGTTTTCGATATAAGGTTGTTTTCAAACCATTTTCAGTAAGTCTTATCTTAATATCTAGAAACTCTATTTCTGTATCGGAGTATTCATATGTAAATTTAATATGTGGATTAAAATTGTTTGCAAAATTAATAAATCCAGAGTTTATCTTTCCTATTATTCCAAATTATAAATATCTCGTCAAGGAAACGTTTATAAAGAAGGGGTTTATGCGGAAAGGAGTTAAGTAGCCGCTCCTCTAAAGACATCATATATATATTTGCATAGGAGGGAGAGAAGCGAGATCCCATTGCTGCGTCATGTATTTGTAAATAGTGCTCATTCATAAATGTGAAGTTATTAAACTCCAGAGCTAAGTGCATAAAAAGTATTTAAGACGCTTTTACTAACAGTGAGGTCGTTTTCGTTAACAATATTCAGAACTGCTTGGATACCTTCATCATGCGGTATATTAGTGTAAAGAGACACTACGCCCACTGTAACCAGCAACGTACTATTAGCCCTAAAATCTATTTGGATGTCATGAATCAAATTGAGAAAATTAGAGGAGTCTTTTACGTAAGACGTACTTTTAATTTGTTCGTCAATGAAGTTTGAAATTTTTTCTGTATTTGTACCTATTCCAGAAATAATTGGTCTACATGGGTGATTTTGCTTGTGTACATATAGAACTGTCCTGGCCTCGGATTTTCTTGAATGAGATACCTAGAAATGTTTTTCTCTATTTTATTATTATCTACTAGGTAGTTTAATTGGTTTTTTATTGTCTCTCGAAACTGAAGTGTTGGATCATAATCTAGTTTTTTATAGAACTTAGTGTCGTTCAGTTGTTTAATTGCTTCCGATACATAGTCGGCTGTGTTAACTATACATATACCTCCACCTTTGTCAGCCTAGGCTATTATGATATCTCTGTTATTAGTGAGGTTTTTTAAGCATTGTCTATCTTTATAAGTTAAATTATTTTTAAGTGGTCTCTGTTTTTTATAAGCCGATAAAACATCTTTCTGGATAGCCTCTATGTATTTTATGACATTAACATTTTGTTTATTCAAAGGCGGAATCCAATAGGATTTGTGTTTATATAAAGGCTCTTGATAAGGAGCTCATTTGAAAAAAACCTTACAGTGCAATTGCCGTGCAAATTCATTTAATCCTTAGTGCAAGTCGAAATCATAACTATTGTTGCGAGGAGTCGGGCAAAACCTTAATCCCTTCTTGAGGACTAACTGTTCGTGTTTAGAAATTACATAGGAAGAATAATTGAATATTTCGGACTTGTCTCCACCCATACCTGTAGAATGTTCTGAGTTACATCTGTTAGCCTGCTGTGTTCTATTAATAAGGCGCGAAAAAAAGTTTTTTACATTCTTCTATTAGGGGCGAGAAAAAAATCCAAGAGCACATTATCTCTAAGTGCCTTACGTCGTTTAGTATTAGTTACTTCTCGCTCCTCTTTATGTATGTAATGCTGCAATTCTTTTAATATTATTAAGGGCAAACCAGGGGAAGTTTTTAAAATAATATCGATCTGGGACCCTAAAGCACGAATGTTTTCGATTGACCGCTGCATGGTAATGTCCAGTAAAGACATTCTAAAATTAAAAATGGCGCAATCCCATGTTTGTACATGTACATGGGACAACTGTATGGCTGGAGCTGTATATGTGTTATAAAAACGCTTTGGAACCTTTTTTTGTGTGCGGCAGTTTTGCAAAAATAGTTTATGGGATTCAAATCGAATTAATTTATCAAAACAAACGCGAAGATTAAAAAAGGGTTGGAGAAAAGCCCGTGGGAGTCAATTTGAATCCGATGAAACGTTGACGTTTATTTTGTGGGGCGCGTCGAAAACGACCCGCTAAGGGATTTATTTTTCGTGCGGAGCCATCGCTCCACACTTTGCCGTGAAAGTTGTGGGAATGACTTCGGCAACGATAATAGAACAGAATCTGAAGACGTGCCCACCGAAAGAGGAACACCCCCTGAAACCTACCCAATAGGTACCCTCTCCCTTTGGGCAACATCTTCAAATTCAGGGGACCTAGGTGTAAAGGGACACTTGCAAAGCAAATGGGTAACTAAAAAATCTTTGAAATGGTTGGCCAATTCAGCTATACCCTCCCTTCTTAGGCGTAACCCATCGAAAGACAAAAAACAATGAGGGGTCTCAAAAAAAGAACGGCGATTTAAAAATACTACATCTTCGTAAATAAAAGAAAACTCCCTCAGGAAAAAAAGTTCAATTCAAAGATTTTTTCGTTAATCCGTCGTATGTAGCCTGGTCCACGGGGCCTAAAATTATCCTCCAACCGGGGAGGAACGCTAGAGATAATTATAGTCACGTCCGGTCGTTTTTGCCGAATGTGTAAAATAAGATTATTAAATAAAACGGCGCACTGGAAAGGCGGTAAACGGCAAATATCATTTGACCCGATTTGTAAAAAAATAGAACTGACGTGACGGGGGAGACTGTCTACGATAAAGAAAAAAAAAATCAGAAATTACATCACCAGACTTCGAAACTACCGTCGGGCCAGTACCGTTAAAAATAACAAGAGTGTGCAAATACTTAATAATGGAGGTTCCCACGATGGCGACCGATCTCCAAGCCCAGGAGGGCAGGGGCACGTCCCGAGGCCATGTTATTTATTTGATTCAATGTAAAAAAAATGCCTAATTCAATACATAGGAGAAACTAAAACAAGCATAAGAAAACGCATGGATCTACATAAAAGTAACATACGTAAACACGTCACTTAAACTCCGCACGACATAACGGACTTTCCGATTTTAATTTTATTATATTCCAGGGTGGCTTTCGAAGCACCAGAGATCGAAAAAATAAAGAATCTGTTTATTTATTAATTAAATACTTTAGAACCGAAGGGGCCTTAACAGTTCGAAAGGGTCATTGCCGTCTTTTTTTATGGACATTTAATTGAGATCTTATAATCGGTGTCGCACTGTTGCTCTTTTTTTTTTTCTCGCTTCATCGTTTAATGTGGAGCGAGCAAACGCTTAACATTGGGCCTCTCATTGGCTTCACATGACACCTGGTATAGTTGGTACATGTCCCAAAAACTGGTTTTGTGATAATAATGGCGTTAATAATATTATATTTAATTACTTCAATACTATTTGCTGCTTTTTTATCGGGATATATTAAACTTTTAAGCGAGAATTTAGTAGAGTAGACACCCGCTAAACGGTAAGCATTTTTCGAATTACTTCTTTTCGGCCGTTTTTTCTTTGACTGAAAGAAAAGGAAAACGAAGTGTTCTTGTTTGGACTGACGAAGAGCCTACCAGGCTCTTCGTCAGTCCAAACGCCCAGTGAATACCCCCCATAGGAGGCATTCACTGGACGCCATATTTGAGGGCGCTGTCTCTAAACATCGCCCTCAAATATGACGCCCAGTGAATACCCCCTATAGGAGGTATTCACTGGGCGCCATATTTGAGGGCGCTGTTTAGAGCGCATGCTCAGAATGAGCTCACATTAATAGCCTGCTAAGACCGGCAGTCTTGATGGTGCGCAATGCACGCTGCGAAAGAACTGCGGAAGCTCGCCTTGAGCACGCGCTCAGCAGCCGAGCACATATGGCGACGTGCGCGACCAAAAGCGTCGCTGTGGTCGGCCTTCCACGATTGGCCGAACGCTGACTATGACGTCAGAAAGGGGATTTATCATCGACGGAAATAAGAGGAATGGAAGAACTCTAATTTTGACGTTGTTGGCGGTGTTCCTTTGAGAGCGCAATGATTCCAGGCTTCCACCATGCTATTTACAAACACCATCGAACTTGTTGTTTGCAAGGGAATGACGTCACAAGGGGGAACCATAGGAGGGCACCACCAAAACATCTCGCCGCTTGCAATAATGAAAAAAATACATTAGAGTTTGGCACAAATTGGTTAAATGTAAAAGCATGTAGCAGGGGAAGCGCCTCGGCGCAAATGGCACAGCAATCGCGTCACTGCGCGTGACGTAAAAAGAAGAAAAATGAAAAAAAAAAGAAGAAAGTCGTTTGTTTGGGGTTTTGCAAAGGAACAGCGATGCTGGCGTAAACTAGGCTACTTTAATGTGTAAATCGTTTCAACGCAAAAAAAAAAAAGTAATATAAGCTTTGAATAATATTTGCCGTAAAAATAACATGCTACTTTAATCTGTAGATCGTTTTTATTTTACTTCTAAAATTACTTTATAGGTTAAACACGCGTACTCTTCGTGTGTTTCGAACTAGTCGCGGCAGAGATTAAACTGCGTTTCCCACGGGGATGCCCGCCCATTTCTTTTTTTTTTTTTTTCGGTTCTTTCCCGGGTACCGCTGGGCTTGTGGGAAACACGTACCGCAACCGGCAAGCCGGCTCCATGATATGTTGACCTGGACGTGACTCGTTCCTTGACTAGGTGCCACGTACAACAAACACCGGCATTGGTTCGTTCGATGGACCGGTTTTCCGCTCCCGTTTATTTACAAAATTCTAACACAAAGAGAAAAACAAAAAGCCGCACATAAACTAACCACAAACACCATATTACACCGAGGCTACACGCACATGAATACTAAACACAAGACCACATGACCGTTCATCAGCCTGCGTCGGACTCCACAGTCCTCTCACCGTTCGTCCGTTCTTTGCACCGATAGACGAGGAGTTTCGTCCTCGCTCCGCCAGGGGTGCCAAAGCGCCACCTCCTGGCCACGAGAGCAAAGTTCTCTCCCGATGCGCTCCCCGTGGCGACACGAGCATTCGATCGCGTCTACTGTGCCTAGATCTGAGAGGGCTTCCAACTGCTCGATCGCCGGCCAGGTGCAACACGTAATTGCAATACAAGGTGCGAAGCTTTAAGCTTTACACAGCCTCTCCGCCCGCCGTCCTCCTTGCCGCGCGGCAACGCGCGCATGCGCATGAGCAATCGATCTGCGCGGGAGGTATCCGCCATTGAATTACAAACGCTCTCCGTGGTTTGAGTTACATCACGATGCCAGGAAGGGCCCTCGTGAAATCGCGGGGCGTGGTAGGCCCCACTGTTGGTTCTTTGCTCTTTTTAGTGCTTTTGTGAACGACATTCGGGAGACAATTCGCAACCCCAACGATGTGCACTTAACTCCCCTCTCCTGTTCTGTCCTTCGCGTCTTTTCCTCGATGGGTGACGTCGCCTCCTTTGGAGTTGCAAATACAGGATCTATACTTTAATTGTCTCGGTTTGCTCATGGTATGAAATTATACCGAAAGGTGTGATAGAAGCAATACGTCCCTGATTGCGCCTTAGTTACAGACTGATATCGCTTCTATTTATCCCTGGTGCGCAGACAACCAACTCGACTTAAATCTTAAAAAAAAAAAAAAAAAATCTTTCACTTTCGTAGTTGTGTTTGTACTGTTTTATTAAAAATTTTCGAAATATTGAGCATTGTCACTTTTCGATGTTCGTGGTTTCGCGATCCTTTTTATTCGACTTGTGCAGAATATCCTTATTTTACCCCGATTTGATTTCGCATTTGTGTGGTCTAACCTCCGGGTCACTGCGGCGGTAACTATACTCCGTTCACCCGTAATTACGCTGAGAGTAGGGTGGGAGTTACGTGCCCGCCGGACCAATCAGCCGCATCCCTCTTATCACCTGACCCGGCTCTCCGCGCGTGGGTGATGGTGGGTATGACTGAGAGCGTGATGACGTGTTGAAAGAGAGGCGTATAACTGGCCCAACGAGGACGTAGCCTCCACTGGAGTCTCAGCTCAGGGGGCGCCTGTAAGATATGTGCACCAACTTTTCGCACGAGCAAAAAAGCATGGCAAAGCAACCCTAGTTTTATTAAATGTGCTGAATCACTTGGTATGATTGGGTGAAAAACGCGGTGGGTATGCCTCAATTTTTTGTTCAAATACTTTCATGGGTATTTGACTGCGTTACTGTTACTGCTCGCGTCGAATTGGATGTTCCCGCTAGGCCCAATGCGCTATAGGGTGATTTCAGATAAGATCGACCAAAGGATGGCTAGTCGACATTTTCAAATCAACTGATGTTTTTATATGTTATTGTCTAGTGTCTGGTATGAACGAATCCAAACTTAGTTTTGACTAGAAAAAATACTTGGGGACAGGAAAAATCGTAAGGCATGAGGTGGTGGACAGTTGCATTAACGCGCACTGATGGAGGGGGCCCGTTTGAGAGTGAATAACTAAAGCGATAACATTAGGAGAACTCTAATACGTTTTAGGCGCAAACTATGGGTATAGCTTGCTTGTAATATAAAGTAATCATATTTATTTAAAATTTATTTATTTTTCTAAAAATTGACAAACATGCCTGCTCGAACGACAAATCGCAAACTTTGGAGGTCTGTATCTCATGAAATAATTTAATCATTTGATATAATTTGCAGATATTATTCTAATAATATATAGCTAATATTTAAAAAATAACTAAGGTATCTGTGTGATACAATAGTTAGGATATATTTAGTCAAACATGAAAAAAAATCAAACAAAGAAAAATTCCGATGCGAATAAAAAAAAAACACCACCCTCGATTTTTTTTAAATTTAGGTAACCTGTTATACTCTATTTCGGCATTCATTTCCATTAAAAACATGTTGCATCATTTTATTGAGAAAGAAGATACAACTCCCAAAAGTAGGGTCCTTTTTCAAAGCCTACACTTAGCAGTGTTTTGTACAAGAACTGACTCTGAGTTCCAGTTTCATGAAACGAACACACATTTTTTATATATTTTTATTCAGATGAGGCCAATGATAACTAAAGAAATCGTTCACACACTTAAATTAAGGAGAAACTACTGTGTACAAAGAGGTACCATATTACGGACTAGTGATCCGAGAAAAGATCATGCAGCCATCGGCCACTAGGAACTTTGTTTACTTTATTCTCCTGCGACACTATATGCTATTCCCTCTTCCGCTCTACCTTCATCTCTCTCTCTCTCTCTCTCTCTCTCATATATATCCCTGATATATATCCAGAACAAAAACATGTTCAAGCATTCCCTTTCTGCGTGGTAGTGTTCTGTGGCTAGCAAAAATCATTTCGTCGCTAAGCTCACGATTATGGCAAAATAGTTGCCGGAAACCGCAGACGACACTCGTCGCTAGTTCTGGCAAAACGGCCGATACAATCTTTTTTTCGCATTTCCCCGCTCGCTGTCAAGGACAAGGGGGTTCGCTTCAACCAGCAAAACATGGCCGCCGACGCCTGTTTACTGAGCAGTCATGCCTGTCGCCATCTCACTCGCTGGCGTCACGGGCGATAATATCAGGCACAAAGGGGCACACCAACCGGCAGCATTATCCCCAAATACTCGAGCCTCGCGTAAATACATAGAGTGTAAACGCTGTCGCCATGTTATCGTAGTAAGACCGCCCCCCCCCCCCTCCCCCAACGGGGGACTGCAGTACGCGACGGCGTACTAACACAACGGCGACGATATCGACATCGCGGGCTCCGAATTTTCCCATAGTTCTACTCCACGGGCATTTCTCGAAACGCTTGATATTGTGTACGCCCGCCTGGAAGGATTTCAGGCGCGTAGTTAAGATAAGGCGGTTCTCCGCGGCAAAAGAAAGCAATTTCACAAAAGCTTAAAAGCGGCGGCGACGCGTGTGCGGTGAACGCTTGTAGTTTTGGTGTAGACAGGGTGTGTGTGTTCTCGTTGTTGACACCAGCCGGCGATAAGGCACTGCAGGCGGTAGCTCAGTACAGCAAGGGCTAATCCGAGTGACCATCAACGTAACCCCACCGCCAACCCCTCGCGAACCGGTCGCCGACATGGCTCAGGCTGTGTCATGAACCACGTGGTAGAAGCTCGGGTGCTTTCATATCAGCGCGTGGAGGGACGACAGTGCGATTCCAAGAAGTCTTTTTCGAAGGCCGCTGACCACAATCTTTTGTCTGGGGACTTTCCCTCTTTCTTCCTTTGACGTGGATCAAGCTTTGCCGACAGCCTCAGTTGTGACCTCTCTTTTCAAATGTACGTTTGCAGTGAGTGAGCTCCTCAGCCTCGGACTTGTCACTTGTGCACCCAGTAGTTCTTTCACTTGGCAATTATATGCCATCAGTTGGGGTTTAATTTCTATTATTTATGTATACATTATGAAGACGTCCTGGAGCTCCGAACGAGTGTTTTGTGCAGATTACTTTTGCAAACACAAAAAGAGTATACCAAAGCAGCGGAATTTTCGAAGTGTTGGCGAGTTGGACCTAAACTCGTTGAAGCAAATTCTTCCGCCTGACTGTTCCACCAAAGTGAGTGCGACGGACTACCTGTGCTACCATTGCTTCGTGCACATCACTAAGGAGATCTCGACGCGAAGCTCAGAGCAGTGCCCTGAGATATTTGTGCCAGCTGAAGAAGCAATTGAAGATCTAAATCGCAGCATACTACCTACAGATGTGTCGCCGCTGAGACAACCAAGCGTCGTAAGAAGTCGGGACAGGCCTGCCTATGTCAAGAGAAAGCAGACAGAACTGGAGCAGGTTGCTGTCAAGAATATACGCTCAAGGCTACGTATTGCGTACGACAGGGACGCACCATCGGGGTCGTCCGAACCAACATGCTCCACATGCACTGAGTGGGTGGACAACTTTCGGCAGGCCTTTGAAAGCGCCACCTCTCTCCGGGAACGTTGTCAACTGCTTACACTCCTGCCGTCAACACTGACGAAGAATGAGGTTCAAAAGATGATTCCACAGGCCTCAATGTACCTCATCAGTAAATCCCGAAAACTCAAGGAAAAGCATGGCGTGTGGTATGAGCCGGATCCTTACACGAGGTGCAAGGTGAGCCCTGAGAACCTGTCTGCTGCCCTAGAGTACTTCACGAAAGACGAGCTACAATGTTCGCGCCAAAGTCCCAACCAGAAGGACGTCATCTCTGTCATGCTCAACGGAGAGAAAACGTTCGTGCCAAAGCGCTTCATGACACGCTCAATACGAGAGGCCTTCCGTATATACAAAGACAAGCATCCCGATTCCGGCGTTGGGCTAACGAAATTTTATTCGTTGCGCCCTAGATGGGTCCAATGTATTCCACACCAGGAAGTGTGCGTTTGTGTGCGCTGCGCCAATTATTATCTTTGTATTGCCGCTCTAGAGAACGTTACAGGCTCAACATTCAACACTGGTGAAATGAACTCGGCATTTCTGTGCGACCCAGCAACAGAACTGTGCCTTCAAGGAGACTGTGATCACTGCCCAAAAGGCCAGTTTCTTACACTCCAGGAACTTGATATCCCGGAGGATGAAGAGATTGTGCTTGCAACATGGGAGTCCGGCGACCTTGTGAAAAAAACTTTGGAACCTGAGACTTTCCTAAAAGTCATCCAAGTGACGGTTGGAAGTTGGGTACTTCACAACCATATCCGGCAAACGCAAGGTAAAGCGATCTACAATGAAAAACAGTGCATGCAACGCGGGAGCATTGTCTTTCATTTTGACTTTGCTGAAAACTGGACCATCGTGCTTCCTGACGAAGTGCAAGCATATCACTGGAAAAAAAAAAAACAAGTTTCGATATTTACATGTGTAGTGACGACAAGAAAATCTACAAACAGCTTTGCCATCATCAGTGAGGACCTGTGTCACGACGCCGCTCACGCTTGCTTGGCTCTAGAAAAAGTGAAGGAGTGGGTTGAAGACAACGTTGCGGTATACTCGTACGTGACGTACGTAAGTGACGGCGCCGCCAGTCATTTCAAGAATCGCTACCAGCTTCACCAATTTGCAAAGGACGATTGCCCACAAGCCCAGTGGTTATTTTCTGCATCTGGACATGGGAAAAATGCATGTGACGGAGTTGGCGGACTCGTGAAGCACCAGGCCACGCTGAACAACCTGAGAGAACGTTCAGTAAGCGCAATTCAGACGGCCAGGACAATGGTGAGCGTTCTATCAAAGAAACTGAAAGGCGTGCATCTTGTATATCTGGACGAAAATGAGGTTGTTCGGTATCGTGAACAAAAAAAAGAAGAGTGGCTGACGGTGCGCGCCTTCCCTGGCATTCAGTCTTAATTGGCACGCGTGGCGGCTCAGCAAGTCATCAACAGAAGGGACCTGTGACGTATATGTAGCACGGACAGTCGGATCTGCTTGGAAGCAACTTTATTAAATGGGTACAGCGAGGAAAACCTTAGCGTAAAGTGCCGAATTTGATTTCCCAAGGACTGCTCACTTTGAATGCAGGGACATCTTATTTATCACATTTTTCTTCACGGGGTATTTAACCTACTGTTTTTGTTGGTGGTTACTAATAATTTTTATCTGATCACTATAAAAAAAAATCCCAAAAGGTTATCCTCGAGCAGGATAAAATATATCGGCTTGCCACGATTCATTCATACACCGAGAGCATCGAAGCTGCTCCAGTTAGGCACTATGGCATCCGTCACCTGAAATTGTTTGTAATCGTAAATACACAGCCAACCTAAATATCTTACTATTATATCTTTGTTTTTGTGTGTGGAAGTAAAGTTATTTATTTTACTCTAGATGTAAAATATACCGGAAGGTACAACTTCACACTGCATCATCTTTTCTCAAATCATTAGTCTCTAATATGATACCACTTTGTACGCTTATGTAAAATGCTGTATATAGTTTCTCCTCCCTTTTACTGTGTGACCGATCGCTCTTTTTATCAATGACCTCATCTGAATAAATGTATATAAAAGATTTGTGCAAGTTTCATGAAACTGGAACTCAGAGTCACTTCTTGTATAGGACACTGCTAAGTGTAGGCTTTGAAAAAGGACCCTACTTTGGGGAGTTGTTTCTTCTTTCACAGTGCAATGATGCAACATGTTTTTAATAGAAATGAATGCCGAAATAGAGTATAACAGAATACCCAAATTTTAAAAAAATCGAAGGTGGTGTTTTTTTTTTATTCGCATTGGAATTTTTCTTTGTTTGATTTTTTTCCCATGTTTGCCTAAATATATTGTAACTATTGTGTCACTCAGATACCTTATTTATTTTTTCAATAATAGCCATATATTAGTAAAATAATGTCTGCAAGTTATGTAATAATGATTAAATTATTTCATGAGATAAAGATTTCCAAAGTTTGCCATTTGTCGTTCGAGCAGGCATGTTTGGCAATTTTTAGAAAACTAAATAAATTTTTAATAAATATTATTACTTTATATTACAAGCAAGTTGTACCCATAGTTTGTTTGTAAAAAGTTTTAAAATTCTCCTAATTTTCTTGTTTTAATTATTCACTTTCAAACTTGCCCCCTCCATCAGTGCGCGTTATTGCAACTGCCCACCTCTCCCTGCCTTACGATTTTTCTTGTCTCCAAATTTTTTTTCTGGTCAAAACTAAGTGTGGATTCGTTTATACCAGACACTAGACAATGTCATATAAAAACATCAGTTGATTTAAAAATATCGACCAGCCACCCTTTGGTCGATCTTATCTGAAATCACCCTATAACTGTTTGTCAACGCTTCAGCACTTTTAATCAACACATACCGGGTTGATGTTTTCATGGGGATCTCATGTCGTTTAAAAATAAGTTCTACCATACTGTATTCTGACAGTTATATATTTTCTCGTTATTTTTATTTGGGTATTTTATTAACTTTGCGCACTACCATTATAGGCTACAACATGATATTATAGATATCGTCGAATACGTACCTTTCAGGTTCCTACATTTTAAGGCGGCGCATGCAACCTACTGTCGCGGGGCCCATTGATTGCGTTCTAAATGTGCGATGTATTTCCAGGGTTGCGTCGGAAGCTATTATTTCGTGCACGACTTCCTCATACCGAGCGAACTGCTCCGAGACTCGTCCAAGTTTCAAGGGGCCATTATTCTAGACACCATATTACACTACAACAATTCAAGGCACTCCCAGGACATACCCAAGGACTTTCAGAGCGTGAGTACACGAATCGCACGGTGCTCAAAGCACGCAATCCAAAGGAAGTAACTCTGCGACGTTTACACTCGGCGCTCGTTTGCATTTGGGTGTTTTTACTATATTACTACGCAATTAGAAATTTGAGTCGTCCAATTTTAAGCACTGCTTAGAAATATGAATCCAGTCTAAATTATTAAGCCCGGTCGGGCTGGGCCTCGAACCCTGGCCAACGCGCAGGGTTAGACGTCACCTCCTGCACCGACCTGACGCAATTTCCAGAACAGTTATTTCTTAAGACAAATAATGGCTAGCTGAGTTCGCCAATTCTAAAACGTGGCACACGTTTCCAGGCCAGCCCAGATGTTGCCTATGCGATAGCGGCGGACGGCTACCGTGGCAATTTCCTGGCCAGCATGTCACGGTGGCAGCTGGACAGCCGGCTCACCCTGGCGTTTGCCCGGGCCTGGGACCAGCAGGAGCGACCGCGCTACCGGTTGCACAGCTTGTCCATCCCCTTGGGGGCCCAGCCACTCACCGTCAGCCTCGCCACACACCTCAACTTCCTCAGGAGTGACCACGTAATGTTCTGGTACCACAGCCACCCTTCCTACAAGAACAGCCTTAGTGCTATCCTCCTCACGGACACTGGTAAGGGACGAAGCCTTTCGAGATATTCTCACAAAATGTTTGACACCTTACGCTGGACAAGGTTACGCTGCGAAAAGTGGCATCGGCGCCATTTTGGGTGCCATGTGCGGCAGGGTGCTTTTTGATCCCAATAGATAAGACTGATTCACATGGTTCGATTCTACGTGCGATTTCGCAATTGCGACGTGGCTCGTGCGGCAAAAAAAAAAAAAAAAAGCGTGGTGGAAGGCCCGGCATCGCGGATGTGAAACCGCAAGCAAAATTTGCACAATGTGTTTGCCGCAAGATTGGCTCAACATATCAATACACACGTCTGTAACTCAAATTATAAGTTTATATATATATATATATAAATAAATAAATAAATAAATATATATATATATATATATATATATATATATATATATATATATATATATGAAGTTGATTCGGATCAGATTGCCAACGACGACGAGGAGTGAGAGAAAACAGGATAACTTTCAGGGCGCCGAAAATACACAAGGACAAGATACAAGAAAGGAGACGTGAACAAGGCGCACTCGCAACTAGCGTTTATGAAAAAAAAGAACGGGCATATACAGTTCTTGGACCTTAGGCTAAGTCTTGAAGAAAATCACATATGCTGGACATATGAGCCACGCTCTAAGAAGGGTATCCTTCCGTTCAGCTCGGCCCATTCGAAAGTTGTAAAAAGAGGAATTGCATCTAGTTGTCTCGAGGCGTCACTAAGAAGATCGTGTGCACACACCGCTCAAGCGAGCTTCACGAGACAGGCAGCGAGGTTGCAAAAAGCGGGCTACCCGCAGAGAGTTCTGGTGGATGTAGCGGACACCCTAATAAAAAAGTTCAAAGGCACACGGAGGCAGCCCCGTGAAAGAGCAGCAGTGAGGCCGGTGGTAATCCCCTATGTACACTCACTAACCCACAATCTTAAAAAGGTTGCTGATAGGTACGATGTGCCTATTGTGTTCTCCGCACCAAACAAACTATCGAGACTGTGTCGCAGAATCAACAATCCCCGTGTGTCAGCAGATCCTTGCAATACGAAGCACCGCAACAGGTACACGGAATGTGCTACGGGCGTCATATACGAAATCCCCATGTCATGCGGAGCATCGTACATTGGCCAAACGGGCAGATGCTTTAATGATCGCGCCCGCGAACATGCTGCGGCTACACGGGCTACCCCGTCGGGACACCTCGCCACGCACTGCAGCCGTTGCTCCTGCACACCGTCATTTAGTGACACGAGGTTTTTGGCCAGATACGCCGATCGGATATCGAGGGAGCTGCACGAGGCCTTCGAAATAAAAGAAAAGGGCAAGGACTGCATTAGTGACACGTCTGTGTCACTATCGGCAAAAGAGCACACTTTTCTACGAAGGGGGCTACACCGGACGTAGTATGACTGTGTAGTATGACTGTGTAGTATGACTCTGTAGTATGACTGTGTAGTATGACTGTGTAGTATGACTGTGTAGTATGACTGTGTAGTATGACTGGGTAGTATGACTGGGTAGTATGACTGTGTAGTATGACTGTGTAGTATGACTGTGTTGTTTTCCATGAGTATATAAGAGAGTGGTTTTTTCATAAACGCTAGTTGCGAGTGCGCCTTGTTCACGTCTCCTTTCTTGTATCTTGTCCTTGTGTATTTTCGGCGCCCTGAAAGTTATCATGAACCAACTAGCCCAGATTGCCATTCTAATGGAGAAAACAGGACAACGAAAAAGAGAAGAAGAAAACGAGGAACGGAATAAGGCAGAATAAATGAACGTTTGAGATCATCCACTGAGTTCGGAAGACTAATCTAGGGATCATTACAATATATATATATATATATATATATATATATATATATATATATATATATATCAGGGTGTCGAACCGGAACCGAACCGAACCGAAAACAGAACCGAACCGGTATTTTTTCCGGAACTGAACCCGAACCCGAACCGTTATATTGTTATCGCGATGAACCCGAACCGCAACTGAACCGGAAAAAAAATAACGGTTACCGGCTCATGTCAAAACGGTTCGGCCACGCGCTGTTGACAATGAATGTGCTATCAATGCCATTTGTTTTTTTAAGTGCCGTCAACTGACACACACCTCGCTTACATATTTTTCTTCTCCACTCAGTCTTAGGAATATAAACGCTGCATCCATGAATCTTGACATAGGAACCAGTATTGCGCTGGTCGCGGCTTGCACGAAAAAAAAAAAAAAAAATTGAAAAGCTGTGCAAAAAAAAAAAAAAAAATCGCGTCACGGGATTTTATTTTCCTACAATCTCGTAAATCCTAAATGCTGCTGTGTGCTCATTTCATAACACGTTTCTAGAACGCGCGAGTTCTTGAAGCTTGCTTCCATCGGAATGAGAAAAGAAAAGGCTGTGGAGTTTGATAATAATGCATCCGGTTTCGTATAGGCACTTAGAAGCTAACATATTTGTGAGACAGCGAACTCTTCCATTTTAATATTTATCCTATTAAGTCCTTCTGGCGTTGCGTTCGGTGAAGTGTTTTTCATATTCCGTATCTTGTTTAATGAAAACTTCTTTAAAGGTGCGATGCACTAATATTTGTATTTTGCGCAAATACCGCTTAGAACGAATCCCTGACGTTAAGGATCTGTGAAATACCCGTTCGTTTTCACCACACGCAATCGAAGTCGCAGAAAAAAATAAAGAAAAACGAGCAGAATTCACCCCCTCAACTCGCAGCCAGAACAAGCGGCCCCGTGATCTGGAGCCGATTATATGCCGCCAATGTTGATCATAGCCATGCGCTGGGGTTGGCAAGGCACAGGACACGCGCTGAGTTCCAGACATTGTTATGGTTCGGCTGTTGTCGTCATTGCAGCGATTGGACACAGGACACTACCCGAATGCTTCTCGAGCTATCGATTATCACGAGCCCAAATCGAGTGTCCACGCCATGCTCGGGTCCAATCTATGAACAGCATTCAAATATCGTCACTGGGCGGTACTGCTACCGCCCAGCTACGTCATAAGGTTTTGCGAAGGAGAGATTGAATGAAAACACTCGGTTTTGTCCTCGAAATTACAGCGCAACAAAGGAGTTTCTTGGTCAGTGGCGTTGCGTGCGAGTATCCTTGAGTCCCACTAGTGCCAGTAAGCTCGTGTAAAGTGAAAAACATTCCAATTGAATATCGTTGCACCGCCTCTTTAAGGGTCTAATTTGAGTTACCGAAGGCTAGTTCAAATAAAGAAAGCTGTATTTTCTTCCCACTGTTCCTTCAATTGCTTACACGCCGAGGTGGCGGGATAGTTAGCGAGTTCTACTTGTAAGTGGGTTTGTAAGGAGGTCGCGGATTTTACAGCTACTGCGTCGGACCCAATTAGATGAAGTCCGAATGCGTAAACGTCGGTGAGGTAACCTTTGAGTGTACATAAAGAAACCATTCCTGGTAGAAATCCCTGAGCCTTACACTACGATGTATCCCGTTTCGTATGTGCTGATTTCAGATGTTTTATTTGTAATTTATTTTGATGTTGCAATTTGTCATTTATAATTTCCGAACCGGTTCGAGAACCGGTTCAGCGCCCCGAACCGGTTCGCGAACCGGTACGCAGATCGAATTAATCGAACCGGAACTGAACCGGAACAAAATAAATTTACCTGAACCTGAACCGTAACCGAACCCGTATTTTTTTCGGTTCGACACACTGATATCTATATATATATATATATATATATATGGGTGATTTCATCTCAAATCGGGCAGGCTAAAAGGGTCTAATTTTTAATTTTCACGAAAACAAGATATGTTTTTGGGGTATTTCTCAAATGAAGGAGGGCGCAAACCGCATGTTCTCCCGATTTTTCGTTCTCGAGTTACGAGCCGTAGAAGCCGCAGTGGCAGCAACTAGTGTTTTTGCCTGCCGTCGCAGGTCGCGTGTTTGACACCCTCTGCTGACGTTATTGTATTCTCTACACCCTTCTAACTTTTCCCCATCATTTAATAGGTATTATAAAAATACCTTGATGTATTCAAATATTTTTAGGAATTTGACTGTTTTCTAAAACACAAGTCAAACTCGTCACTCCGGTTGCTTTTCGGCTAAATTTAACAGGTCATTACTTTGTCTGTACTTAAGGTAAACTTTCTTTGACTCTACAGAAAGCCCAAAGCAAGCCCATTATAGATATATTAATATCATTATGATCTGTCAACTAGCCGCTCCGCTACCTTCACGTAAACGTTGTAAGAAATAACAAATGTTGAAAGTTTGAGGTCGATTTTCTCAAAAACCCCATTTTTGTAAATTTTTATTTTTTAATTTCTTTTAGACATATTAGTCGACTACAAGATAAAAACAGTCTAGAAATGTAATATATTGGTTGTATGTCCTCTGTTTGAGCCGCAATCGCGTGAATTGAGTGAACATTTGTTATTTTTCACAACGTTTACGTGAAAGTAGCGGAGCGGCTACTTGGCAAATAATAATGATATTATTATATCTATAATGGGCTTGCTTTGTGCTTTCTGTAGAGCCAAATAAAGAAAATTTACCTTAAGTACAGACAAAGTAATGACCTGTCAAATTTGACCGAAAAGCGACCGGAGTGACGAGTTTGACATGTTTTTTAGAAAACAATCAAATTCCTAAAACTATTTGAATACATCAAGGTATCTTTATAATACCTATTAAATGAGGGGGGAAAGTTAAAAAGGTGTAGAGAAAACAATGGCGCCAGCAGAGGGTGTCAAACACGCGACCTGCGACGGCAGGCAAAAACTCTAGTTTCTGCCACTGCGGCTTCTACGCTTCGTAACTGAAGAACAAGAAATCTGGAGAACATGCGGTTTGCGCCCTCTTTTATTTTATAAATGCCCCCAAAACATATATTTTTTTCGTGAAAATTAAAATTCATACTTTTTTATTCTGCCCGATTTGAGATGAAATTTCCCATATCAGGCAGGCTGAAAGGGTCCAGCTTTTAATTTTCACGAAAAAAATATATGTTTTAGGGGCATTTCTCAAATGAATGAGAGCGCAAACCGCAAGTTCCCCAAATGTTTTGTTCCCGAGTTACGAAGCGTAGAAGCCGCAGTGGCAGAAACTAGTGTTTTTGCCTGCCGTCGCAGGTCGCGTGTTTGACACCCTCTGCTGGCGCTATTATTTTCTCTACACCATTTTAACTTTTCCCCCTCATTTAATAGGTATTATAAAGATACCTTGATGTATTCAAATAGTTTTAGAAATTTGATTGTTTTCTAAAAAAACATGTCAAACTCGTCACTCCGGTCGCTTTTCGGTCAAATTTGACAGGTCATTACTTTGTCTGTACTTAAGGTAAATTTTCTCTATTTGGCTCTACAGAAAGCCCGAAGCAAGCCCATTATAGATATAATAATATCATTATTATCTGCCGAGTAGCCGCTCCGCTACCTTCACGTAAACGTTGTAAAAAATAACAAATGTTCACGCATTTCACGCGATTGCGGCTCAAACGGAGGAGATACAACCAAGATATTACATTTCTAGACTGTTTTTTCTTGTAGTCGACTAGTATGTCTAAAAGAATTTAAAAAAATAAAAATTTACAAAAATGGGGTTTTTGAGAAAATCGATTTCAAACTTTCAACATATGTTATTTCTTACAACGTTTACGTGAAGGTAGCGGAGCGGCTAGTCGACAGATCATAATGATATTATTATATATATAATGGGCTTGCTTTGGGCTTTCTGTAGAGCCAAAGAAAAAAAATTTACCTTAAGTAAAGACAAAGTAATGACCTGTCAAATTTGACCGAAAAGCGACCGGAGCGACGAGTTTGACATGTGTTTTAGAAAACAATAAAATTTCTAAAAATATTTGAATACATCAAGGTATCTTTATAATACCTATTAAATTAGGGGGAAAATTTAAAAGGGTGTAGAGAAAACAATAGCGTCAGCAGAGGGTGTCAAACACGCAACCTGTGACGGCAGGCAAAAACACTAGTTTCTGCCACTGCGGCTTCTACGGCTCGTAACTCGAGAACAAAAAATCGGGAGAACATGCGGTTTGCGCCCTCCTTCATTTGAGAAATACCCCCAAAACATATATTTCTTTCGTGAAAATTAAAAATTAGACACTTTTAGCCTGCCCGATTTGAGATGAAATCACCCATATATATATATATATATATATATATATATATATATATATATATATATATATATATATATATATATATATATATATATATATATGGTGTTTTTTTTAAAGCTTAACAGGTTTGTTTAAAAAAAGCCGTGAAAGTTACGCTTATGCCGCTTTCGGAGGTGAGTTATGCGGCCAGGGGGACATATTATAGGGGGCTAATCGTAACGATCAGTAGACTAATTAATTCATATTTGTTAACTTTTTAATTAATGAAAATAGACATATGGTTCCAATTAGAAACTTGTTCAGCGTCATCGAAAACCACTAAATCAGTCATTTTCAGAAAGACTGAGCGCGTGAGAAGAGTAGTAGTGCACTAAAGTTACCACTCGTGGAGCAGGTACAAAGCTAGCGGTTGCGATAAGGCCCCACCGCGCGATTTTTCCACCTCTTATCTTGCCCCAGCCTATATATATATATATATGGGCGGTTTCATTTGAATTCAGGCAACGAGGTGCAGTCATTTTTTTTTTTTTTGCCTCAAATTTTTATATTTTGTGGCGCACATTTCAAGATGAACAATGCTTTTTATTTTAACCTCCTGCATGCTAAGTTTCTGAGAAAAAAAAATCTCAAAGAAGCGGGAAAGAACGACGAGGTTTTCACTTTTTGTTCAGTTTCAACAGCTGTATAAAAAAAAAAGTTTTAATATTTTTAAAGCTTAAAAGTAAAATAAAAACGAAAAAAAATAAGGAGTGGCAAAAATAATTATTCTGTTGTGTCATCAACATGAATTTAGCATTAAAAATATAAAATTTCGCATTTAAAAATCTAGGCTTCCAGTAGGAAGTGTATTTTACTTTAATATTTTAAAATATTATACTTTGACATTTCTAGCGTAGTATAGATTGTGTAGCGCATGCGGTGCCATGATTGGAGAGGCTTGAGGCCTCTTCAGTCATGGCACCGGCGGAAATTGTCTGAAAACCCACTTTCGGCAGTTGCGATTTTGTAGTGTTCAGACGTTTGGAATTGCAAACTTGTTATTATAGGCCTAACGACATCAATGTCTTTTATATGATTATTTATTAAACGTCCCTTAGATTTTTATAATAAAGAATAAGATATACAGCTATAACCCATAAACCCACCACCGGCGTTTGCTCTTTTTTAGAATATTTACAAGCTTAAAACTCAAAACCAGTGCATATACCTCTAACGGAATGTATTCTGGCTAAGAAAAACTAAAAAGACCGTGACGCAAAAAAAAAAAAAAAATTATGCAGCGTGCTAAAATTGAACAAAAAGTGAAAACCTTTTCTGTTTCATAATTTATTTCTCAGTACTCGTACATGATAAAAACACAAACTTTGCTTAATTTGGAAGGCAATGAAAGGTTCTACACGTGGTATTATTTTAAAAGCGATACTAAACATAGTCGGCTGAAAAAAAAAAAAAAAAATCCGCAGTTTAGGTCACAGTTGTTCGCGGAGGCATGCTTGGAGATTTTTTTACAAAGACTGAAGCGACGAAAAATAAATATTAGTTATAATGTCAGGGGGACATAGTATAGGGGCTAATCGTAACGATCAGTCGTCTAATTATTTAAAATTCGTTAATTAACTTTTTGAATTAATGAAAAGACATAATGTTCCAATTAGAAACTTGCTGAGCGTCATCGAAGACCACTAAATCAGTAATTTTCAGAAAGACTTTGAGCGCGTGAGAAGCGTAGTAGTGCACTAAAGTTACCACTCGTGGAGCAGGAACAAGGCTGGGGCTAGATAAAAGACGGAAGAATCACGCGGGCGCCTTACCGCAACCGCTACCCTTGTGCACGGGTTTGATTATTCCAGGTGGTGGTGTTCCTGAACTCACATAAACTCCAGTGTTTTCATGTTTCCGTGCTACAGATGGGGAGAAATGCTACAGCTCGGTTCTGCCAATAGACCCCTTTCAAGTAGTAGTAGTATAAAACGTTTATTTGAACCGCTTTAAGGGGGAGGGGGAGAGGAATGAGTCAATGGCATCGCGGCCTGGACTCGCGGTATGGGGGAAGGGAATTATATATGTACTTCTATGCCAGCTTCGTGGATAAAATCCAGAAGCGTGCGTAGAGTTTGATATTGCTTATCTGGAGGGCCTGGGGGAAAGACCCAGTCCTCCATGGATGTCACACCGTCCTCTATGTGCTTCTTCCTTGTTGCCTCAAGGCCTTTGCAGCCCCATAACAGGTGAACTAGGTCGACCGCATGTTGGGGGTCCTTGCAGTAGCAGCATGTCGGTGGTGTGCGCGCCTTTTCCCAGGCTGCTCTTCTGTTCGGCGTGCAGGCGGTATTGGTTCTAATGCGAGTTAAGAGCACCCTCGTTCTCCGCCCAAAGCCTCGCGGCAGTGGGTCGGAGATGGGTGGAAGGTGCTCCTTCAGCGCAGTACGGGACGAAAGTTTTATCTGCTGTTTAGCTTCGTCGGGGTCATAGTCGTCTTCGTCTTCGTCATCTTCGGGTGAGGAAGATGCGTAGCCGTGATCATGGAGGTGGCAGGGCGGCTTCTGCGTCTCGCGGAGTGTAACTATCAGCGCGCGAGCTGCAGAGTGGGCCTGCTCATTGCCAGCTATGCCTGCGTGGGCGGGCGCCCAGGACAGCTGGACTTTTGTACCTTGCAGAGAAAGTTGGAGGGCCATCTTTTTTATGGATTTTGCTCTCTTGCAGGGGCTGTTTCTATTTCTGCACTCGGTGAGCGAGGCTACCGAGTCCGTAAAAACGTGGAGCTCTTTTGGTCTAATGGTTGTGTCGTTGAGGACTGTTTCAATCGCATATTGAATCGCTCCGAGTTCGCCACCCTTGACGGAGGTGCTGTTTGGTAATTGTTTGGAAGATATAATTCCTTTTCCTGGTATTGCCACTGCGACCGTAGCAAGTTGGTCTGGGAGTGTCGCGAAAGCCGCGTCTGTGTAGACGGCTAGCTTCTCCGCCGAGCTTTCCCAGGTCTGTATTCGTTTGTTGTGGCTACTGGCTTGCGATTTCTGACGATCTGGATGTCTCAAGCTCGCGTTCTTCGGGATGGGCTTGCCTTCTACGAGGTCGATGTAGTCTAACCAAGGAGGGTCGTTTTCTGGGAAGTCGGGAAGCGGGAGTTTAAGTGCTTTAATCAGACTGAGAATGGTTCTGCCGGGTCGTGAGTGTTGCAGTCGTTCACGGTGGGCGGCAGATCGTACCATTACAGTTTCTTGCAAGTTGTTGAGCTGGGCATGTTCCATTAGTGTCCCTATTGGTGTGAATCGAGGTAAGCCGGTAATTACCCGTGCAGCTTGCCTGTTGATGGTTTCCAGTTTTTTCCACTGGCTTTTTGAGATGTTGTAATACGAAGCGCAGTAGCAGACTTTTGATACGATGAGTGCCTTCACCATCTGACGTGCAATTCCTTCGTTCGCTCCGCCTCTTGAGCTGCATATTTTTCTGATGACATGGATGATTGCCTTGCATTGCTGGCTGACCTTGGTCATCCAGGTTCTGCACGGGCCGTCTTCATCGATGTACATTCCGAGTATTCTGATCGAGGTAGATGGTTGAATTCTGTTGCCTGCTAGCGTTAAGTACATCTGACTGGCGATGCCAGCTTTTCTTTGTTTACGGGATGCGACGACCACATAGGTCGTTTTCTCCGGGGATGCAGTGAGGCCGACCCTATTGAGATGGGTTTGCACTTCGTCCAATCCGGCTTGAAGAGTCTGTTGTTGGGTTCGGGTATCGCCTGTCACTGTCCATAGGGAGATATCGTCCGCATATATGGTGAACTTGAGGCTTGGGATCCTAGATAGGCGGTGTGGGAGATCGGCCATTGCCATGTTAAACAGTAAAGGCGAGAGTACAGAGCCTTGTGGTACGCCGACCCTGTTGGGTCGTGGGTTGCTCATGTGGTCCCCTATTCTTATCGAATATGTCCGATCCTTAAGAAAAGCTTTAATAAAGTTAAGCGCCCTGCCCTGTATCCCTAAGCGTTCCGCCTCCTGAATGACAGCCCAGTGGGGGACGGAGTCGAAAGCCTTTCTAACATCAATGGCGACGATTGAGCGGATGGTTTTGCCCCTTGGCGCCCTTTTCTTGGTGATGTCGTGTGACATCAAGAGGAGGCTTTCCTGTGTGCTTAAACAGGGTCGGAATCCTGTCTGGGCTGGATGAAAAGCGCCGGATCTCTCTAGTGTCCAGTTAAGTCGATCTAGAACCATTCGCTCCATGAGCTTGCATACGCATGAAGTGAGTGATATCGGTCTGAAGTTGATAAGCGTGTCCTTGTCCTTGCCAGGTTTGGGGATTGGGACGACGGTCGAATGCTTCCATATTGGTGGCAACTGTCCTTGTTCCCATACCGCGTTAATTCCTTCGATAAGCTGGTGTTTAGCGTCTTGTGGGAGGTTGCGCAGCATGGAAACGGTAATTTTGTCCGGGCCCGGAGCACTGTGTGCCTTCCCGTTGTGGAGTGCCGTTTCCAATTCACCCAGGGTAAAGGGTTGGTCCATTGGATCCGCTGAGTTAACCAGCACTGGAGTATACGGGTTCGGAATTGAGTTTGTTGTCGTAGCAATGGGCTGCGGGAAGAATTGGTCTCCGGCCGCATCTGCGAGGTCTTCTACCGAAGTGTCAGTTTTTAGCGCCAGGGTTAGAGGGGCCTTCTGTTCTCTCTTTTGTCCCAGCATGGATCTGCTGGTTGCCCACAGTTTCTTTACTGAAGTTTTCTCTGACAAGGACGCACTGTAATCCAGCCATCGTTTCCTGTCCAAATATATCGCGTGTTTGCGTGCCGCGATGGTGTGTCTCGTGACCTCTCTGAGTGCCGCTGGTGTCTTTGGGCCCCTCCTATATCGCTGCAGCGCTCGGAGTCTCCTAGCCCAGAGATTCAAGAGGTGAATATCCGGGGTAGGTGCATCGGCAGGTATGTTGGATCTGGTTGTAGCCGCTTTCAATGCATCGAGCATTGCTGTCGCAAAGGATTCCTCTTGGTTGTTTTCCAGGTGTCTTCTATAAAGGTCCCAATTGACTGTATGAGCAAAACGCCGGTTCTTTTAGGACTTCTTGGAGTTCACCTCGATCTTTATTGGGAGGTGGTCACTCCCCCACGTGTCAATGTTTACATTCCAGGAGAGGTTTTCAGTCTTTCCGTATATCCATGTAAGATCTGGACTGGTATGCTGTTGTCTGCTTGTCAAGCCGAGTCTCGTTGTTGAGCCCGGCGTGTTTAGTAGTGTGTACTTGAACCGTGTCATGTCCTCCAGGAGTTTCTGGCCGTTTATGGTGTCTACTTTGTAGCCCCAGCTGGTATGTGGCAGGTTGAAGTCTCCTCCTATAATCTTTCGTTCTTTTGGGTAAAGGATGTGTAGTTGTTCTATCCACCCGTTGTCTCTTGGTGATTTGCTGCTAGCCCCTGGCCTGTAGTATACAGATGCGATGATTACGGGTGTTCCTTGATGCGTTGCGCGGACTGCGACGACTTCTTGTCTGTCTGTGCACCATCGCATCAAGTCAATTTGATGTTGTGGCCAGTCCGATCGCAAATACACCATGGCTTGCCCCTTGGGCACGTCTTGGTTGGGCTTGCGGCCTGATGGGATCGACGGGCTGGAGTATGAAGTGTAACTTGCTAGGTTGATGGTGGTTGTCTTTACTTCTTGTAATAGAATTGCATCTGGACGTTTTGATGGTCTGTTCAAGTGTCTTGCGTTGAGTTCTGCGGAACGTAGCCCCAGTCCTCTGCAGTTCCATTGAACAATGCTAATCCCTATTTTTATCGACCAAGTTTGAAAGCGATAACAGTGAGCTGTTGGCTCAGCGCTGAGAGTTGTTTTTCAAGCCTTGTAAACCGGACTTCGTAGCTGTCTCTCTCAAAGGTGGGGGTACCCCGGACTAAATCAGCGTAAGTCCTTTCGTGCATCCGTGGGTGTTGGATCGGATTAAATGGAGGTGGCGGCGGCGGCGGTGGTGGTGGTGGTGCCCCCTTCTTCCTCCTGGACTCTTGATTGGGTTTCGCGTGCTTCCTTGCCCTTTCCCTCAGTAGCTTCCCGATCTCTGTCTTCTTCGGGCAGGCATTGCTTGTCGCCAAGTGTCCATTTTTTTTGCAGATCTGGCAGTACGGGGTCGGATTTGGGCACGGGTTGGTGTTACCTTGGTCATCTTGCGTTTCCTCGTGGTGTTTGCCGCCCTATTGAAAATCGCTCTGAGGGGACTTCAGGAATTCTTTAAAGGGTGTGAAAGGGACTTCAGGAATTCTTGTGATGTTTGAAAGGTGAACCTATATTTCCTGGTGGGTTTGTTGGCCCCGTCAGAGGCTCTCCTGAAATGTCTGAAGTCCCCTTTACAATGCCTTGAAATGTCTGAAACCCTGTCAAGAACTTTTCTAATGGGGTCGGGAAAACCTTCAGGCTTCTTGAGATCTCTGTGGGGACACGGCCTAGGTGGAGAAAATACATGTCGCAGAATTAGAACATAGCTACGTATTGTTCACAAAGGGAAAACAAATAATTATATGGAGAATGTCGATCGTATGTCTGTACGGTCAGTTTTTTATTACTGCTCTTCTATCAAACACAACTGGGCTCCTCGACCCGTCTGTCAGTGGCCGGGTGTTCGGTCGCCAAGGGGGCTACGGGTTCGATCGCCCCATGTGGAGAATTGACAAGGCGCGGGCCGAGTGTTGTTGGCCGAGCGGCGTTTTGAGGAGAACAAGCTTTACTTGTTGCACTAATAATAATAAAAAGGGCAAGCCGAGAGCAGCGCGTTGCCCAAATTCAGGGACGCTGCGCTGGGGAGGTTCCGAGGGCGAAGCGGCAGCGACTCGTGCCGGGAACCGGTTTCCCCGCGGGGGACTGTCCCCAAAAAGAAAAAAAGGAAATAAACAAAACTATTTTGCTTTTCACCAAAGTCGGAAGTCCTCTCTTTTTCGCCGTCGCCAAAAACACGAACAGGCAACTCAAATCCCCCCCCCCCCCCTTTTTACAATGCCTACACACACACACTGCGCTTCTCTCCCCCCGGCAATGGGGAGAGGGTGCAATACCGCCAGTTCCGGACAGCACGCTTCTCCAATGGTTGGCGGGAGAGGGTGGTGTGAGGAAGCCGAAGAAGTCAGGAGGCCGCTATAGCCATTTTCTTTCCGCTCGTGGGCGGTTTGTTTCTCACCGCCATGGAGATCTGGAACGCACCGTTTCCTACATCCAGAAAGGTAAGCGCTGCTTTGAGGGCTCGCCCCTTGGTCTGTTTTAATCCGTGCCGTTTCTTCCTTGGTTCCGCAGGTAAACCCCAGTTCGGCGTTGGCCGCCTTCAGCACCGCTCGAGCACCATCGTGTTCAGCGCATTCAAGGAGATGGTGGCCGGTATCGGCCTACTCGCAGCAAGCCTGGCAGCCGGGATCAGCGTTCAACCGCATGTAGTGCCTACGCACCGGGATCATGGCACTGTGGGTCCTGAGACGGCGGATGACGGCCGCTGTCCCGCCTTGTTCTTTGCGGCTCTTCGTCCGACCGGCCTCAGAAGAATCCAGCGAGCGAAAAATACGCCGAAGACGCCGCCCCGACGACATCGTGGACGAAACCGTGACTGTGCTCGGAATTTCTCAACGGTGACGGGATCTGCTTGCGAGTTCGTGGTTTTCGCTAAACGTGCTTACTGGGACTGTGTATGTGTACGTGAGGTGCACCTGCTCCGTTTTATTAGCTGAACTACCGTACATCAGGAATTTACCCAACGGCATTGTGAGTCCTTTGAAAAATATTTTTCGTTGTGATAAAGAAGTTAGTTGTTCCTATTTTATATGATCTCTTTCGTCGACAGCTGCTTGCGCCCGGGTTTGAACAAGCGTTGGTTTTTATTGTCTTTTTGAGTGTTAATACGCATGTAAAACTCAATGTCCGCAATAAATTTTCAATAACGTTTGAACTGAATTTTTGTCAATGGTTCACAGTCATTTGGGCGCCTAAAGGGTTGATGGGCTAAGGGGTTGGGGTTGAAGGGCTGTGGGGCTGGAGGGTTTTTTCTGAGGGGTATATCTGAAGGGTTTTGAAGGCCTGTGCGGTCCCATAATCCTTCAAGGCTGATGGGCCCTTTAGAATTATTTTCAATAGGGCGCACAAAGAGCAGACCGTCTCTTTGTGGCAGATGTCTTGCTTGTGACCCGCGCCGTGGCAGTTTGTGCATGTCACCGCCTTGGCTCTATATGGGTACACTGGGGTGATGCAAAGCGCGTATCTAACGAACCTTGGCAATCGATTACCCTCGAACGTTATCATCGCAGTGCGTCCTTTCCTTCCCAGAAGTCGGGCCGTGACGATGTCGTGAGTGTCACATCGGAGCCTGTCCCGGAGAGAGGTGTTGTCTTCACCCTCGTCTACTTCATATATGACCCCTCGAATTTGGTTATCCTGCAGTGTTTTGTAAGCTTGTACGGGAATCTCTTCTTCGTTAGCAACTGGAATTCCAGTGATTTTCAGTAACGCCTTGGCGGTAGGCTCAGATGAAGTTTGTGCGGAGCTCTCCTTCTGTAGCTTTACTGATATCTCCTGTGATTGTGTGCCTAGCGTTTTTGTGAAGGCTTCCTCCAGGGTTCTTCTCGGTATGGTGGTAAGGTCTGTCTTCGTTCGTGGTCGAAGTATGACAGTGAAGAGCTGGCGTGGGGCCTGTGCCTTGCCTTCGCTTTCAGTGGTCTTCTTGCGAGTGTATCGTGCCCGCTTGATGGTCTTTTTGGATTGGACCAAAGACCATGCTGGGCCGTCGTCCTCTTCTGTGATTGAGTTTTGCGTTGCGGCGGTGCTGACGAGTGTCCGCTGTCGCCGCCTGTGTTGAGAGTGACGTCCCAGGCGCCATGGCCGCATGCCGCTTGCGGCTCTCACTGTCGTCTTGTCGGCCATTTTTCTCCGGTGTACTCGCCGACGAGGTGGCCGACTCTTTTTCATTAGATTTAGAAATCGGTGTATTCTTGAACCGTGGCTCTATGGTAGTCTGCTTGTTTCCTGACGCTTCTGGCCGAGAAAGATCGTTTAGAGCTTGCAGGAACATTTCCGTGATTTCCTCTTTTGAGGCCTTCCCTAGCAGAGCGACTAGGAGCGATTTGATTTCGTTCGCGGTACTTTGAGTTACCGGAGCTGGATGTGGTTGTCTCGGTGGTGGTTCCGAGTTGATGGCCGGCAGGGCGGGCCAGTTGATCGTTGTTGCCGGTTTCGGAGGATTCAGAGTTGGCGACGTAAATCGGAACACTGCATTGGGGTTGGCGGTCACAGCTGCGGTGTCCATCGTCTCCATCGCAGCGGTTAGGCCTAGCAATGCACCGGCTCAGATCGCTTTAGTGCTGGCTCTTTGGGTGCGGAAATTCGGCATGTTGGCCCCCGGTATGATATAACCTGGTCACATACCTGCCGAAATCTACACTTCGAAGCAATGGTCGGTATACTTCTGTCTTAAAACGGAGTCAAGAAATTCGAAAATTTCCAGAGCAGTCGAAAGAGCAGGGGGGCTATGTTGCGCTTTTTGGACTCCAAGGAGACTAGGGAGAGGGAAGTGACGTCAACGACACAGCAAACGCAGATTGGATGTTGATTTTGTTTTCTTCCGTCAACATCCAATCTGCGTTTGCTCTAGTCGTTGACGTCACTTCCCTCTTCCAAGTCTCCTGGGAGTCCAAAAAGCGCAACACAGCACCCCAGGGCGTCTCAGTCGGGCTTCAGACCCCTTTCAAAAGTCCACGCCAACGCCTGTCCGCCACTGCTTGATCACATACTCTGAGTCTGAGCACGCATTGGACACGAGACCAGGGACTCAAACCGAAAAATATAACGTTTCGGTTACGGTTACGGTTACCGCTTCTGTTGATAACGGTTTCGTTTCGGTTTTTTACGGTTTTAATTTTTACGGTTTCGGTTACCGGTTACACGTTCATAAAAACCGGTTTATTTCGGTTTTTCCAATAATTTGTCTAATTGAAATGCTAGACAGCCATTTTAGAAAAAACTGTTTAAAGTAGTCTCAGATATCCAATAACGTGAAATACAAGGAACCTAGAAACGTCTTAATACTTCTAATTGGTCAGAAGTTGCACACGTTCCTAGCTCCAACTCTTGTTCACTACATCTACTTACATTATTTAGTTTGATGCCCGAGCATACATGTTACTTCTAGTACTCGGGGATCATCGCGTTCTATATAATAAAAATTAAAATAAACACCGCTACTCTGTTGTTTGGCACCATTTATAAACAATTACCCTAAGAAAGTTCCCACTTGATGCTGGAAGAACCATTCGCACTTTCTCGTCGCTACAGTTGATTTCAACCTCATACATGCAGGCGAGTCTTCGCTTCACTGAAGGAAGGAACAGAACTACAGCCATCCACTAGTAAAATACTGCTAAGTGGAATGAAGTAATAAAATTGAGAGCTGGGCTGGGCGGGCCGTGAGGCAAGAAGCCTTCGTGCAGCGAATGGAAAGTCCGCCGTAGTCGGGCGGCCCGTGAAAACTACTTGCCTCACTAAACACTGCCCAGTGGACTTCAGGTGCCAGCTGGGTCGAGTGGACTGGCGGTGTAGGTCCCGTCGCTTTTGACTTGTAGGCAGTGCTACCCAGGTCCGACTGAGAGTCTTCGACGACGCTTTGTTTGTCTGTAGTGTGTTCCTTTGTGTTGGTGTGGTTTTCCTCCTTGCCATCGTACGTGTCGAAGAAGCCGTCATCGGCGTGGGGCTCAATGACAGTGTCGGTCCTGCTGAGCCACTCCAGGATTCGCTCGGTGGCGGTGGTTGTCGAGTCGGGATCCATTGGGTCGTTTTCTTCGATCCAAGATCAAGTTCGGGCACGGTCGGCCGAGACACCAGCCTCGCAAAGAGCATGGGCGAGAATGTCCTCGACAGGAAAAACGCACAGGAGCGTCGAGGAGACGACTGTGCCGTCGATGACGGCACTGGTGGGTTTCGAAGACTCAGCGTAGCTGCCGGACTCACGATTAGGGGGCCTCTTCGACTTGGTGTCTGGGCGGTAGCTGGTGTGCGCGGGAGCACGAGGCGTGTGGCGTCCGCGTCGAGGCTGGTTGGGTAGCTGGTCGGGGAGCTCTCTGAAAACCTCAGACTCGAATCCTCGACGTCTGGGATAGGACTGCCGTCCTACAGTTCCCTCTCGCGACGACGTGGAAGAGTTCCAGTCTATCGAAATTTGAAAATGAGGTGCTGGTGTTCGGGGAGCATGTCATCCCAGTAGAACCGATGGCGGGGGAGATGCCTGATCTCATGGACATCTCTCGTGGAGAAACTTATGGTGTCCTGGGCGAGGTCGCTCAGAATGTCGTAGGCATGACGGACCCTCGCTCCGGCATGGGTGGTGGGGGCTCTATCAGAGGTAGTTGGATTGCGCTGGTGGCTCTGGTAGAAATGATTCTCGTAGAAGCCATACCTCCGGCGGTGGCAGGGGGAGGCCTCCGGCGATGCTGGAAGCGATCTCTCGGCGCGTCTGTGGATGTTCGAGCTTACCGTGCCGACGTTCGAATAGCTCGCGTTCACAGTTTTGCGAGAGAGACTGTTGAGACTGCTGGCCGTGTGGGGCGAGATTGGCCAGGGGGGCTATGTTGCACGTTTTGGACGCCCAGGAGACTAGGGAGAAGGAAGTGACGTCAACAACGCAGCAAATGCAGATTGGATGTTGATTTTTTTTTCTTCTGTCAAGATCCAATCTGCGTTTGCTCTAGTCGTTGATGTCACTTCTCTCTCCCAAGTCTCCTGGGAGTCCAAAACGTGCAACATAGCCCCCCTGGCCATCGACGATTGGAAGCAGGGCAGCTCCCAAGGTTCAGGCGAAGGAGGCAGAAATTGCATCCCATGTCTGTTGGACGAGGGTGGCGCGTTGGCGCGTTTGACGAGGAGGCATCCTTCTCCTTGGCTTTTTCTTTTGTCATGTTGAGAAGCTGAGAGGCGTGGCAGTGCCGGCGACGGTAAAGCCCCTCTATCCTGGGAAAAGTGGCGCCGTTCATTGTTGTTAAATGCTCGAGGCACGTGCGACGCGCTACTTCTGGGAAATTCATGCCGTCTGAAATAGCTAAGTGTTGCGCTGTGCCGCCATGATCTTCCCAAGGGCTGCACGTTGCACGTGCCTTGTGCATCGACGAACATTGCGCTACTTTTGAAACATGAAGGGGCTTTAGGCGGCGGGTGCCACTCGGTTTGAAGAAGGGTCTCGGTGCGGGAAGGAAAAGAAAAAAAACTCGGACACCCTTCTGACGTTTCCTCGCTCCTTCCACCACTCTCAGCCCGAGCATATATATATATATATATATATATATTGTATATATAATACAAAACGCCAATGTCAAACCCCTGACTTTTTTTTTTCTTTCTGTGTTGTTTCAAAATCGTCACTCGCGACACGTTTCACACTAAATGAACAACATAAACATTATTAATGAACAGCAGGGCCCATTAAAGCCCCTTCATGTTTCAAAAGTAGCGCAAAGTGCGTCGATGCACGAGGCACGTGCAACGTGCATCCCTTGGAAAGGTCAAGGCGGCACAGCGCAGCACTGAGCTAGATTTCAGACGCCATGTTCTTTCCAGAAGTGGCGCGCTGAACGTGTCTCGCGCGTTTCCACAACAATGAAGGCGCCACTTTTCCCAGGATACAGGGGCTTTAGGGCCCGTTTGCTCGAAGCGCTAACCGCGGCTAAAGTTAGCCGCAGTACCTAGGAGAGGGATTCTGAGATCATGTGACAGGGATCGGTAGGGATGCGGGAAAACATGGCGGTGCCCCGCAAAGTGAGCGCCGCTCGCTTCGGAACTAATATGTCGTTGTAGCTGCAATATCGCGCGCGTTAGTCAGTAACTAATGGTGCAGGAGGCTTTCGCTTTGCCTTACCTCACTTAAATCGCAAAGCATGAGCAATGACCTCGCCGCATTTTTTAGATAGTATTTCGATTCTGACCATTCTTAAGCCTAAATGAACACGATAATTGTCGGCATGCATGGAAACGTCTTTGGAAAGTGGATTGCCTTGACTCAATCGGCCTTGTATTGATAGCACACAAATTTCCCAAGCACCGAGGTGCATGCTACGAGTGTAGTTGCAGGCATTGCGCGTGCTGGCGTATGCAGTAGTAATATACCCGTTGCTCTGGGCAGGGGGCGCGAGCGCGCCCGGAAGACTTACGCAAGACGCGACCAAGTTTTGCTGGCTGCATCATCCGTGTGGCGCTGTAACGTTCGATTTTGCACGTGCCACGTTCGAATACAAGCCGCTGTCAGCATCTGTAGAAGTGCGGTAACAAAACGTCTAAAAAAAGTTAAAAAAAAAAAGAACAGAATTATGCTGCTTGCGGCCGCAGCGTTCCATTAAACATTCCTTTCATATTTGCTTTCTTTCACAGCTTCCGCGAGCACGTATATTTCACTTTACGTGATAGTGGAGCCGAAGCTACTCGGAAAAGCGCGTCATCGTGAAGGATGCTCGTACTGCACGAGCGCGCGTGCTTGGCAGGGACGCGGAAAGCTCGCAGCTCGCTCTTGTAGCCTCTGCTACGCTGGAACTTAGAATGGAACTGAGTAGAAAAAACTCTAGTGGGGAAGCGTATTGATGCATGTTCGAAACGCGATCCAAATATTCTATTTTGCTCGCCTGCAGCGCTGCTCAAAACTTGTGAGCTACAGGCCTATCGTTCTAAAGGAAAAAGTCTAAAACAAATTTTGCCTTGCACGCGCGTTCGTCCAAGTCTTATAATGATTATTTACTTCGAATCTTTTATAAGAGGAAGGACAGCGAGCGCGGACCATAGAATTACACTTCCAGCGTTCTTCTCGATGCTTGGGTAATTTAGAAAAAGGTCTGTTGGGGCGGGACGCTGGTCTTCTTTTGTGTACTATTAATATCCGGTCGATTGAGTCAAGGCAATCCGCTTTCCAAAGACGTTGCCATGCCGACAATTATCGCGTTCATTTAGGCTTAGAAAGGCCAGAATCGAAAGACTATGCAACAAATGCCGCGAAGTCATTGCTCGTGCTTTGCGATTTAAGCGAGGTAAGGCAACGCGAAAGCCTCCTGCACCATTCGTTGCTGACTAACGCGCCCGATAGTGCAGCTACAACGACATATTAGTTACAAAGGGAGCGGCGCTCACGCACCGGGGCGCCGCCATGCTTCCCGGCATCCCAGCCCCCAGTCACGTGATTTCAAACTCCCTCTCCTATAGGTACTGCTGCTAACTTTAGCCGCGGATAGCGCTTCGAGCAAACGGGCCCAGGTTTTCTTTTCCGCCAGCTCTGCATGATGGCCAATTTACCTCGTTTCTTTATACTGGCTATTGCATGTCAGGAACATCGGTGGTTTTGATAGAACCGAATTGGATGGACATCTGAGAATTCGAACTTATTAGTTAATACACTGAAAGCGACACGTACTGAATACATGTAGCGATGTAGGAGCGTGGCAGATTTAGAAATATAGAATTTTTTTAATTATAAGCTCGACCACTAATTCAATCTGAGTATTCTTATTCCTAAAGTCAGATTGAATGGAAATATGTAACCAGATGCACCACTCGCTGACAGTAACTCTGTCAAATGGCCACAACAATTTAAGATCCCTCCTCCAGGTCATACTTCAGAAAAACTAATAGTTTATTTTTCGGTTAATATTGGTTAAAACCGGTTACCGGTGAATAATTTACGGTTCCGGTTACGGTTACGGTTTTTATAAATATCAAATAACGGTTTCGTTCCGGTTACGGTTACAGAAAAAATTTCGTTCCTAAACGGTTTTCGGTTTCGGTTACGGTTACGGTTTGAGTCCCTACACGAGACCTGCGCCAGCGCTCGGCGTGAACTCGGCTCAGCTCGTATTGAAAACGAGCGCCGCGTCAGCGTTCGGCGAGGACTCGGATCCAAACACGCGCTTCGCGAGCAAGCAACGGGGACCGCCAATGTTGCTTGATGCACTTTTGAAAAGGGTCTGTGGTACCTCCAATAACACGCACGAGCATTCCAGGTCGCCCCAATAGTTCGGCAACGTAAAAATAGATATTGCGGCCAGCTTCCACAATACTTGATGTGCAAAACAACTCATATCAACAAATCTGGTTCCTTTCCTTGCAGGTCCGTTTCGCGGCACAATGCGCAGCTGCTACCACGAAGCATGTGATGACGTCCGGGGATTAACTGATCTCAACCTGCACTTTGTTCAAAAGACTACCAATGCGCTGGTTGCGCTATTAACGGATTTGGCTAAGGGATCATGTACAGCATCAGGTGAGAAGCAGTAAAATATTAAATGCAGACGCAAAGCTTGTTTCTTTTCGAGGGGAAGTGTGTCTAAAATGCACTTGGTGCAAAACTCCTTAATTAACAAAGAACAGGGGTGCAAGTGAATGGTTATGATCCTTCTTTCTGCACCCCCTCCCCCCCCCCCCTTTTTTTTTTTCCTGCATACATTCCGAGAGTCCTATGTCATTTAGCAAACATCCCTCCATATGACGATGTGCACAAGAAAAACTGGGCCACTCTACTGAATGATGCTCTCATCTGTCGATATCAATTTCACCAATAAGGCAGTTTTCTTTTTGAAAGGGAAACTTTTTCTTGTTGTATGTCTATAGTAGCAGTTTCATGCTAGTAGTGCAGGGTTTCACGGTACATCTAGAAACTGAACCCTTGTGTATGAGTTTTTAGGGAAAGTCCCCAAGGTGATTTACATGAAAATAAATTAGCTTCCACCTGAAATGAAGCATACTTGCACTGTTAACATTCGTTTGCTTTACTGAATGCCAGCTCCTGGTAAGCTCAGTTGGTAGAGCGTTCTGGTGCTCTTTGAGAGGTGCCGAAATCGAATCGCGACCTGGTGGACTTTTTTAGCAGCCACAAGTCGCATAGAGGGTGCGAGTTGTGCTCCAATTCAGGTGGAAGTCAATTTGTTCTTACATAAACCTTACATAAGTTACTTCACGGCTACCACCTTAAATTCGACTACCTGCTCAGTGCAGGATACATCCTGGATGCCAAAATTACAAGTTATCTTTGTACTAGTACAATGAACACATGCTGCTGTTGCTTACTGCTACTAACAAAATCCTGAATGACAACTTTCTTTTCCAGCACCAAGTTCGGCCTCAAAATTTCGGCTAGCAGAAGAACGCAATGCATCGTTAAGTAACCACATAACATCCAACTTCATTGTCTTATTTATTCTGTTATTACTACACTGTAAATAAAACTTTCACACTACATAGAAATACTCTTGGTCATGAAACACGGATCATTTCTGCTGCAGGCTAAAAAACAAATTTCTGACAGGAAGTATTTTGCTCTCGGACACTTCAAAACTGCTACTGCAATGCGTATGTACATCATATTTACTTATAAACGTGTCCACAACTTCACAATTTTGAGTGATGGGATTAGTCAGAGTCATTTTGGAGCACCTTCTGGAGCAGCCAAAAATTCAATTTGGAGCAGCAAGAACTTTTGAAGCATAAGCCCACACACTTAATTTTCATTCCTACCATGCAAATATTATGTTAAGATTCATGTGTTGGCCTGTACAACTAAAGGACATTGTCTGCTTTGCCTTCCCTCTTCTGTGCAACCTTTTGTTAGCATCAGGTTTGATTCCCATAAACACAGATCATAGCTGTTTTAGTTGCGCAAAGCACCAGGCACGACAACGAGATGCTGAATTAAGGAGAGTATGAACTGTTGTGAATGGCTATTTCAGGTATGGAGCAACTAAAAATCAAAAAGTATATTCCATAGAAATAACGTTAGAACAGAATTATATTGAGCATCCAAATTTATGTTTCATAGAAGTTCTAAAGATTGTTATAAAACTGTAATTCTTATTTCAGATAAGAACAAAGCTTTTGTCATTGGATTATTAACATCAATGGCATCTTATACGTAGAACTTCACGATAAGAAAAACCAGCACGGGAATAAATACGCCTTCTTAAAACAGACCAGCCAAACTCGTTAAAGCTATTTCCAATTTCTCATCCATTCTCTAGTAGTTAGTTTTAACATACTCTATTGACTGTGTCATCGTGCAGGTGGAACATATGTAAAGGTGATAACTAAACGAAATGAGATAAAAAATGAACCTATAGAGCAGTTCCTATAAATCCTTTTGCAATACCCAAACATCCTTGCTAAATCTCAACTTTGAAAACCAAAATTGTCAGAATATATTTCAGAAACTTTTACTGCAAGGTAGGGTTGTAACATCAGCACTTATCAATTATTGTTATTATAATAATATACTCTATGCCTGTGTAGAAACATCCCTCTGGAGGCGTGCTTTCTCCTTGGCACACAGGCGTGCTGCGGCGAAGCAATACAAGCAAAATCGCGATACCTACTTCATGGTTCTTGCTTCACTGCAGTGCACCCATGCACAGTGAGAAGCACACTAATGAAGCTAACATGCCAGAACAGTCAACAAACATAAGGAATATTGCAAGATTTCCAGTACTGTTGGTGTTCCATACAGGGATTAATATAGTAGTACCGCATTTGTAGAGATAATCAAAAGTTTTCAACACAGGCGTGCTGCGGCGAAGCAATACACGCAAACTCGCGATACCTACTTCATGGTTCTTGCTTCACTGCAGTGCACCCATGCACAGTGAAAAGCTAAAGTTGAAAAGTGGAGCAATCACATCACTGAATTTCAGACCACCTCGTGAACAGGGAAATGTACAAATATTTTCCCCTCACACTGCCTAGGATGCTAATAGGCTTCAATATTTGATAAAAATTAGCTTTTTAAGCTTGGTTAACACAGTGTCTTGCAAAGATGAGTGATCCATTTGCATATGCAGGCACACCAATTTTCTAAACTAATACAAACTCAACAATATTGATTCACTTTTGTTTATTGAACACTCCATAAAAACAGTACTGCTCTAAAGAGCTGCATGGTGCAGCTAACAAAGACTGCAGCTCCTTCAGTTCTCCAAGAAAGCAACAAAATCTGTAAGCTTGGCCAGCTGTTCTTCACTGGGTGTAAATTCTTCATGCCTGACAACTGAGAAGATAGTGAAATTTCAGCACTGTGTCAAATGCACCTAGGGGAACATGTAGCACACATCCAAAAGGCATATTGGCTCGATCCAAAAATGGTTGTCTATGAACAAATCCTACAGAGCTTGTGGGGAGCAAATCGTTGAGACTCACATTTGGCACTGATCAAATGATGAGGCTCAGGCAATGCATGAACTCAAAAACGACTAGCTCTGGAAGACCAAGCAATGTTCACATATTTACAATATCAGAGTGAGCATTTCCAGGTCCAGACATTACCAAGCCTTCGCTGGGCTCGAGTTCCGCAACACACAATGACTGGCAACCTCCAGTACACTGCAGAAAAATAAAAAACTGGGATTTGTTCATAAAGACCTGCTATTTTTGACTAAATACAGATCTTTTTTTTTTGTATCCCAGGCCTGAGCACAAACCTGGGCATAGATGAAAGCCCAGGTTCAGCTTGGGCTCAGGCACGCTAGTGCACATTTTTCCGGGGCACAGGCTGGGCCTGGACAAAGGTGTATCACTCAAGCTTGCACTTTGCAAGACGTTAAGAACAAAATGCAAACCTCTTCAAGTTAAAGAAAAATGAGAAGAATGTTATGCAGCAGGAGGGAAAACAGGAGTAACCCTCTTAAAGGGAAACTCCGCTTCATTTTTGATATTTAGAAAACTATGTAGCCCTCTTCAGTGTCATATAGGAAGACCCCATGCCAAATATTACGATCTAATTCCGTTTATATATTTAATAAACTGGGGCCAGCAAACCTTCAAGCGAGCCAAGTCGCCGAAATCTGCCAACTCTAGCGGGCGGCGAGAGGCGCAATCATCAGCGCAGTCAATGCCACGGAGTTGGAGCAGCCGACATTGAGCCCTACGTCAGAGGCATGACTACGTCATTCTCACATTTTGTTTGTTTTTACTTTTCAGAGCAAAATTGAACGATGACGTCAAGAGTTTCTTCTCCCGGTGTTGGCTGACCGGGCGTTCACGTGATCACCGTAACGCGGATGCGCTAGTTTGCGCTGCCCTGCGCGCTTATCGGTCTGTTTCTCCGCTCCCTTTCTCCTCTTTCGTCTTCTCCCCTTCCCCCTCTCCCCCGGGCCATCACCGTCCGCGCCATGCGAAGCGATCTGCCTGCGTTGCGTGCCCTGTTTCTCGCTCCCTCCCGAACGTCACAAGACCACGTGGTTCGACATGACGTGGCCATGACTCTGACGCCCCGAGACCAATGTTGCCTGACGCAACCAAAGTTTCGGTTTTGGTATCAGCTAATGTTTAAATTAGGATTACGCAAATAATATTCCACATTTCGCGAATCCGAAGACGTAGAGCTGTTCAGTAGTGCTTTGTGAATTTGAATCACATGTAAGCCTAGATTTTTTGGAATTGAGCGGAGTTGCCCTTTAAGGGAGATAACATGACTGTACACTTCCTTCTCTTAATTTGCAGACAGCAAAGAACACATGTACTTGGCATACCTTTCTGGGGATGCACAGGGGATGTTAGCAATTGTGAATTGCCTTTTTTTCTTGCTCTTGGATTTTGAGTTTACTTTTTTTGTTTTCCTATACTTTTTGTGATTGTGAACCTAGTGACCCTGTGATAATATCGGTGGTCACGCTTCATACTTTTCTTTTTCTGTCTGTAATCACTTTGTTATCTTCTACCCTTAAATAGTTCAGTTAACGTTTTGGTTTTGAACTGTCTGGGTACACCTCTGAAATGACCTATTAGAACCAGGCCACAATGTCCTGATGCAACAAACCGCCCCGTTACCAATCGTCCCATGAAGAATGGGCATTTGACAAACGGGATGCATCCCTTTTAGATTATTTGATGTGGACTGTATGGTGGAAGACAAAGTTGGTGCTGCAAATAAAAGCAATCGGGCCGGAGCAGGCTCCTGTTTAAAAACTTGGTTGAGATTGGGCTACACTTGGGCTTATGTTTAGAAAACACATCGGGCTCGCAGTGTCTCTATCGGGCCTATAAATTCCGGCCTGTGCAGTAGTCTACTGTTTAACCTACCTCTTGATATGAGGGGTTTTGTTGTGGCAATGACTGAATATTTTTAGACAAATAATAGCACAGTGATGTTTTGACACAAGTTAATTTAAATAGGGGAGAGAAACTGTCATAGACGCTTGCAATATTGACTCTTTTCCTAAGAATTTAGAATCAATTTCAAGGAACTCAAGCTGGGTCATGTGTTTAGTTGAAAAAAACCAAACCTTAATAAATGATAGTGGTATCTTTAAACTCCATGCACATTAGCTTTGGTAACAAATGCTCACAAATAAAGTGTGCACTAAGAAACATTCTACTGCCTGCAGATAAATTAATTTCCACAATCAAAGCAACAGCAGCACAGCTGTGCACAAATGTTCCACCAACACAAAAAGGTTGTAGAGACAATTAATAAGGTAAACTATAGGGGATTCAACCATTATTTAAATGCAAAAAAGAATAACTAATCATCATTTACATGCAAAAAAGAATAACTAACAGAAAGGGTGCCAACGAGCTGGTGAGAGTTGAACATAGTGAATGAAGCCAGAGGATTAGGAATGACGTGACATAACGCACAAGACCCCAAACACAGCTGAAATTAATCGGGCAAGAGCTATGCAAGCCCTAAATCCGCATCCGCCTTTACAGGGTCTAGCAGTTGTCTTTTGAGCTCTTGTTGTCTCTCGTTTTATTCACCTCTTATCTTTTAATGTCTGCTGGACCCTGTACCAGATAGTCATGGGTTTTGAGCTTACATAAGAGCATTTGTTGCAAATAAATTTCACATACGCCTAAACATTTTCGCGAGGACATATGTATTTCTTTTTCTGCCTTCCTTCACTCCGAGGTTTTCAATATATAAAAAAAAAAAGAAGAGCCCCTTGAGCAAATATCAGCAGAGACACAGAGAATGTCTTAAAAACTTGCTGAATATGTAACCTATGAGGCATTTCAATGCCAGGCAAAAAAAGTAAACTGCAGTATCAATTTTGAATTCTACTTTGCAAAGACTGTCAAATGCTCACCTGTATATTTTGGTGCCACCATGCCACTTGCGGTGTCGACGACCCAGCCCAGTGGATTCACAACTATGCAACAAAGTTTGGCTTAGCACGGTCTCCATATAAGTATGGTGCCTAGGGCACATGTCCGACTGGTGTGTTTACCACAGTCTCAAAAGTGGTCCCTGGATTTCTGCCCGACGACATCATGAAAGTGCCATGCTGTTGCCCGTCGCGATCCTCGCAGTGTCACAACAGCGTGGTGGTGGATGCGGAAGATGCCTGTTCTGCTGCAGATCACTCTGTAGCCAGACAGTCAATGAAAACCGGAGCAGATACGCGATGACGGTGACCCTTACGACCGTTCGCCTTTCTTTCGCCGGCATTCCGACAATCAACTGCCAGGATCGCGACACCAGATGGGAAGACATGGGGCTCCTGTGATGCAATTCATTGCAACTTCAGGACCCCTTTTCGATGCACGGATGGGATAGGATGGTAAACGCACCAGTCGAAGAGGCATTCCTAGCACCGTACTGTAACACAAAACGAAGTCCATAATTTGGGCTCACCGTCTGCTACTTGGGCCCTGGAGACGCCCAGAAAAGAAGACACATCATCGAGAGAAATGGAGGAGTATGCTTTGGCAACAAGCGTCAAGGCCCGTCGCCTTGTGCGTTCTGAAAGGTAAGCAAGGAAAGCAAGTGCTCAGAACTATATTTGTGAAAGACATATTTAGGGCTTTAGTTCCCTAGAGAGAAGTACATGTGGCATGGGATCACTGTTGCCTTAAAGGGGCACTGACACCCCAAAGGTCATATTTTTTTTATTGTCTAAAACAATGCAAGTTGCAGTCATAGACACGCAAAAAAAAACGCATCGCGAACAAAAGTTTTTCCGAGCGCGCGCACGCCTTTTTATTTTTGCCGTTTGATTCTTCCGCCTGTCGCCTCCTCGCTTCTTTTGATTCGTGACGTCAAGAATCATGAAATTTAGAAGCTTTGTAGGCGTCATCTCTATAACATTTAATAACGGCAATTTTAAAACATGTTTTTTAACGCAATTGCGAACACACTACGGCCCTTCTTTTTGAAATACCAAAAATCGCAAGTTTGTTGTGGTGCCGTCTCCTGGATTTGTATCCTCCTACGGAAAACAGGCAACACCGCTCAAAACCGGTCCGCCGGGCGCTCGCTCCTTTCCTCCTCGTTTTGGGTCGCCATGGCAACAGCAGGGAGTCGTGAAAGAAAGCGGACTCTCAGGACTCCGCAATATTTGACGTCACTGCACCGGCGCGGATAACGCGGGAACTTCGAATTCGCCATTTGGAAATTGTTTTTTTACTTCACAAATACTGAATTCCCAAATTTCGAATTTTGAGGGTAATGTCCCGGCATCGTTTTCAATCGTTTCGGATAATAAAAAAAAGTATGATTTTGATGTGTCAGTGCCCCTTTAAATATATAAAAAAAAAAATTGGGCCAACCCAAATTCAACTGGTGTCGTAGGTCTCGCCTTGGAGGAGATCAATTTCATGAAACACTGTTTCACTTCTGGCAAGTCGTCTCCAAGCATGTTGGTGAACTTTTTATAGCTTCAGTTGCCCTCCCCAACACTCCTATGAAATCTATGGGTTCACAGCTTGCACTATTACAGAAACAAAGCCCTTCTCCATTTCAGAAGCACAACTTGTATGGTCCCAACTGAAAACCTGAAAAGTGTCTTTTGCATGACCCAGAAGAACAATGACCAGTTGTCCTGAACAGATCTTGAAAAGATAAACAGTACATTTCCTTTTGTCAATACTCCGAAATATGAAAGGAAACCGAAGTAGGGTCTCCTTAGGATCACTGACTCTGTGCTCTGACCAAGCTTATGGCGAATTCGCGTGCTTCTTTCTGCGCGCTCTCGAGCGTTCTTTCCAGAGTGCGCGAAATCGGGTGGCGGAAAGAGAGAGCTGTGGCCTGATCGGCTGGTTCATTCCGAGGCCGCCTCTCCCTCTCAGAGCGCACTCTAGCACTCCGTCCGCAGCTGTCGGGAGTGCGGAGCGACGCAGGCGTCACGTGGTTTTGTTGATGATGGCTCACAGTGGTCTGCGGTGGTGTGCGGGGTCCGGTGAGGCGGCGATTGATATGTGGTTCTACAAAGTGCTTGTGCATTCGATGGTGCGAGGATTACGACGGACGGGACGACATTTGTTTGTGACCGTAACAGGAAAAGTCGACATGTGAAGTATTCCCAGTGTTTTTACGAGATCATAAATCTCGCGGCGGTGATTCCATTAAGCCTGGCCGACGAAGAAACAGCTCGCAGAGCTCACCGCTGTTTTACCAGGTTTTATGGCCGCTTCAAGAAATTTTCAGGTTAGGTAAAAGTGCGTTTGAAGATTTGTGTTGTAAAATAAAGGGAAAGCCGAATCTAATGCACAGTCATTTGTGTCACATGGCGATATGTGTTATATCCGGCTTGCACAATATTTCGCCGTGAGAAAAATATGGTTTATTAACCATTTTATATTTGCCTGCTCTGCCATACGCATGACCGCTATCGCAGCGCGTTCACTGTCGAAAACCCGATGAGTTGACAACTCTTTCCAAGCATTAGCTTTCGTTCTGATCTGCAAACATCAATTCAAATACTGCTTTTTTTTTTTTTAACATGCCAATGCATAAAACAATTTACGTCACAGCCGTTATTTCATCACGTTGCAAGCGTAAATTTTGCTCACTCGTCCACCGTACGCTGTAAAATATTTTTTTCTAATGCATTATAAAAATTAAGAGGTTTTACTTCCGTGAATGGTCTGAGAATGCCAGAGCGCTCTGAACCCAGCAGTTGTGATCGACTGAAAAGGATCCAGAGTAGCTCTGGCGGTGAGGAGGGGGCGCTCTACTGAATCAAGGTCAGAGGAAAGAGGTGACCACCCGAAATCACCATTTACAGCATACCATATTTTTTTTTTTTAATTTTCCATATTGACCTTGAAATTTAGTCTGAATTGATGAAAATTTTACCGGCGAGCATCTTTTGGATTTACCCAAAAACACGGATCCCTAGTTATAAATGTCAAGGATTAAGTTAAGTGGCATTTACTTGTACAAAGATTGTTGCACAGGCCCTTTAAGGTATTCTGCTCAGTTCTCCTCCACCTGTGACAAGAAGCTACCACAAAGGGTTTTTGTATTTACATGCTAAAAGAATTCTCAAGGAAAGGCCATCCATCATGTGGTAGACCGGTAAACCTATTGCCATTTATGAAGGCAATGACCCTCAAATTACTATAGAGAACAAAATATCCTTTCAATCTAAGATCACAAGCTTGGCAAGGTGGTCGGATGACAACAATGTCAAATTTATAACCAGATGCCTTTTCTGTTGACTTAGTAAGCCAATGAGAAAGTAAACTCTTCTACAACCGGGCAAAAACCCTTCCCTCGTTTTCTCCTCTCTCAAATGCAGTGGGTCCAGGAGCTGAATCTGTGAGAGGAAAAAATAATTTCCACTTTTCTGGTTGTGCATCAGCTTTAAAAAACACTGACACACCCCCAAATTTTTTTACATTTTTTGCCAGGCAGTTTATTTTGATGTCGGAAGGACTACCCAATCAATATTTTGCTACAGTGTCACATATATTTTTAATAAAGTAAAAAAAAATGCAACAGCTCAAAACTGAAACGACTGGGGAGGAAGAAGAACCATAGAGGAGAAGATAGATACACAAGTTAAGTCAATGAGCCACTCTCTTTTTTTTTTTTTTTTCAATCAACGTATTTGCAGCCACAAAAAAAGGGGGTATCCTATTTTTTGTCCATTTCTAGTATTGAGTGTGTCCCTTCGACGACTCACGACTTTGATTATCTTTGGTGGTTCTGTCTAAACCATAGAAAACGGCACGTAATCACGGAGAAGAGAGTGGGTGCAACTCAAACCGGCCAATTCTTGATCGGCGGTTTTTGGGTGGAAAGACAATAAATTTTGAGCCACAAATTGTGTTCTGGGTAGTTGGGCTCTCATATGTCATGTATAAATAAAAACCTTGACGAGCATAAATATCCGTCAGTGTCCCTTTAGGGGACATGCACCAAGAGAAATCATTTTTTTAATTATTTATGATAACAATGATTTTTTCACAGCTTATAGTGCTTAATCTCCTTTTTATAATTAAAATTAGTTTTGATATAACTCTTTTTTTTTTAATGTTATGGATGCAATGCACAAGCAGAAAAAAAAATGTTCTTGCACGCATGTAGGGCGTGGCAAAATACTTAAAAGAATCTAGCAAAATAGGCTAATTAACTACTTTTAAACCACTGAGTGCAATGAACAACAAGAATATTGTGTGAGAGTATCTTATTTTATAACAATTGAAAATAGCAAAAACGTCCTTTTCAAAGGGCTAACGAAAGTTTCCTAAATTTTTCCTAAATACGAAAAGGAATGTACATTCTTACCAAACCTTGACAGATGCATTCTACATCCGGTGGGAGTATGCTTCATTACAGATCTGCGATATTCCTCACATCGACGTGGCTTCGATTAGTCAAATGTATCTGTACTTTACATATTCTGTGGTGTGCGCAACATCGTGGTTACAGCTAAAATGGCCATCGATGTGCAAGTGTACTCTGCATATTGCTATCTGTAGGACGAAATGCCAACGCAGGACTCTCAGTCCGTTGCCCTTTCTTGCAGCATGGCTGGCGCCATCTTTCAGTTTGAAACTGGCATGTTCTTGTTACTGGAGGGAGAAATGGGTAACCTAGACAACATGCCTTCTAGTTGTATTAATTCAGTGGTTCTCAAAGGGGGGTCCGCGATGGCATCCTAGGGGTCCGCGAAGCCCTGTCTCATCAGTCAAGCCCGGCAATAAAAGTTGTTGTTTTTCACATTGAGAAGAAACGTTTCAATTTTTCGGGTGAGTTCTCTCATGTGTATGTCAATGAGATAAATCTACTTCACACTAGCCATTAGTTCTATTCATTTCTTAGATCATTATCACGATTATCCTATAGCTTTCTATTTCCCTCACCCAGAGCGGGGCCCTCCATCATCTCCGTCTATCTACAAGGGGTCCACGAGACACCAATGGTTGAGAACCGCTGTATCAATTGATCATAAATGTATCGGAAAGTGTGACGAGTGTTTACAAAAAATGCATACCTCCAAGTTCCAACATAACAGGCCTAATGTACTCTGGCCATTCAGAGGCCAGTCCAGTGTAGATGGCTAGGAAGTCCTTGTACCAGAGGCCTTGGCCAACCTTCCAAATATTGGCAAGTTCTGAATGAGACTGTTGAATGAAAAGAAAATCAATCGCACACACACAGATGTTGCAGGACAGATCGAGGTGAGTGAAACAAAGACAAATTTCAAGTACACGCTTTGTTAGAATATTTAGGTTTATGTTCCCTATGGGTGGGACTACCCACACAAAACTTATAGACAGACATATGTTGCCGACGTTATGCTACAGAGGTGCCGCTACTGACTGCACGGCGCATGCACTTTAAGTTCTGAATATCTATTTTGTGCACAGGCACAATGGGTACATCTCATGTAAGCAAAGTCTGCCTGTTTGCAAAAATGTATTGTTGTGTACCTCGAAGTATTTCCCACATTAATCACCATAAGAGCTTCAGAAACCAGCATGGTAAGGATGTAAGTAACAAGGAAATGACTTCAAGTAGTTTCTAAACTTCAAACTTGGGGATTATAACATGCATTCACTATGGTGTCATACATGTATGCAATTTCAAACTTGGGCTTTAGAACAAACAGAACAGGTATTCACTGGGCTCGTTTGATTTATCTGCAACAGTGCAGAAAAGTGCAGGGAAATGTACTTCTGGTTGTGTTTTGATATAAGCTGCACTCTTAAAGTTGGCAGTGTGCACCGAGTGTAGCTGATGCAGGTAAATCGAACGTAGCCACTGTTTTGTCATACATGTGTACAATTTTAGACTTGGGGATTAGTACAAGAATTCACATTTACTTAGGAGAATGGCGTTTCATAGCAGACAATCAGTAAAGTACCACAAATATGGCATATGCACGCAATATGGGCCCAATCTCAGGACAATCATTGTTGTTAAAGGGCATATTTGCAATGAAGTCCGAGATCTCCTACAGGGCTTGTGCAAACAAAAGCACGCTAAAGTGTGCAGGCAAACTGGTTCAATACCGACATGGTAACCCAGGAACGGGCGGGGCGGGGAGAGGTCTGACATTTTTACTCAGTGTCAGAACCCTCCCTCGGAGACGTTTTTGTTTGTCGAGGAGTCTATTGCCCAAAGGAACAAAGCTGCGACAAGGTTCGCCGACGCGCTCTCCGGGTTGCTTACCTGTTTCAATGATGGGGGGATCCTCTTCCACAAGAATTTGGCATTTGGGCTGAAAACGTAGCGTGAAAAATGAGCAAACCCCACGATTCTCGCCGAAACATGAATACTCACAGGTCGTTCTGAAGAAGGTATATTGCTAAAAGCTGTCCATACACCTGTGGACTGGCGATGCCATCTGCTGCCTAGGTGAAGAAATTGGACATTTTTCGTGCATCTCTCACTCCTTTAGATTAGGGTCTGGTTGTGGGAGAAACAAGTCCAAAACCAAAACCGCGATGGATGCGAACTGCGAAGATATGAGAAAGGACAGCTACCTCAAGTTCCTGCTGTTCAAGATCTGCAGCCAAGTTGGAATATTCCCGCATCCTAGCGTCCCCGCTTCCATCGGTCACAACTGCCATTCCGAAGACTGTTATGCCTGGTTATACAAACAACACCGAACGCAATCGGTTAATTTTTACACGCTTTGACGCGAGTCGGCCGCTCCGCACACCAACAACACTGCAATACCGCAGATACGAGTCGGTTAGAAACACAAGATTCAAGTATATGCATTGCTATATATATGTATATATTCAGTTAACTATTAGTATTTTTATTGCCAAATACAAATAGTTGAATATTTAAACCAACGTTTAAAGGGAACCTTTGCTGCGGTACTGCATGTTTGTCTCTGTTCGCTGATTGTATAATTTGTATGTAATTTTGTTATTTTGAGTTTTTAGTGGTTTTAGTTCGTTGCGCCGCCGCGTCGCTGCCGCTGCCTGCTGCCGGACGACTTTTGGCCCGGCTACATGGGTTTGTTCTGCGCCTTCTGCTCAGATTTTTAGCGAAGTTTGTGGTTACTTATTACAAGTGTACTCTGAAATACTACACAGACATGACTAAAACACTGCGTATGAGACCGTTTGGAGACCCCTTTTAAAATGCTGCCGGCGTACTCCGCGCATCTGCGCTTCGTACCCTTTGTTATAAGGTGATTATGTCATACTTCTTTCTTACGTCAGCGATAAACATTCACAGGCTTTCGTTGTCGAAGTAACTGTGAAGCAGAACTCTTGCGTTCTGTGTCAATTACGGTGTCCCTGCTCTAGCATTTAAACTTTCTATGGTCGCCAGAAGAGCGAACTTTGCGTACAGTCCGTGACGCTGGGTCCGATGGTTCGATCTGCGGTTTCTCGTATTTAATTTCAAATGGATTAAACAGCGACGGGCGAAGCCATTGGTATGCCGACTGTGTGTACGCGCGAACTAATGGCACGTTCCGCTCGTGCATACGGAGCGATCCAAAACCGCTCCATGCTCGCGCGTTTAGAGCAGCGAATGCTAGCTCGCGTTTGCACGTGCATAAAGATATCAAGAAAAAAGCGCTCCGTAACCGCGATAAATCTACCAGCGGAATTTGCCATAAGTTTGGAAATTAAAGTGTGGTGGTGTGGGATGCTACTTGTGCAAGTGTGATGCGAGGAAGCAACAGATTCGAACTTCTGTTTTTTGCATATATGAAACTTGCATTGCTGTCGCTGCTTTTGTTAACGCTCAGTATCCTCCAACCTGGTTAGGTAATGTCGACAAAAATCGAAGATGAAGATTTGGAAGCCGGCGACCAATCGGGCGAAGACGACGACGAAGAGGGACTCTCGAAGCGGCGCGGCGCTCACACTGGGAGAAGTGTGACGCTTAGCATGCTCATGACAGACGGAGTGCTTCAGCACGGCGAAAACGTCCTCTCCATCGATTACCTCGTGAGTACTGAGACCGTTTTGCCTTGAAATAGAATTGGGATTTTTTGAGGCATTTTTTAAATGTAGCTTTACGGCAGTGTTGCGGAATGGGCACCCCCATTCCATTCCAATTCCATTCCGGGGAATTTGAGTTTCCGACAAATCCATTCCTTTCAACTCCTTGGAAGGGAAACACTGGGCCCATTCCCACTCCTGGAATGGCTGAACTCCACCATTCCATTTGTTTAATTCCTAAAAAGGAAAAAATGGCATTTTACAGCCACATTGTGTTACTGGAAAAGAGCAGCATAAAGCTGCTGACGTTATCAAATGCCTCAAAGCATTCTTTCTACTAAGCCGAAGGGTGGTCGCGCTAAGTGCTTATTGGCACTTGGTGTCAGTGCAGACATTGATGGCGCGATCAAGTGTAAAAGGCTTATGAGTCGCAACGGACGCAAAAATTAAGTCAGTCAGACGTCGTCTAACTGACATCTTTTCTTGTCTCTTCTACTTTTAGTTGTTTCAAGATTTTCTTACCCAGTCGCAGGTGTTTAAAAAAAAAAATAAAGAAAGGATCGTATACCCTCAACTTATGCATGGTTAGCGTGTTGTTTGTTTGATAAGGCCTTAAAAATGTCGAGCTTGTGCGTGGCGCAAGAAAAAGGTATATCTTACTCTGCTTCGAATATGTGCACAACAGCATTGCTAGTGTGCTGTTAGAAGCGATGCCACATATACCTGCCCTAAATCTCCACGCACTTCGGCAAGAACAGAAAACCACTCACGAAGTGCACTCAGTATACATAGCTTGCAATTGTCACCATTGCTGGGTTCAGATGGTTATTTCTGCTTACTGGTTTCTTCAAACTACAATTTCTGCGGTGTGAAACTGTCACAGCGAACTGAATGCTCTCGGCACATAAAATACTGGCATGGCTGCGAATGAGGTCAAGTATGTATACGGCACCAGCGCACTGGAATGTAGCACCGTATTATGGAACCTGCCCTAAAATGTAAACTTTTACGGTTGCGATTTCTTAACATATTCATTCCAGTTCTTTATTTGTGTTCCACACAAACACTAGAAGATCGGCTGGGTCAAAAGCAAGGAGTCTAATGGATCATTATTCCGGTTTTGTTCGGGTTCAGTGATACTTTTGAAATAATGGTTCAGTTGCCGGTTCCTTTAAGTCCAAACTAAAACAAAATTGGTTCTTAAAAAAAAAAAAAAAAATTTACAGCTTTTAGTTGTTAAGAAAAAGATGAGTTTAACATGGCGTCATCTGCATTAAACAAAATTAGGTCATCAGAAGCTGTGCTGCGGAAACGAGGACAGCAAAACTAATATACACTTAATTTCGTTGAGTGAGCTTTAATTTTGAACTTAAACACTGTTTTATGGAAATTATGTGGTTATACAGGCGCTTGGAAGCAGTACCAAAGTACAGAACCATATTTTCCGGACTATAGTCGGCTCCTGGCATATAAGAAGCAAGCCGGCCGCAACGCGGCGGTTGCCTATTGTTTGCTTCCACCTAGCGGTAGCCAGTGCAGAATCATCAGAAAGCAATGGCGACAAACAGCACAGTGGACAGTGTCCTCGTCGTGATTACGACAGGATTTGAGGCAGTTACAAATTAGGTAAGTTTCTTCGGTAGCCGGTACTGCCGGCGCAGCATCGTTGGGAAGTAATGGCAACGAACAGCACCGCAGGCAGCGTTCTGTCGGGATTTAAGGCAGCTACAAATCCGAAAAGCTTCTTCAGTAGCTGGCGCAGAATCATCGGGGGGGAAGCAATGGCGACGAGCAGCACAACGGACAGTGTTCCTGTGGTAATTACGATGGTATTTAAGGCGGTTACGAATCCAGAAAGCTTCTTCCGTGGTGCCAATATGACGAAGGGAAAACTCCTTCATGAATCTGGCCACGTGTATGACGTGAAGGAGATTCGTTTCGACGGACAAGCGAATGTCACGGCACGCTGTACTCTGGAAACAAAATTGAGAGCGCGGCCGCAAAAAAAACTTTGAGCTTCGCCTAATTAGATAAGAGAGCTTTCTTAGTTGGCGTTGAGTGGACTGTGCTAACTATGTGTGTATTACTTTTTGAATCAGCTTGACAATAACTGGGCAATTGTTTTCGTGCCGTTATGCGATTCCCACTACTATCTTCCTGTAAGGCTGATGGAAACATTCAAGGGTGGGCTTGGGTGGGCGACCGCATTCCGCTTCTCGATCCCGGTGAAGTATTTGCTGCATATTTTAGAGTTTGCCATAGGTGTCCATGTCGTTTCACTGTTGCTAGAAAATAGTTTATTTTATTATTTGCCAGCGGCTTAAAGCAAAACACAAACTGCAAGGCAAGAAATTTCACTTACCTGCATCGACGCACAAGTAGCACTCAGGTTGCGCGGCACTCTGACCTGTATGGCTTCGAAGGGAAGCCGTAAAACTTTGTGCCGTGCGTGCTCTCGTACAGCCGATCACGCAGCAATTTTTGTGGCTTTCTTGGTGCGGAATAGGCATCTCAGAAATTGCAGCACTAACCTGCTACAACGCACAACCAACACAGCGACTGGCAGAAGCTCCCCGATGCCAATGACGTGCCTTTATTCTCACCCTATTCTTACCAATTAATGACCAAACTCTCTACATATACAGCTCCGCCCACGCGCTGCCATTATTTCATTCCCATTCGTGAACAAGGGACCGAACCCATGAACAAGGGACCGAACTGGTCCCGAAACGTCGTGTAAATGTTTATTAAATTTTTGGTTAGAGTCCCTATTTTTTGCTTCATTCCTTCCGGGGTCGCGTAAGTGCGAAATGATTCCTTAAGGCTGCGGTCCCACGGCGGCCAATACATATGACGCTTTCCACACGTTTTCGAAATGCGATTGTGGCGTGTTCAAGGTTGCTAAAATTATGTGTTATATATCGTATTGTACTGTACAACATTATCTTTCCTCTGAGGTAGGATTTGTTTTCCTAGTGCAAAGCACTAATTCAGTGGGCACCCGCGAACATTGGCCTTTTCGGCGAAACATGGTTTCGTAGTACAGTGGTACAGGGTGCACAATTGGAGCAATTTCTTTCAAGTTTTAGAATGTTATAGAAGAAGAGTGCATTCATTGTCATCAGAGGCCCTTTTTCGTTTTTTATTTTATTTTTACAGATATTTACTTTGAAAAATTTACCTCGCGGAAGCACATTCAGTCGCAAATTTTTGGCCGCCTACTCAGTCATTTTATTTGAAACTTTTTACGTGTGTTACCAACTATGGTCGAAAGAGCTACGGAAAATTTCATTGTAATATGGCGTAAACTTTTTTCGGTATGCTCATGTGAAAAGTGACGAAAACAATATTTTTTGGCAAACTTCATTTGGTAGTACAGTGGTACAGCGCTTGGGGATCGGCACATTTGAATAAAATTGTACACCCGCAAAGAAAAACATATTCTGCTTTGTCAACAGAGGCCCTTTTTCTAAATTTCACCTTTGATTTTCCATAAAAAAAGTTTGAATATAGGCGAAATCACGAATTTGTTGATAGTCAAAACCGAGTATTTTGACCCCTTTTGGCAGACATTTAGGCCAATATTTTTAGTATGAAATGGAGATTACTGTCCCAGATCCTGATTATTAGCCCACATTTTCGCTAATCGTGCCTAATTATTAAGAAAACCATAAAAAATACAGAAAATATAAATTGGATGTCCGGTTGCGCCCTCTATGTGGTGGCGGCTGAAATGTGACTACGCGAGGTTCAGGAAACTGCCGAAGATGGCGCTGATTCCAGCTGTGGTTGCCAGCTTCGGAAACTGGTTGTACACTTGGCTTCTTGCGTTTCTTGCAAAATAACGTGCTCGAAAACTTGGTCGAAACTCGTGAGGTCCTTATAACACGGTACTTTCTGCTAATATAGCTTTTAGGAAGAGTTTCAATCGCTTTCATATTGTCAAATAATTTTTTTTTTATTCGAGGCTCCACCGCTTCAGTCTGCTGAATAAATCGTTCACGCAATCGATATCGAAGTTTCAAATTACCGAAATGACAAAAATCGCCAGTTCCGCGTCGATACGCAGCGTGACGCATGTGCTTCTGGTGCGTGTGTATGTACGTGTTTGCTGCGTGGTTCTTCGGTTGCTGCGAGTTTTCGCGTATTTATTGTGCACTGCTTACCTCCGTCTACGCATGCCTCTCATCCTTGTAACTACCCCTGCTCTGTGTGCCCAGAGCCGTATAGACCTTTTCACCCTCCGTCGCATGGGCGCTGCCATCTTGGAATCACGTGATGCGGCCGCCATTAGGTTGCTTCAACTTGTTGCTCCGCTCTCCCGTCCGCGCCTTGGCGGACGCGTTGAATTCGAGTTTTTCGTCGCGTTTCACCGCGTCTCTTGCCTTACTCCGTAAAGTGTCGTCCGATACTTATACTTACCACGCAATTGCATTACATCCTTATGCGCACAACTTCTGTAGTTGATTTTGTAACACGTTTTGAATATTTTTACCGTCGGCGTGCGAGATACGTGTGAAAAGGTTTTATAGGAACAGGAATCAGCGTTAGCACTTGCGCACATTGAATACATATATGACTTGAAGAGAGCCTCGAGGGTTCAAATACCAATAACTTATAAGAACTGAGGTTTGGCTACTAATAAGGGCGGACCATTTGCAATAGGAAGTCCAATGTTATTATATATATTTGAGTGCGCATTGGTGTCAAGGAAGAAAACAAAAACACTCAGCGTAATTAGCCACATGTTTTTCCTGAAAACATGATGTTTTGTAGTTCCAACAGATCGAAAAAAGTTTCTTTTGATTACACTAGGGAACTAGTGGACAAGGCGCGGGAACAAACATTTAGTTTGAATTATTTTTAATGCTAGAAATAATGGTACCTTAACATTAGGCAACTTGTTTGTTCGCAATATCACACCTATATCTGTTTTACGTTCTTAATCGCGTGTGTGAAATAAGCATTCGCTTTATCGGTTTATTTATGAATTCCACGGAATTGTATATCCTGCTTGGTACCATGTCCATAGTCTTTCAGTTGCTGAAGTCATTTTTTGATATAACCATGCAGTTTCAATTAATTTATTTCAACACAAATATTGGAACTCCCCGCGTAAGAAACTGCCACAGACAACTTGATAGTGCCTATGATTCATAAAACGTGACGCCGAAAAGAATTCTTCTGCATGAAAATCACCCGAGTGTAGCCGGTTGTCGGCTTCGAATAGGGAGTTACTTTCAGTAGATGGCGACGTCAAAATGTGCAAAGCGCATCGTTTCAAATCAGTGAACAGCTTTCTACAAAGGTCCATTGGGTGGCGCCTGGCGTTCGACTTCAGCCAAACTTATCGGATATAACTTCTTCTGCGCTCTTCAATTTTATTCGGCAAATTTTACGGAAGATGACTATCAGACTTTATTTGAAGCCTGGAATTCACTTATCTTACCATTCTCGTACCCTGAGGACGTCGTAAGCAAATGTCCATGTAACAAAAAGTTTATTTCAAAAGGCCAATATTTTGAAATGCTGTAAATGAATACTTTATTTAACGAAAATTTCTAGTCAGCCTAAGCTGGTCTATCAAAATAATTCTCGAGCGCTTAATTTTTTCAAATAAAACAGGCCGAGACAATATCACTTTTTTATATTATCTACGTGATTATATTAAACTTTTCTAGTCATTATAAAAAACGTTTCCAGTCTCGAAGTTAGAAAAGGTTGGTGTACGGAAACCAAACATCGAACAGTAAACTTGTCAGTTCATTTGTTCTTGGTGATTCAGCAGATTGTTAATCATGTTGTCGACCTGCTTTTTCACTAAGCATTGATGCAATATAGTCTGTTGCAATATAAGATGATCCGTTCAATATCTGACTTGAGCGCGAGCTATCTACTTCCGTACCGCTCGGTGCACGCACAGCCAAAGCACGGCGGCAGGCAACGAGCGCACGCTGCAGGAGGAGCTTGTCCTGCTCTTTATTTTTTTTTTTCTTCTTGCAATTAGTGTCCGCAAGTACGGCCGTGGACAATGGTACTTTTCCCTGTGCATCAGCGCAGTTGTTTCACCGCCGAACCTGGCCGAAATTAATGATGGACGGAATCAGACGCATATAGTGTTAGTAAAAAAAGGTCGCAATTTAGGCTCGAAACCCCTTCGTGGTTTGCCAAGTGGCTCAATACTATTGTGTCATTCGCTGTGTGCTACTAGAAAGAAATTCATATCGCAAAATGAATAGAATGTGGCGTGAAACAGCATCACAATCGCGTGTACGTTGAAACCGAAACCGGCGAAATTGAAGCAACCTAATGGCGCCGAGTGCGCCAGTGCCCTCTACCCGCCGGTCAGGAAACTACTGAAATGAAAAGGTCTATATTGGGAGAGTTTGGCCAGTGGGTGTGGCGACGAAGGCGCCGGAGATGAGAAAAGTAAATGAAAGGGAGGAGAGCGCCAAAGGAGCGAGAGAGAAAGAAGGGAGCAGAGAGGAGACGCCCGCCATTTTTGAGCAACGCTGTCGGAGACTGGTCGGAGAAGAGCGCTGCTGAGGCTACGCGTCGTCTGCTACGGGCCGGCTTCTTTTTCGCCTGAATAAAAGTTTGTGGCCATACGCCGAAAAATCTTCATTTATTAGCTTTTTAACCCACCGAGGAATAACAGAATGTCATTTTCTTGCCAGAGCCAGCGATATAAAAGGCAATAATCGAGATTTAGATGCCGATCCCACGCATTCCGCCGGGAGAATGATCAAAGATGGCGGCCTTCCCCACTCAGCTGCGAGCAGCCGGGAATTCGCACGCATGCGCTCATGCCTCTCGCTCTGCGCCGCGTGCTGATTGGCTCGCTCGGGAGGAGAGCGTTATGGCGGCGAGATCATAGACTGACCAAACTCTCCCCATATACGGCTCTGTGTGTGCCTAGCGTGAAGTTTGTGTCTGTCTTTTCGTTCGCTGACTAAGCTCGTGTCGGTGTCCTTCCTACTGGCTGCTGTTCGTGTTTGCGTATCGTGTGTGTCGCTTTGATTACTAGGTTTCCTGTTTATGGGGCGGAGCAAGCGGTGGGCGTCGCGCCAGGGGTGGGTCGTGATCGGGGAAACGGCTTAGCAGCCGACGCCGACTTCGGTGCGTTTCTTCTGCGCACGCGCGTACTGTCGTTGATATCGCTACTTCGCGCCGTGACGATGCGCTGCTCTACAGGCCGGTCGGCGCTTGCGTGATATTGGGGAAAATTCTCGAGCGTGTACTTACGTGTCGAAAGCCATGATAGAATTAAAGTGGACATTTGGCCGGCAGCTGGCATACCGTGGCTCTGAAAACAGATTGCTAGGAAAGCCCTCTCATTCGCTGGTTCCACGCTGGGTGTGCGGAGTCCGTGCTTCTGGCCGCCCCGGCCGCCCAAATGCGTTTTTCTGATGCTTGTTTTGTTTTGAATAAACAATAGATTCCTGCTGATATTCTCCTTTATAATCTTCACTCTTGACAACTCTTTTGTGTTCGAAGGAACTCCGTCAAATTTGATGATAATGCTTGTGTAAGTACAACTGGAACCTCATAGTTGCGAGAATACTTTTCCTGGATTGTCCGCACCTTTCTGATAATATGATTGGTCTCCATAAATTGCACTTCCCCGCTTCGGGAGCACGGCCAGCAGTGGTTCTCTGTCGGTCATCGAACCTCACACACGTGAAGCGTTGTCAAAGCTGTGATATACCGGGCGTTTTATTATTATGTTTTTTCTTTTTATTTCTGACAGAAATGATACTTTTTGTATTTTTATTCGGGATAACATTATCGGCAGCGGTGAGCGTAAAGGAACGAGCGTAAATTGACAGTTAGTGGCCTAATAAACTAAAATTTGCCATTTGCGAACGCTGGAGAGGGGGCGACCTCCTCTCCACCGTTCGCTCCGCTGAAGTGGAAAAGGGTGGGAGGAGCTTCCACTTCGTTCTTGACCTGTCACCGACTACAGTTGCGAATTCCACTTGTCATTTTGGAGCCATGACGAGATAGAGCTGAGTCATGTATTGCGTTCTCTGAGATGGAGAACGCAATGCGCGCGGAGTTGCTCCACGCATGCACCAGTCACCAGTAAAAACGACCTGTCCTCCGAGGAGGTCGAGCGAGACGCCGGCGGACATGGGGGTCAGCCACCTCACCGTCACCACCGTCTACCATGCCTTCAAAAACACGGGGCGCAATGTGTTTCTGCAGTATAACAAAAAATTGAACAAAAAACGGTGCAAACTTTTATTTTTTTTCCTAAGTGTGGTTTGGAGGGCTGAACAGAACACAAAAACGATACGCCTTGCTGGGATGACGCCGACTACAATGGTACACGATCATAACAAAAGCACAAATCCTGCCACATTCTTTTGCTACAGTGATAAGAGCATATATATCTTTGTCCGCGATGCAGCAACAGAGACATTATTTCCAAATTAGAGTTCGAAGTAAGCCTTCGATGCTAGCACTGACCAACTCACTTCACTCACAGGGTGAAAACGTAAAACTTCGTATCATTCGGACAGAGATCGAAAAATAACACGCAGCGCTTCAACTTGGACACCCAAAAATAATGAACTTTAGTGGATCGCACGCAAAAGCTTCGCGTACGCAATAAAATTGCCGGTCAGAAGTATGGTTGCGCAACCAAAATCAGCATATGAGTTATCAAATTATGAAAAAAAAAGCAGGTGTGCGCGTGCCAAAAATATTCGACATTTATTGTTGTCAATATTTGTTTTTCAATCCATGTGCTTATGTCGCAGTGGAAAGCCGTGAAACTCCTCATAAAGTTATTTTGAGCAGTGTTTCCGACGGTGCTCGCTCGATCGTAAAATGCTGCTTTGTTGCTACTTTGGCGAATCAAACAAGGAAGCCACATTCACCTACAATGTCCTGTCCTCAAGAAGAAGGTCGGAATTTCCGCTACGTTTTTTTTTCTTTTTTTTTTATATTCTTCTCTTTTGCACGATATCGGGTATGAACTATTATCCTTCCCTGCACTCTTGCTGTGACGAACAGTCCGATAAACGAGTCACCCTATGACAAAGATGGGAGTCCCGAAAATCTCCTAAAATCGTGGTTAGTTCTCAGAGACACATCCGTGTGTAACAAAAACCGCGGCCCTCTCCATGAAGCTTATACGGACATTCTTGATAAATATCGTTGACTTGAGGTTGAACTTTGGATTTGCTTTGTAAACACAAGCGTGACGTCACGTACGCATCCCACGCGACCCGACTGAAGTCTGAACTGGTGTACTATGCGTGGACAATGGGGCATTATTTTGACTTCCCGGCCACGACGACCTTGGCGAGGGAGGACAGATGGGGGTTCCAAAAACTCCTAGAATCCTGGTTTGTTCGCAGAGACACATCCGTGTGTAACAAAAACTGCGGCCCTCTCCACGAAGCTTACACGGGCATTCTTGTGTAACTACTGAAGATGCCTCCCGCATGGGAGGCGAAACGTCTAATGAAATTGTTTTTTCCTGTTGTGTGAAGTCGGTGCTTTTATTTTAATTATGTTACCAGCCGGCCTGTGTGACCAGTGCTCATTTGAAGAATCGCCTTTGTCTTTCCTGAACCCTAACCAAAACACCCTCATAACATTTTTTTTTACTGTTCGGCTATGTTGGCATAGCCTGTAATCGACATAATTTTTGCGAAAGCCTACTTTTATTTTATAATTATCTGTAACCAATTCTAATTGAAGAAGTGACAAGTATAATAATTATATTATGATTTCATATCAAAATTCGACGAACCGGGAGATGCGACATTCGGTGAAACAGCGTTTTAAAAAAAATATCCGGTGCCCGAAACTTGCTTATATGAAAATGTCTAATATGTGTATGTGTTATAACGCAGAAGATGAGTGCAATGTGGCGGCAACAGAAAGGCCTCACAGACAATTGTCAACGAGTTGGAATTTTTGATGAATTACCTTTTGTCGAGTCATCCTACTACAGATTGGCCTATTCAATCAATTGCTCAATTGCCCGTCGACAAATATTGTTCTTGCTTTATTTGCCATCTGCCACAAGGGGAGAGTGTGGGGCTCGTCAGGCCGACATCTGCCAGCATTTTCATCACGCCTCCAGCGCCTGTACCGACTGACGCCGACACGTTGGCCTAGAAATAAATACCCACGGGCAATTTTATAACCGCTAAATATCTCTACGCGAGCATGATTAGTTTTCAAAGGGGCACCCGCCTGTCTGTGCTTCTTTGAATTATACATACGTCACGGTCAAAATGTTCCGCAGCAAATGAGTGAAGGCCGACCGCCCTATTTTGTCCAATTGTCCGTGTATGGGAGATGAAAATGCCACTGCGTCAAAGACAAGCACATCGTTTACGTGTGCGAGCATTGCTAAAAATAGAGACCACTATCAATGTTTTAGTATACATGGTTTCATTCTTAGTCAGAGCGCAACCAAGGGTTAGATGTCACGAAAACACATACACAAAGACAAAGCGCTTTATCACGGCGCATTGTATGCGTTGTTATATTAGTGGGTGGAATCACCCAAACAAAGATGGTGAACGCTGTGGCGTTTAGGTGTTGAGCTGTTGGTGATGCTTGATCGGCGCATTGTGTCAGCCGACCTCCAACTGAGGGTGATATGAGGCAGGGCAGCTCTGTGGTTTTACTTGTTGTTTATTATGTTTTCTTTCTTTTTTGCGCGAAATATTGCGGCTCACAATAGCTAGGCATCGTCGTCCGATGAAGCTCTGTTTTATTGATTGGCATTTCATCGAATAGTGGACATTTCATCGAACACCGCTTCATTGAACGCCAACTCATCAAGTAGCTTGACAATGCTAGATCGAATTACGTTTCTGCTATCAAGTGATTGCAGATATTATAACTACACTCGTCATCGGTTGTAAATAACAGTAGCCTTTAGCGAAAATTATATATATTTATATATATATAAAGTAAAAAATGCGTACTGTTGGAGTAAAAAATGCGTACTGTCGGAGTTACTAATTCGAAGTTTACTACGACGTTTCGAGCGGGGACCGCTCTTCATCACCTAATGAAGAACGGTCCCCGCTCGAAACGTCGTAATAAACTTCGAATTAGTAACTCCGACAGTACGCATTTTTGACTTTATATTCATATACCGTAATATCCCGAGTCATCGCCCATCCCCGAGCCATCGCCCACCCCATTTTTTGGGCCAATATCGATTTCCGAAAAAACACCGAGTCATCGCCCACCCCTTCAAATACCCCAGCGCGGACTCTGGGATCCGCGAACACTCATCCTACCCGAATGACGCGGCCGCGGACCTTACAGTTGGAGGACGTCCGTGACAAAGTAAAACGAAGGAGGGAAAGACACTTCTTTTTGTTTACGCATTTCCTCCGTGAGCGACCCCAAAGTGGTCGTGTATCCGTGCGAAAAGAAAACGATGGAGATATCAAAATAAGAGTTTGTTAACGTAACCGCGGAGTGTTAGGTCAAAGTCTGTCTCCGCCGAAGTAAGGTCACCGCGAACCCGCTCCTTCTTCCCGCCCGTCGCGACCGCTGTTGTGCAATATTTTAGGCAAAGCCAAAGTGTAAATAAAGCTTTGCTGCAACGTCCTACACAGACGTTTGCAGAGCGTCCCAACCGTGCATTGATAGCCCGCCGTGCACGGACGCACGTATGTACGCACCAAACAAGAAAGTTGCGCAAGAGCTTGCAATTGACAAGGCGCCCGACTTGGCCCGACGCCAAAGTATTTGCCAACGCGACCGCCGGCTTTCCCGCTTTCCCAGCATTGCTCTTGGTCGCTTCTTTGGTCTGCTCGCTCGCTCGCTCGCTCGCTCGTTGCGCCTGGTCGGTTTTTCTATTTTCTTGTAGACTTTTCTTTCTTTTTTTTTACTAACTAGGAGAACATAATGGTGACATTCTTTCACGGAACAAACGTTCGTGCTATATGCAGATCGGCGGTGTTTCTAGCGCGTATGCAAGCAACGGACTTCGCTATAGTAAAATATTCTTTCGTGAGCATTTTTTTTCTATAAAACAATGAAACTAAATCGACTTTTGAGTTTGATGTATCTCTTTTGCATCAGCGCTAGATACGCAGAGAAAAATAGGCGTTTTTTTCCGCTTTTTTTCAAGTGTTTGTGCTCACCCACCGAGACATGGCCCACCCCACTTTTTTAATGAATTTCAGGCGGTTGGGGGGTGGGCGATGACTCTGGATATTACGGTATATATATATATATATATATATATATATATATATATATATATATATATATACCGGGCGTTGATTATTAATTCGAACAGATTTAACTAAAATTCGATAATTAACTTTTTAATTGATGAAAATAGACATATGGTTCCAATCAGAAACTTGTTCAGCGTCATCGAAAAGCACTAAATCAGTCATTTTCAGAAAGACTGAGCGCGTGAGAAGCGTAGTAGTGCGCTAAAGTTACCACTCGTGGAGCAGGTACAAGGCTAGCAGTTGCGGTAAGACGCCCGCGCGATTTTTCCGTCTCTTATCTAGCCCCAGCCTTGTAGCTGCTCCACGAGTCGTAACTTTAGTGCACTACTACGCTTCTCACGCGCTCAAAGTCTTTCTGAAAATGACTGATTTAGTGGTTTTCGGGGACGCTGTGCAAGTTTCTCTCCGCGTTAATTCTTACATAGTTCTTACTATGTTGCTTTTATAAGGTAATGGCATTATAGTCGGTGACAGGTCAAGAACGAAGTGCACGCTCCTCCCTCCTCTTTCCACTTTAGTAGTGCGAACGCTGGAGAGGAGGTGACCTCCTCTTCATCGTTGTCTCCGATGAAGTGGAAAGGGGTGGGAGGAGCTTCCACTTCGTTCTTGACCTGTCACCGACTATAGGTACTTTGAAATTATTTACATTAGCAATCGTGGCGCAGAAAGTTGCTTTGGTTCCATTCAGAATGACCGAAACAACACCATGAATATAGTCACCGGGAAACTATTTGCTGCACACAGCGTGACAAGCAATGCAAGAAGTAGCTTTCGTAAAAGGACCATGAGCCACAGTTGTTCCGACGTCTTTATTGTTGCTGTCGTTTCGGTTGCTGTGCATGCAAATGGCACAGTATGGGGAGCTTTATATATCAAGAAAATTTGACAGAGTCCGCAGTAGAGGCAGGCGGCTCGAGCCCTGCGATATCGCCACTCGGATAATTCCAGTAACATGTAACAACTATTTCAAGATGAGGTGTAAAAACTTCCAATTGAAAAGTAAAACTAACGAAACCCTTATATTTACTTCAGTTGGCTTCTTATTTCTCCGGTGATTGCGCAGCGAGACACAGCACTAGCTTGGCATCACTTTTCCTATAGCAGCGCTCTGGTCGCCATGTTTGAGGCTACGACAGAAGGTTGGCGCAGCATCCGACGCGTGGCGCGCAAATCTGAATAACGTCTATTGTAATGGCGCCTTGCTGGTGAGCTACAAATCTCTCATTGCAGTGTACTGTCTAAGACAAATATTAAAATAATGCCCCTACGTTCACTGTGGCTAGTAATGCTGTCCTGAATTAATCTTCTTTATTTCAAAGGCCTCCTTTTTAAAAATTATTTTGCCTGTAGAAAAAAAAATACATTACCACTTCAGCAAAAGATTGAGGATCCAGGGTGTCTATCAACCGGGAATTCTCAGGGATTTTGAATAGTCTGGAAAAACTCGGGGAATTTGTGCTTCCATCAGGGAAAATTAGCCTCTGGCCGGCGCTGTCGCTGATGGCGCCGCCTAAAGCACTTTGTACGGCTTGCAAGTGACCTCTTCGACCAATTCGATGGCCGCCGCGTGGGGCGAACGCGCGGTGGAAGGAAGAGCTGGAGGGGACAAGGAAAGAAAGAGCCGACACATTGAGGAATCAACAGGAAAGGAAACGTGCCGCCGCCGCTTTGAAGGAGCTTGAGCTAAAAAAACTGTCTTGGCTGATGCCGAGATGGAGGTGTCCCTCATTCAGACCAAAATAAACTCTTTAAAGCAGTGAAATACTGGGAAATTGTGCACTAGCTGAGAACATGGCAGCTAGTATGGTTTAACCTTTTTTTATATTTTATTCGCTGTGAATTGTACTAACCACTCCATTCTGTTTTCTTTTTGAATCTAATTTAAGTTACTGGTTATCATTCAAGCAATATTATGTCGTTTTTTTTTAAATTTTATAATGTACTTTTTAGAGAGTGACATTGTGACCTAAAAGAAAGTTCTGTGTCACTCAGGGAATTTAGCAAAAGGGCTCGGGGGAAACCTGAAAAACTCGGGGAATTTGAAAATGCCAACTGGGTAGACACCCTGGGATCATTCCTTTGGGAATTAGCCTGTCAGGCATGCTCTCGCTTACCAAAACATTCATTGTGTATGCCGCGATTAACATACGCCGGCACATTATGTTAGGGGAATTTTGGTTCTTTTTTTTCTTTGTTTTTTGTCACCCCTGGTGGATAGTTACAGCATAAACTACCAGGTTGAGCAAGGTTGCACAGATTCAAAAATCAGTTTGTCATTGGTCAGCCCCCTTGCTGCGTGGGAAGCGATTGCTCGCAATTAGCTGTCGTACGTCCGACGGCGCCCTGTGGTTTGCACCAAATAGCAGAAAAACGGGCGTGTCATGATCTGTGATCCCATTTTTAATAGGGAACTCGGACGCTTATCAATCTATTCTTGTTTTTGTTTTTAAGACTTAAGGGGCCGTAGACTGAGTTAAGCCCATAAATAGACAATCTAAGGACCCACTTTGTGCCCCTTTAACTTCTTGCGACATCTGTTAGTTGACAAGAATTGAGAAGAAAAATGTGGATTTTGGATTGAGGAGCCTTTTTTTTTGCAGGGTTCGAGATTCACAGGCGACCTGCTGAAAGACGGCAAGATCAAATGGCGTGAGACCCAGGAGATTTACTCTTCCCCAAGTTCATGGGCAGTCCACTGCAAGAAACTGCTGAACCCGGATAAGAAGTCTGGCTGCGGCTGGTCCACGGTATAGCATACATTTTTGCTCTGCTCCATCGTCCCTCTAACTTACAAACTTGTCCCATACAAAAAACAAGCAGATAAAAGGTATTTGTTTCTGTAAAAAGTTAAACTCAGGAAATGGTACATACCGGGTTCCTCGGACAAAAGTTTACAGTGTTTTTGTTCGCTACAAAAATAAACTATGCATCGCCGAACACTCATGCTACCACCCAAATGTAGTGCTAGTGGTCTGAACCACCAAAGTTTCGGAGATTGTTATTTGAATCGCAGGGTTCTCCCCAGAGTGGGTGGCAGTGGTTCTGTCGCCCACCAGTCTGGCTGACTGCCCATGTCCATCCCATCTCTGTATTTTGTCTCTGCTGGACAAAACGGGGCTGATTTTGAAAATGCATGATGCCTCAAACTGGCGTGTTTGGCAGACTTGTACAGTACTGCGAAACTAAACCGCATAAGCCCTGCAAACAAAATCGCTTCTGTGCGGCAGAGGAAGTGCCGAGAACACCGAAAGTTACAGCTCTTCCTCCCCCCAGCACCCTGGAAATTGTCAGATATTCAGATCTAAAGAATTCCTTGTGCCGCTTAAAGTTATAAGTAGGGTTCAGTGTTTTTGGTACCTGCCGATAAACCCAGAATATTAACCCCCATCCAGATTTTTTTTAGATCTGGGAAAACCAAAAAGCCCAGAATTTGAGCTGCTCTTGAACATAAAAACCATAACTTCACGGGAAGAAATTCTTAATTTGCAGCTTTATTCTGTGTTTACCCGGGGCACAAGCTCCAGCATACTGTCCGGCAGGCTGCTTCTTTGGTGGGAACCACACCCCTTATCTTATCTTCTTTTATTATCGGTACCAGGTCGTTTTCCAAGTATTCGGGTATGCGCATGTTGCCTGGAGGTTGAGGGATGCCATGCTCATGTCCCAATATCTTCAACAGCAGCCTCAATAAACACCCAAATTTTGGTCCGCCACCAAAAGCTGACACCGAAAAACACAAAATTTGTGGGAAGAAATTAAATCCCGAAAAGACAGCCTTGAATACGAAGAAAAAATAAACCCTGAAAACGCGAAACCCTAATTTATAAGCCATTTTCAGAAATTTTCAATCGGTGCAATGGGACATATTCCCAGTAGGTGACTCCATTCATCTCCATGTATACAGGGGCTTCATTGGCTGCCATTTCCTCATTGAAAGTTTCGAAAAATCGCTGATAACTTTTCAGTAAGATAATGACAGGCTCTGAAATTTTGGTATCTGATCTGGACTGCTAGCGATACTTTTTGGCAGAGAGCGCTCTGTGAGGCATAGTTTATTTTGGTGAAAAACATGCTGAACCTTTTTCCCAGATACCCAGTGCATAAAGAAAGGAACAGAGGGTGATAAGATTTCCTCGCCTTGTCCCTCGTGTTCCTTGACATGATGTAGCTTTTACCAGCATGTTCTTCTGCCACAATTTTGAAGATGAAACTTTGTTTAGTTGTTCAAATAAAAGTCATGTTTTGCCCTCACGCATTTATTCTTGCTGAAGTGATCAGGGACCCTCAAAAGTATCTTGAGGATGTAACTGAACATTGAACTGTTTTGAGGACACTGAACATGTGTTTACGCTTCCTTTTGTTGTGGGATGATTCAAGGAGTTAGTGTAGTTTTACAGACATTTTTAGAACAAGTGTTTTCTCAAAAACAGTGAAACTGGTAGTTTAGGGTTTTTGTCATCTTTATTGCAATATTGATTAAAATCTTATTAATGCAGAAGTGATTGTTATGGAAAGGTTATTAGCAGCAGACAGTGGTTCATGTACTGTGAGACTGCTTTGTGGCCAGAACACCTTTCAATTTCCCATTTGCTTTGCAGTGTTACACTCGGTGTTCCTTTCTTTTCATCATAGATTGTGGACAATATGCTTAGTATTAGCACTCTGTGCTGTCACGGCCACTGCATTGCCACTGGTTGCTTAGTAGCCCAAAATTATTAGGGGCGAAGCTCCTTAGGGTCTAGCCTTGTCTGGCGTCCGTGCTCACATCGATTGCCATCCCATCTGTCTTCTTAAAAAATGAAAAAATGTGTGCACAGTCGACAGGATTCGAACCTGTGCGGGGAGACCCCAATGGATTTCTAGTCCATCGCCTTAACCACTCGGCCACGACTGCAGGACGAGTAGGGGGCTCTGAGATGTGGTAATAACTCAAGAGCTGGGGATGTCATGGATGAAACGTTGCACGTAGCCGCTCAACGTCTGTATAGGAGAGGGCGCTACGGTTAAATCCATATATAATCGCGTTAAACTTTGCATGCATTGGCTCAACGTTTATAGACGAGAGGGGCTGCGGTCAAATGCTCAAATGTGTATATAACCACGTTCCATACCACACATTCTCTTTCTGACATGGACCGTTGACTTAAGCGGTGGAGATGCGTTCCCACGACTTCTAGCGGATCCAAGCTGATCCGCTAGAAGAACCACTGGCTCTGCATTTCACCGACCATAAGGCAGTAAACCATAAACCTGGAACTCAGCACTACCTATGAGCAATAAAAAAAAATACAGCACCATCAGCACTACCTATGAACAATAAAATCAGTATCATCTGCACCACCAGAACTTCGCCCCAACCAACATCATTCACCACGTGGAGATGCGGTCATTTTTTTTTATTTGTTGAGTTGTAGCCGGGAACGCATTGAAGCAGCTCTCTAAGACATAGATAGCTTAGTCACTATTTGCAACTCCAGCCCGCCGATCGCCCTCTCACAGACAAACAAAAAACCAGAGGAGCGGGGACGGTGGCAGGGACAGCCTGCCCTGGTGCTGCTGTTCTGCATGTACGTGCATCATGCAGATTTTACAGAAAAAGCAAGTGCGTTAAAAGAGAAATTGTTGTGGTCCGTTTCGCAACAGCGGTGCACAAAGGGACTGGGGATATTTCATTCCATTGGGAGCTTTTCGTTGACGGTATACGCTGCGGATTTCGGGTCCTGCGGTCGTCAGCACAATCTGTGCTCAACATGACGGCAAAAAGCTCCCGCTAGTAGTGCAAAGCTCTCGCATACAATCTATGAAAAGTTTATCCTTTCGATAAAGTAAGAGAGATCTGCTCACGCAAAGGTGTATAGAGTGATAGGCATTGGGAATGGTTTCGCAGTTTATGCGCCGAAGGGCCGTGACAAGAAACATCACAGTTTGCTTCGAGCATTTCCAAAATACAGACTATGCGTGCTTGCTTTGAGTTAATTACAAAAACAAGTAAAAAAATGCCTGTAGCATTTTTAAGGGGGATATGGCCTCAGAATTCAGATGTTTCAGAAAAAACTTCTTTTTTTTTTTTTCAAAAATGAAATGTTAATGTTTATTAACTGCCCAAGAATGGTTTCAGAAACTGTCATTTATAAACATGCAGGATTTATCTCGCAATAAATTATTTTTCACATGTCGGCAGACCTACAGGTCAGCAGGGAGCAAGTTTTTTGTGTTCTTTATTTAGCACTGATTCATACTCCTTTAACATAGCCAAAACATCTCACCCTCATTGGAAGCGCCATTTACTCTAGATTTAGTCCGTAGAAGCTTTCCAAGATTAAAAGTAGCAATAGCCAGGAGAGCCCATACATCCAAGCAAGAAAAATACTGAAAATTTGGTATGATCAATCTTATTAGTCTAGACCCGAAACAGGGTTTACGATTAGTCTTGTCTGGTGATGTGATATTGTGTCATCTTCAGTAACACCCTTTCACGGTATCCTCCACGTCAGATTATATTCCTGCTCTGCTGCTCTTCCTTAGTATGATTTGCCTCTTAGTTCTTAACAGTGTATCTGTCAAGGAATGCCTGCTACAAAATTTATCTTGCCTACATATGACACAAACTGGTAGCTATTGCCAGGGGAACAACGAAGTCTCAAAGAGGAAAGTGCGAGCAATGCTCCAGGTGAATTTTGCCTACCTCGGACTCTTAGAAAAGAAAAAAACCTAAAGTCGAAATGCCCAGTGCTTTTTTTTTTCAGTTTCACTTTTTGGCAGGAAATGTATCATTTGACATTTTGAAAGTATAAAGATTTCATTCAGTGGTGTCCTGGACTGAAATTTCCCGAGGAACAAGTTAAGCGTCGTTCTCACATATGTGACCGAGTAAGACCGAGAGAGACCAGTTTGGTTTTTAAGCCTCTTGCGACGTCCTAGGACCGGATGCGCTGCTGCGGAGCTGGTCCTAAGACATCTCAAGAGGCTTAAAAACCGGTCTGGTCTCTCTCGGTCTTACTCGGTCGCAATAGTGTGAACGGGCCTTTAAGGTACTCATAATCTGAAAAAGCTAAATTCTTCATGACAAACACTGAATATTTTAAAACATAAAATTTTGTTAAAATCTTTTGCTCTTTTTGGTTGTTATTGTTTTTCTTTAGAATTGCATTTTCTACAATTAATTTTTACCTTAAAAGATTTACCTTTTACCTGTGCACCAATTTCAGGGCTTTGCTTAAATAATTGTGGAAGTTGATGCCTGACACTTCTGCAGTGAACTACAGAAAACAGATTTTGCCTGGATACCCTAGTTTTTATTTTAAAAAATGAAAAAGATCCGGGTTTTTGCCACCTCTCAACTCGCACATCGTCTTAAGGGTCACGTGCGCAGTGACGTCACTTGAGTAGGCGCGGGGTTCCGGAAAAGTTCTCTCTTTAAAGCCATCAGCGAGCAGCGAGAACTCATCCGCTCGCGACCGCGTGACCACGTGCTGGCAAGCGCCCCGCGAAATATACGGTGAATGGAGGAAAGTCTCATCCGGGTCCGGCCATACCCGTCCTTGCCCGTCCGGCGCTGTCCCCCTCCCCTTCCGGCTTCTGGCGGCTATTCGCGGTTTTGTGGACCTAGGATAAATGGCGCCACTAAAACTCCGTATAATAAAAGTTTTTTTCGATGATACCAGGGTTTTGACGCATTTATATATATATATGTTGGAATGACAAGATTTATAGAAAAGTTACCTTTTAATGAGCAGGTATTCGCACAACTTGGTATCTTTCTACAAGATTCCCCACTGACGTCACGCCGCTTGTTTCTCATGGCCGCCGCTTGTGGCTGCAGGTCGGGAAATATTCTAAGTTTTGCCTCGCTATTACACGGCGGAATCGCAACATTTCGATGAAAGGAGGTGTGTTTTCTGTCATTTGTGACACAGTGAACAATATCAAAAGCAGAAGATGCCAATTCTTTCAACGTTAAAATCGTTGCACAGCTCCTTTAACTTGCACTATGATTATTCTACTTCACATTAAACCAAACTGTTATACGCTTTATTTTTACAGCAAAGCTGTTATATGCTAGGGTCTGGGGAAAATGTGCCCTCACATGTCGACAGAAAACTCCTCATTGGTCGTGGCAAATAGAATAAATAAAAACAAAAAGAGGGGCATTATTAGATAATGAGGTCCTTGAGGTCGTCCTAGAAGTCGTCGGAGAGGTCATCCCCTAGGTGTTGCCCTCGAGGTCGTCCTAGAAATCGTCCTTGGGGTCATCCTAGATGTTGTCCTCGAAATTGTCCTAGAGGTCGTCTCAGGCGTCGACCTTGAGTCGTCCTGGACGTCGTCCTAGAAGTCATCCTTGAGGTCGTCCTCTAGGCGTCGTCCTAGAAGTTGTCCTTGAAGTTGTCCTTGAGGTTGTCCTAGACGTCGTCATTAAGGTCGTCCTAGAGATCGTCCTCTAGGCATCGTCCTAGTCATCGTGAAGATAACAGCTTTGCTGGTCCTCCATCTTCACGTGAAGTGGAAGGACTCTACAATTTCTTTTAGATACATTTCTTAATAAAGTAACTTTTTCTGGAACTTGTTAAGCATAGTATGTTGTAGAATTGGCCTAGAAGACTGAAACTTTAGATGCCATCAATCCTAAAGGGGTTCAATTCACCCTGAAAGTTTGAATCAATTTGAGGAAAAGGTTAAAAAGTTGACCCTCCCAGGCCATGTCCGTCCCCCCTTACGTGCACCTGTGTGGCGATCGTGAGGTGTGCTTAGAACAGGCAGTTTTGGTGAATAGAGCACTGCACAAGCCTGGGCCAGCCCGAAAGCCCAAGCCCAGCCCGGCTGGGGGGCTGAACTCGGGCCGGGTAGCACACATTTTTCGGGGCCGGCACGGTGCCTGGGGGGTGGTTATCATTTGAGCCCGTTCTCGTTTCGACCTTCTCACTTGGTCCTTCTCAAAACAACCATTCTCAAAAAGATCTCTCTTGGACCTGTCGCATTTGGCCCTTTTCTGTTTCGTCTTTCGCATTCCAACCCTCCTCATTCGGGCCCGTTTTCGTTTCGCCCTTTTCACCTGGCCCTTTTCAAAACAGCCATTCTCAAAAATATCTCGATTTGACCCGTCGCACTTGACTCTTTCTATACCCAAATCGTTTTTTAGGGTAATATTAATACATTGATATAATTTGTGTGTGTGGGGGGGGGGGGGGGGGGGGGCACGCGCGCGCCACACTACAGGCGTTTTTCCTTTGCTAAGGATTTTAGCAGTGCGTCGAGGTCTGTGTGAAAAGCTACTAGCTGACAATAAAACAGACCAACTATTTATCGCAGCCATATCATATTCCGAAATGTCGCGTTGTTTGAGGTCTCTCGACTTGGGACTATGCCGCCACTTCTGCAATGAAGTGGTTCTCAAAAGGGGGTCTACGAAGACATCCTAGGGGTCCGCGAAGCCCTGTCTCATCAGTCAGGCACGGCAATATTAGTCGTCTTTCTTCACGTTCAGAAGAAACGTTCCAAATTTAGGGAGGGTACTCTCGTGTGTATGTCAATGAGATAAGTCTACTTTACACTAGCAATTAGTTATATCCATTTATTAAATCATTATCATGATAACCGATTGGGCAAGAGATCGAACTTTAGGGTGCGCTCTGACCCGTTTGTTTTCCCCACGCTCGGTGTTTACTCAACACAAGGCCTGTGCACATGCCGACAGGCCTTATGGGCACGTCCATGTCACTTTCTACAATAGAGCGCGGGGCACAGTTTAATGTAAAAAATACTAACAATCGACGAATCAACGTTAAGTGCCGGATCTATCCGCAGAGAATGCGAGCTTGACCCACTTCGGTTTTTGTGCTGAGCTGGGACCGTGCATGCTGCATTGTTCATGCAGGTCGTATTGGAAACAAAAGAGCCCCTCCTCCCCCTCACCGGAAAACACGAAGTCCAGCCGAACGCTGACGCCGTGTTCGGTTATGTCGGCCGAGCGCTGAGTCATTGTATTTGTTGTCCCCATCCGTGTAGTTGTAAAGTTAACCGCTTGGGGCATCACGGTCTGTCCTCCTCCCCAATACCTTTCTGTTCCCCTCACCCCAAACGGGGTCCTCCATCATCTCCGCCTTTCTACAAGGCGTCCGCGAAACATCAATGGTTGAGAATCACTGCTATTATATATGCTATTTCTGTTCAAACAAAGTTTCCAAATTCAATGTTCATCGCTTTTTTTTCTCGTTTGCTTAGAGGAAGGGAAGCAGTTATCAATGTACGATCCTCAGTGCGTACCTCTACACATAACATATATGATATATCTGTTGGTATGTTGGGGGCCCGAGCAAGGTAAGGCTCATCAACAAAGCCGCGAAGGCATAACGACGTTAGAAGCATGCCGAACTAGTGCCACTCGGTCGTAGCACGAACGGGCGAAATGAGAATGGGTCCAGTTGCGAAAAACACGATTCGGATTTTACGAGAAGGTTCAAACGAGAAGGATCAAATGAGAATGGGTCGAAATGTGCAAGGTTCAAATGCGAATGGGACGTTTTGAGATACACCCGTGGGCCTGGGCAGTCGTGTGCCGCAAATTCGAAATTGTTGATAACAAAAAGTGTGTGCTCATTGATCTTTTTGGTTCAGTGAAAACAAGCAAGTGAAGTGCAAAATCATTACGGCACCTTTAAAAAAAAAAAAAAAAAAAAAAAGAAGTTAAGTGGATAAAAGAAAACATATGGACTCCACCAGCATAGTTGGAGAGTGCGTGCTTTATGCTTTCACAGTTTTTAGGATAAGGCCTTCAGTCTTTTTCAGGCTCATGCTTATAAGATGTCGGGCTTGTGCCGGGCCTGGGCTGTGTCTCTACTGGGCCGGGTCGGGCCAGGCCTAGAAATTAAATATAATGTCGTGCTCGGGCCGGGCCCAAGCAGTGTAGGTATCTACTGAGCCGGCCCGGGCCTAAAAACTCTGGCCCGTGCAGTGGTCTAGTCTCAATGATGCGAATAACATGGTGCACAGGTGGTAGTATACTCTATATTTGAATGTTTTTGGCAGAGCAATAAATAAAAACCCCAAACACGCCGATGGCTTTATTATGCAGTTCTTGCATGGTGATACCACAGGGTACCGTATGCATGGCAACACTCCTGGCACGCACATAAAGTCATGCTTTAAAGGTGTAGTGTGACCTTGGTCTCAATGCCTCACAGTATGGCAGCCAGCGGCTACGCTATGCTAAAACTGCCTATTAGTAACCATGGTGCAGGATGATCTGCTGTTGCGATGCACTAAAACTGTGACAGTATGCAGTGAGCTGTGTGCCTATGACACAGAGACATCAATATACTTTGAATGCTGCTCTACCGGAGCTTGACGGCCACCATGTGCGGCTCATGTTTTAGAGCACTGGTGGCCAGGCACAACACAGACACTTCTATATTTTCACCACCCACAAAAATATTTTGACACACAACGGTGTGACCGGGGCCCAAAACACACTCACCTTCCAGAAAGCGTCGCAAGTTCTGCTATGTTTCTGCAACTTCTGAGAAACTACATGCTGGTTATCCTAACGCACGTCAACATCTCCGTCACCTATAATTCTCTTCTGCCCGGACCGTTTTGCGTATGTAGTTAAACAAATTCATTTAAGCACACTGACCAGCGTCAGTGAACAGGCGCACGGAAAATCTATCCCCGTCTCTTCTGCCATCTTGGAACTACTGCCCCGCCATCTATAGGGCGTTGGAGTTGCAAACACTCGTGGACAACTTTCCTTTAGCTATGCAGTCAAATCTATGGGCCTACGAGCACTCGCGCCCCTTGAGCGTTGATCAAAACTGTTCACGCATGCACTTCTGAAATTCCACATAAAGTTGTCCTCGAGTATAATGTAGTTGTTGAAATATGTCTACTGCAGATTTCCACATGTAAATGCAAGCTCAAATTTAAGTTCAGTGCCCTCTCTTAAACTGCCTGGTCTACTATTTAGCAGTACTTTGGCTTGCAGAATACACAGTGATTTCACACAATAGCAGATGGTGAAATTGGTCTGTTGTAAGATTTTTCTTTTCCATGCCTCTTTTCGCAACAAAATACTTCGAGCTACTATATTTTCATGAGCGCAGTGTTTTTTGAATTCTGAAAACTGGGTTTTGCGAATATTTCACAGGCACAAAATTTCGGGATTTTGAATGATACGCTACATATTCATAACCATGGGGCAATATACCCGTAAGATAAATTTTAAGCAATACTTTTCACGCCGCCGAATTTGCAAAAATTTGATTCTTTTAACAACTGGGTCATTTCGAGTAACTCAGAAATGAAATCTTGGTCATAGCTTTTTACGTGTGTGTAGTGCTTCTTTCATTTGACTCCTTTGGATGTTATTGAATGTTGATCTCAATTTTTTGTACACAATTTTTTTTTATGCACAATGGTTTCCGGAATGTGAGATTTTCCACATTTGGCTAATTCACGCATTCAGTTTGATGCACAGTGATGGTGACACATTTACTTGCAAGAATAGTTTTGTAGATATCCATTGCACATTGTTGCAGTTTTGAAGCCAGCCAATCAGCGCCGTTGATCCGCTGCTATGGCTACGGAGCAGTGACATAGGGTTCCCCCAGAATCACATGCTCCGCAGGAAGCTGCAGTAAGGTGGCGGGAGTTCCTTCACACCTCGTTGCCTATGCTTGGGAAATCAAGTGTTTCGCAGCAAAGAATGCGAGATATGTGCAAAGAGAAGAAATAGCCTGCTTTATTAATATTGGGTAACGAACTTCATCAGCAAAGATTTGATTTACTCCAGGGGTCTCAGACACGCGGCCCACGTCTCGCTGGGACGCGGCCCGCAGGCAACCGGCTGCGAGTCCCGGTTCCCATGTTTCGAGTGCTAGGAATGGCATGCTCCATAGTCATCTCATGTCATTGACTCATTTTTGCTCGAAAAGTAGCTCTGCTCTTTTAACATATTCACATAGTTTATACTTATTTGTATTAATTTGCCCTTTATTTCGCTTTATTTGTTACTTCCCAGCTTTTTGTAACGTGCAACAATTCCGCTGCGAGGCTGCAAGCACGAGCTATCCATTGAAAGATTCATCTCGGTTGCATGAGCTCTCGATCAGCAGGATTAACTGCCAAAAATAAAGCTACGAGGTCAGGATTCTCGCCTTCAAAAATATATCACTTTTAAAAGACAAGTATTTCTTCGAGTCTTGTAATAAAAATCGTCAAAAAAGCAAAAACTGTCAAATTACAGATTTTTTTTTTTTTAGAGACACATTGGGTTTGGTTAATTCCCGAGTGAATTGAGCAACGGGAACACCAGTGTATACTTGTTCTCTTGTTCTATTAAAAATGCCAGCACGTTGGCGGGGCGGTGTCATTTTAATTCTGATGATCGCATCAGGTCAGGCCCACAGTAGTCATAAGAAGAAATCAAATCTAAAAATGTCACTGGCAGGTTCACAATCTCTTCCCCCCTCCCGCCCGTGTTACATTGGCCCTCGACCTTCCCGGTGTGAGATATCTGGCCCCCACGCCCAAATGGGTTTGAGACCACTGGTTTGCTCGGTTCATTAGGCCTAGGCCAAACCAGGGGAAGAATGTGAGCAGCAAAGCACAGGTGTATAATTTTGACGTGTTTTGGTGATTTCTGCACCTTTAAAAGTTCAGTTAGCCTCAATCATTGTGTTTACATGCAGCGCTTAAACTCATTGCCACGGTTAAGGAACCTGCTCTGCGCCTCCGACATGTTCGCACCATTTTGTCTGCTCATTGCTCGCACCATGTTTATTTCCTTTTCGTGGCTTTGACTTGGACACTGGATCGGCCGTCAATTAGGCTCTACCAGGAGCTTGCGCCACTGTGGAGATCCCGTCGGAGCGTTTGTAGAGTAGTCATTGACGGTATTCGCAGCGTCTGCATTCATCCTCAGAGTGATTGACAAAACTTGGTGAGGCTTCAGTAAAATATCGCTTCAAAAGCAAGAGCTAGGTGCATCCTTTTTTGGACATGCGCTTTTCTTCAATCTCGTTTAGAGGGTCCATTTCAAAAAATAGATACACGAAAAAAGTTCCATTGTGTGAATGAACCTTTGGGAATATTATCGCCAGGGATCTCCTGGTTACTGTGATTTTGATTTGTTCCCCTGTTCTTTGCATCACATTGTTTCTTTCTATTTTCTTTCAGATTCGATACAAGGGTAAAAAGCTGGACTGGTACAAGGCAACCTGGTTTCGGAAGCAAAGGATAAAGAAGGTGGGCAAGTTATTTTTAAGCAGCAACTGCTTCGTCTGCTGTCAAAATAATTTTCAATGTTATTTTCACGTCCCTGGTGTCACTTCCTTAAGATGGAAAGGTAGTTTCTAAATTATTTTGACATTTTCTGTCACAATGGTTATTTTGGTGGTGTTGAGGTGTTGCCGCATTATAGCCGTGTTGCCTCCTCGAGAGCCCAACAAGCTTTGCTCCTAACTCAACCCTGAAAATGTCTTCGGAGTGTTTGTGCTCGACTGTTGAATGATTCTCTTAAAACAGCCCCCGTGCATGAGAGTGACCATAGAGCAGGGTTGCCCAGTGGTTGGGAGCGCTTTCCCTTGGGACAGGCGATGTATTCTTGGCAGGTTTTCACGTAAATTTTGAAGATTAGATGCCACAACGATGGCGAGCTGGATATTGCTCCTTCTTGCTTGCACATAATAGGTAGTCTTAGAATAATGTACGCAATTTTAGCGCACATTAGCACATGGGTGCCAGAAGCATCAGAAGCAAAAGTTCTTTGCCTGTTGGAGGGTGTGGTTAAAAGATCCCCCTAATGTGCGGCGGTTGTTATGTAAGGCAGACCAGATGACGCCTTAATGACTGACTGTGAGAACATTTACTGGACAACACCTTAATGACCGACTCTGAGAACATCTTATTCCCTTCATGCCATGGTGGGGGCCCTCCTGCCTTTACACTGTATCGCCTGCCAGTGCTCACTAACTTTTATGACAACAATACTAGGGAAGTGTCAATATCGGCAAACCAGAGAGATATTGGAAGCTTATCATGTTCAAAAAATAGGCCAGTGATGTGCGAGTCACCGTTCGCTATCTTTGAGTGACGGCCTTCCTAGCCAACGTCTACGAATAAATTTGGCTGGACTGGAAATTAAAGAGAGTGCCCTTTTTCTTTTTTTTAATGCAAAAGCATTAATTGTTTTATAGAATGCAGCCGGCATTGTTCATAACCGCGAAAAACAGCTCCTGAACTCCCTCCCGAAACGGCGGTTAAAACGGCTGCGACGCATCATAGTTGCAAGGAACGCCACCCCACAGAGAAGCCCTCGTCCTGGCACTGCGGCCTGCGCACCAATAAAAGAAAGAGAGTGGCACGCTTGCGGCCGCCCCTCTCTTCCTTTTTTCGGGTCATGTGTCGGGTGTGGCCGGAAAAGGGGGGGGGGGGGGGGGGGGAAGAGCGGGGAGGTCCCGCTTTTTCTTCCTGTGCACAACTACAGTCGCCGACCGATTTTTTGAGTGCCGATAATTCGGACTTGTTCAATATTTTGGACCTAAAGGAGGAACTGTGATTTACCCAATAGAAATAGTGCATATTCACGACCAATGTTTCGAACAGCTTGAGGTTCGAAAGTTTGATTTTTCTTACACAATCGTTGCGAGTGATCAGCGTGAAACAACACCGAGAAGCGGCCATTTTGGATTCTAAATTGGCTGCACATGGATTGGCTTGGGTTGGCAGTGCTACTTAAATGCTGCTAAGTCCTACTGCTGGGTGACGCTGTACGGCTCTTTCTCCAGCTGCGCTTCATTATCATCATCATTGTTGCTTCCATTTTGCTTTGTTCATTCGCCATTGCAGTCATGGACTTGCGCCTCTCATCTCGATCTTGTCTCGGTGAATCGTGTTTTCGGACTGCGATGTGTCGCTAAGAAGCGCAGAAAGTACTCGACCATAACACTAGAAAAGAACGCAGCGATTCTCAAGTTATTAACAGAATGTTGCCGAGCGCAAATGGAGGCGTAACCTAAAACAAAGCGCACAGGCGTAACCTGAATCAAGGCACTATTTATGGCTCTTTTAAGCCCGCTTAGACGTAATAATGGCAAGTTTTGTAATCTGCTGATTTTTCGGACTGCTCTATTCTTCGGACGTTTTTTCATTCCCCGCAAAGTCCGAAAAATCGGTCGGCGACTGTATATCACGTGTTCTACGCTCTGCTTTCAGCCATGTCGTGCCTTCCGGCTGGCGACTGCAGAGGACAGCGGGGCGCACTGCTTGTAGGAATGCGCTGCGTGTATGAATGCTTTTGCATGCCCCCTGTAATTTCTTTTTTTTTTTATGCGTTTTTTTTTTTTTTTTTAATCTTTGTTGTTTCATTTTTTTCTTCCTCTGCTTTTTCAAGCTCAACTCACTCATGCCTCTTGTTTTTCTTCTTTTTTTATCACGTGTGTGTTTCATTTCTGATGCTTCGTCTTTCTCTCTCTTTTACAAGAGTCCATCAGTTTGGAATTAGTGCTCTATTCTACGTGTTCTCTTCCTCTCTGCTTCTGGACTGTTAATATGTCGTCCATGTGCCAACCATACTCCGTTCACCCCTAAGCTGAGACTGTGGTGGGAGCTACGTGGCCGCCGGTCTAATAGGCCTCCTGCCTTTCATCAGCTGACCCGGCTCTCTGTACGTGCTTATGGGTGGGAGCGTGATCACGTAGTAAAGGAGAGATCTATGACTGGTCCAACGAAGATGTAGTTTCCATGGCAATCTCAGCTTGGGGGTGAACGGAGTATAGTTCATATCTTCCTCATTACTAATGTTCAGAGTTCAAAGTGTGTACATTATTCTTGAATGTACAACTTTTGTCGTTCTTAAATGTATTTGTTACTTTATTGTCGAAATTTTTAGAAGCCTATTGTGTAATGCCCTATGGTAGGGCCTTTAAGGTATTAATAAATAAATAAATACATATAGCGCCCTTGGCACTTTTTAATATGGCATCAATCTTTTCTTTGTGTGATGCATAGTTTTTGCTGAAGCGTTTGACCGGCATTCAGTGAAGCACCGTGTCTTGTTTCATTTGAGGCTGTACGGTATCAGTCAATTGACCGATTTATTGATTTAAGCAAAAAAAAGTAGTCAGCTACACCTTATATTTGTGATTTTGCCATCTTTGCATATAGAATTGCTGAATGAAGTCAAGAAATATTGCATTTCTTTCCTTTTATACCAAACCTTGCACGTTTACTTGGTGTGCATGTCTTTAATGTAGTCGTCCCCCTCTCCCCTTCCCTGCTCAAGCACTAAATGGTGGCAGTTTTGGTGTATTCCTCCTGCCTGCTGCTTGCGTAAAGGCCCGTTCACACTTTTGCAACCGAGTATGACCGAAAAGGACGGGACCTGTTGAAACCTCTTAAAATTTCTTAGGACGAGAGAACACACTGGCACTCTGGCGCCATCTATGCGATGACCCTGGAATTGCATTTCACAAGAGCGGAGGTTTTGCGAGATTTCTGAGGTCAAATATGCGTAATACAGTTGAACCTCGATTTTACGAATTTCCCGATTTAATGAACAAATTCTGATTTTCTGCACAGCCTATGCTGCGCAGAAAACGTCTCCCTTCCTCGATTTTACGAAGTTCCCAATTTAACGAAATAATTAGCGGGTCCCGGTGACTTCGTTAAATCGAGGTTCAACTGTACCTATAAGAAAGGCTCGTTTATGACATTGACAAAAGTTTTTCGAGCCAAAAAAGAAAGGATAACGCACGAGAGAAATAGAAAATATGCCGGACCGCCTGCTACCAGATGGCGCCAGTGTGTCCTCCCGTTGTAAGGTTCCAAGGCATCCGGTTCTAAGAGGCCGTAAGTGTGTGAACAAACCTTTGGTGTCAGCTAATGGTGATTATACGTTGCAAGTTGAGGTGATAACAACCTGATCGCACATTGCTTCAACTGTGTTGTGATGTTTGTATACGCAAAATTACTAAATTAACTAATAGCATTGATTTGTGCCTTATGATTCATTTTAATATTACAGGATGACAGAGAAAACCATGTTGGGAGCAAAGCTCCACCAGGTGAAAAGACAAAATCTGGGTGAGCTTATTGTCATGGCTAGTTAATACAGTATTCCCACAGGAAGGTTGCTGGTTGCTAATAATTTCGCTCTTCATTTCAGGATTGTCATCAAGAAACCTCGTGAGTGCCAACAAAGCATATTGAAATCTTCGTCTTCAAGTAATGAAGCTTGCCACAAACTTTAACCTGAACTGACGCTTTAGAATAGACATAAATCTCAAGTAAAAAGTAAATCATGGTAATACTGGCAACTCCGTAGTTTTTGTCACACTTTTTTCTTGGTCAGGTAGGTTTGTCGCAAATTAAGAATGGTTAATGCATATAATACCGTAAAATCCTGAAAGGGTGCCCACCCAAAATGAAGAGATAAATGGTGAAAAACATGAGGTATGATATCTTTAAAGATGAGACAGCAAAACTTTATAAAAAAAATTAATGATAAACAAGTGACACTCGCTACAAACCACGTGACACGGGAACTGATACTGCAGACCACGGACATGGCGAATTCGTGTTTCACAATAGGATAGTCACGCGGGAATTCGCTACGGACTCCTGTGTCACGTGAAAGGATACCGCAAACTGTGGATGCAGCAAATTCGTGTTTGATGGTGCAATAAACACTCGGAAGCTGGCTAAGCTTGCATGCCACGGAAACCAATATCAGGTGTGCAGATCGCGGACAAAAACGCGGGAGCCCACTGCAAACCTGCTTGTCACATGTACTGGTACTGCAGGTCGCACGGTTGATGCGATTTCCATCAGACATTACGTGATGCGGCATATTCGCGTTTCACGTGATAAACTCGCGTGAATTCGCTTTTAACTCCCGAGTCACGGGAAAGGTGCAGGTGCAATTTTCACTTTCTAAATGGCCTTTTCTTTTTATTAATACATACTGCAGAATACCGTGCAATCAGCCCATTCCACACTAAGTGCCCATTCCCAAATTCGTAATATCTTAAAAAATATGCACAGTACATTGATATGTAAAATTGATGACTGGACAAGTGCCCATCCCCCATTTTTTCGCGATTATATCTAAATCTTGAGTGGGCGCTTGTCCGGCATTTTACGGTAGTTGACCACGTGAACCATCCTAAGCCGGCAAAGTTTTGGGATTTTCGTGTTGCGCATATTTAGCCAGAAAAATGGGGTGGGCGATCTCTTGGGGGACGGCGCCCTTACGGGATTTTACAACACATCTTTATAGCCCCTTCCCCTGGCAAATAGTGAGCGCTCGCCACTACGCTTGCCGAACAAATTCCTGTGCCAATTGCAGAATGCTAGCGATCTCTCCGTGTGCCGCTCGTAGACCTGGAGCCAGTGGAGCCCTCGCCAAGCGGCTTCAAACAATCCGTGGGAAAGTGGTTGAGTGTGTCGAGCAATCCACAGAAATTCTTTGCACTGCTGCTCCGGTAAAGTTTGATCCATAGTCACTCGCATCATTTCAGTTTCAGTATTTACATTTGCATTGTTGTCGCAGCCACGAAAGCGATTGTGCTAGCAGAACTTGATGATGGGGAGTTGTGAGAATATCAGAGGGATGTGGTGCTGTTGCAAGCCTAGTTACAAGCTGTTCGAAGGTCGGCGAAGTGATACGGCGCGGTGCTAAGGTGTTGACGTTTCCGCCAAATGGCTGTAGTTACGATCAAGATGTATCAAAGGTCACTCTTACTTTATGGCATGCTCATTATTTCGTGAGAAGGGTATGTCGATCGGTTGCCTTATAAGCCAAGGCAGTAAATATGAGCTGCGCCCGTCCAGCACGATGACTTTCGTGCTGTACACGGGGCTGGCGAAGCGTTGGAGGGCGTTGGTGGTGGAGAGAACAGCCGGAACAGCACCGTAACAGTGGTGGTGGGAGCCACGCAGCAGAGATTCCAGCAAGTAGAGCAGTCATGTCTGCTTCATCGTGTGCCCCTGAGATCCGTCGTTATCCGCTCCACCACCGAGACCGGATGCTCCAAGTTATAAATCCGCGAGTGCTCGCTATTTGCAAGGGGAAGGGGCTATTGGTGTGTTAGCTGGCATCTGCAGGCGCAGCAAAAAACTGTCTTGGGCAATGCCATATCTTATTTGCAGGTGCAGTTTTCACATTCCCAATGGCTTTGTTTTTTTTATTATTACATAGTTGACCGCATAAACCATCCTAAGCAACCCCTCTCTCTCTCCGCTTCTTCCAGCTGTCCTTAGCTGTTGGCACAGAAAAGCTTCTATGCAAGGTTTTCTAAATTACTATGCTATGATAAGCCTATGCCAAACTTGGCACAAAAATCCACACAGTGCATCAGTGAGGTGCACTCTTTGGCGATATCTAGGACTGTCAAAATCCCTTCAAGTTGCTTGTTAGCTCACATGTGGGAAACTAGTCATTCCGGAAGAACAGTCTTTTCTGTACTGCCACCTTTGACAGGTGTGTGCATTCTGAAGCCAAACAAAACTCCAACAGTTGTTTTTGTTTTCGTTTTCTGATGGTCTAGTTGCTTACCAAAACACTCCAGAGCAGACAGCGCCGAAGGAAACACTAATTTTGAATCATGGTGCTCTAGGAACGCGCAACATTGAATGGTAAGTGGGACTGTGCCATCTTTCACTGCCTTTTTTTTTTTTAACAAGATTGAGCATTCGTGGTTTTCTCTGCCTTTGATTTCAGCGATTTGAACACCCTAGTCATCTCCACTCCATTCAGTGTCCTGGACCGAATTCAGCCCTTCACACTCACAATCTCGACCAACTGCTTGCTGCTCATTGTAAGAACCCCTTTCTGCATGCTTTTGTCAATCGAGATTTGACAGTCTGAACGGATATTTGTTGCAGGTTAGGGGGTCCAGTAGCTTATTTAGGAAAGGAAAATTTTTGCTAAATGTCAACAGCTTTTTGAATGTTTGCGAGTTCCTGTTAGCTATTCGTTACGATTCACCACATTCGCTACCCAAAGTTTCAATGAAATGCCAAACTACCTGGGAACTATGTTGTGTTGAATTACTTTATTTGTTCGGAACATTGAATCACAGAAGAAAAAATTACAGGAAGATCCATTGGTGGATTGTTGAGGAGTGCGTTAGCACGACCCTTGGAAACGCCACACTTGTCCCACTTCGGGAAACACTAACACTTACCCCTTCACTTTTTTCTTTTGGCTTTCTCTTTTGCTTCCTCTATTTTTTGCTGCCTCTTTTTGGCCTCGTTACGGGGTCAGTGTTAGCATTCTCCAAAGGGGGACGTGTGGCGTTCCCCAAGGGCCATGCTAACGGATTCCCTAAGGATCCACCAATGGATCTTCCTGTAATTTTTTCACCCTTCTTCTGTACTCTCTGCCTATCAGAGTAAGCTGACGTCCTTGGATACGATCCTCCATATCACTTGTGCAAAGGACCACATCCATACCACTCGTGGAAGGAACTGCATTCATATCCCTCATGGAGTGAACTGCATCCATCGTTTTACTACACACACATACACATCACAGCTCACGCACTGCTACTACAGAAACCCAGAGCGAAGAACAACCAGCGACGGCAGAGTGGCAACTGTGCACGCGCGCATAGTAGCGTCGCAAGGGCGAGGTGGGGGCGGACCGCCTTGGGTGCAGCGCTCAGGGGGGTGCAGCTGGGCAGTGAAGGGGGGGGTGGGGCACGGCAGGCTACCTAATGACACCACTGCGCCCACATTCTGCCCTGCCGCGGCGCAACACCTCCTAGATAACGAGGATTACGTATACAGTCGGCTCAAAGTTGACTTGACTCGAAGCCGAGCACTGACACGGCACTCGTTTCCAATCTGTGTCCAGCGTTGTCCTCTGATGACACAATCTCATTCAGCACTAAGGCTTTGTTACCTGGGGGGTGTTGCGCGGCACCTCCTCTCTGGCCTCGCGCCACCTGTGTGCCTGACTTTGATGAAAACCAAAGGGCTCGTTTTGATGAAAACCCGGCGGTGTCTTTTAGTTTGTCAGCTACTGGGAGAGAGGGAGGAGGGGGGAAGATTGACGCATTCTGACGTCAGCGCTTCGAACCAATGAGAGTGTCGTATGCGTCACCCTCTTCCCCTCCTTCTCCCTTTCTCCCTGTAGCTGACAAACGAAAGACACCGCCAAGTTTTCGTCAAAACGTGCGTTCTAATGCGAACACATTAAAAGATACCTGCACCCTGCTCTGATGGAGCTTGGCAAGCAGGTGTCGATCAGTCGAGTTATGTATCTTCAGAAGGGGCCTAGAACTACCTCTTGCATACAGTAATGCTATCAATGTCCCCTTTCTATGAAATGTTCACTAGCAGGAATTAGTAGTGCACGAAGGATGTAATATTGGATTTTTTTCCTCTCGTTGCCAAGTCTTGGAGGGCCTCTTTTGCAAGTTGTTCTAGTCACGTATCATCTATTGCTACAGATCTACCCTTTGTGTAAAGGATGCACTCGACAAAAGGGTTACTGTACCTGGATAAACCTTTTTACGCTTGGCTTGTTCTGAGACTGTTTTCCACCCATATAATAATTTCGAGGACTAGCAGTTTGCCACAGCCATGATCTAAAGATTAGACAGTGGCTTTTCTTTTTGCACTACTTTGTGTTACTACTGAAACTCTTACAATTTATTATTCTGTTCTTTCTCCCTTTCATAAATTTTTATAAAGTGTAGCAAGTGATACTAGTGCTCCAGTTGGATTGAGAATGTTTGGCTAGGCAATCTAGTTCTGCTAGCCTGATCTGCGCCAGCTTTTTTAGTATTGGAGTTAAAGGGAAGCTGAAGAGCTTTTCGAAAAAAATGAGTTAATGGTTGATTCTGATGTGTTTGTGCCTGCTGAGTCCAAATATCACAACCGTTTGACCCAAAATAATCCCTAAACGCAAAAAAAAAAGCGAAGAAATCAGAAGCGATCGCCGCAGCGGCTCACCATTGGCTAGCCACCCGTGACGCGCCGCTGCGTCATAAAAGGACCATCTCGATTCTCGTTTGCTCCGTCGCTTGCGGAAGTAGCCGGGCGCCGGGTCTTCTACTCTTGTAAATCGGGTTCGGCTTCTGATTTTTCGAAATCTTCGGTGGATCCCAAAGAGGAATGTGTCCAGACGACCCTCGACGTGACAAAGTATGCGTTCCAGCCGTTGGCATAGTAGGAAAATGACCCCCCGCAGTAATAAACGCAGACACGAGGAACCGCTTGCGCGGACGCGACATGGCCGGCTTCATACCTTTAGAAACGCACTGACTGCTACTTATTGTAACCTAAAACGTTGACAATAAACGAAGTGCTATTGACGGGACGCCTCAAGCCGGATTAGCGTGACCCTCCCCAAAACGGTCGTCAGAGGACACGAATTCTGCACACATCGGCTTTCGTGCTTGCCAGCTGCTGGACGCGTGAGCGTGCAGGCTGCATTCTTCACCAAGGCGGAAGTGGTTTGAAGGGATAGTATAATCAGCTTCGGGCGACGGGGGAGCTTCCCCTGAGATGAGACGGGTGATAAGATAGGGTCGCCGTTCTGCCACCGCCATGTCCTTGCGCACTGTGCGAATAACTGCGCAAAAGGTCCATTTTTGTGATAGCAATACCCTCTGCTGCGTTTAGTTTGTTTGCCACAAACTATTACGCCATTATAGCTTTAGAAAAAGCTGAGATGTGTGCCCGGCCCCTTAATTTGGTGTCGAAATCGTGAAAGCTTCCTGGGCCTCTACATTCGCATACTTCTACCAAGATTCGTTGACAGCATCACACCACCACCAAGCATTACCATCGTCCGATCGCATTTCTACGGCACAAACAATTGCTGCATGACACAAACTTTATACGGAAAACACTGCGTAACTTGTAAAAAAATAACTCAATCCAGAACAGAAGGTCACATGCTTTGTATTTCCACAAAGCTCTCCTGAAGAGAATATGAACCTTTGGAAGGAAAATTTAACAAAATTTATGTTTACGTTTAAAAAATATGTGACCCCAAATAATGTCAGCAACTGTAAAAAAAGTTTATGCTAAAACAAGTTGCACCGTGAGATTCGCATTATGAATCGCATGACCACTTATTAGAGCAAGCCCTCCTCTCCCAAGTGACTGGGTAGCCGAGTAGGTTAAAAGCAAAAGAAAATAATCTTGGGCTACCCAAGATTGTTTTCTTTTGTTGCCCAGCTTTCCCAGACCGGAATCGGTCCGGAAAATATGGTCACTTCAATAATATAAAAAACCAACACTAAAGCACTAATATAAGGCAGTTAACACAAGAGAGCCAGTAGAAACCCGCTATTTGGCTAAATGATCGCGGCTTTTCTAGCACACTGCACAATTCTAATAACGTAATAGCTTTTTTCTAGAACAGTCGACCTGCAATTCCTACCTAGTTACGTTTCCTCTTTGCTTGTGACTTTTAATGCGCTTAATTGCCTTCTTACCTTCAAAGATGGTCGGCAGAACGTCGGGTTCAGGCGAGCCTTCTTCAGACCCAAACCCATACGTACATAGTTTTCATATGCGCCGTCCGAAAGACGTTTCGAACAAAAAACGGCGTACTTGATCAATCCCACCCACCCCTTTAAAATCTCGGTGACGAAGTGGAAAAGACGGTAAGCTGGAAGAACAACTGCGACGAGCGCTGTTCGTGAAAGCTGACGGCTACACATGAGTACAGCATCGTGCAACAGCACGAGTCATTTGGTTCGGTGCCACGAGAGTTCTGCAAACACGTGAACAAACGAGAGAACAATCAACACATCAGGCGATTGAGTCAATAGCATGACCGGTCAACGGATAAAAGCAAGCGCTACGCAGTGACAGAACGACGACGGCTCGAAAAGACACTAGAGCGCAATGTAGATGGTTGAGCGTGTTGGTTATTAATTTACGATAAGGAAAGAGGAACATTTAAGACAAACAGGCAAGAGCAGCCTACGAGGAAAGCGCGGCCAGCGGCGGCGGGGTCCCCCAGCCGGTCAATTTGTGACGCCGGCTGACGGGCTTCCTCCTCTCTCCCCTTTCCCTCTGCTTCGGAGAGGTGTGGCTTTGGCGCTACCTTGAAGGCGCTTTTCCGGTTAATCCGCACAGAAAATGACCAAACAAACACAATATTCGTTATGGCTGAGGTCTCATTAACTAGGCTCAGGTGTTTTTTTCTCATATTTAAAACCGCTTCGGCTTCCCTTTAAGAGGAGATGCACGTCGAAAAACGGCAACTTTTTCGAAAAAAAGTTATTTTTCGTTTTTTAGTGTTCTATTATCTTTGAACCTTCCTCTTTTGCGTATAAAAAATCAAGACCGAATATCATCATGAAATTAGTCAGATATGAGTTGGAAGCCCTTCTCGTGATGGAAAACAGCTCAAATTCGAGCCATTTTCGAGAGCGTGATTCTATGGATCGCGGCGTCACCCGCTATCGCGTTTGTTTTGGTGCATAGGCCAAGCCGTTTACTCCGAAACTGTCGTCGATAGTTTTATATTCTGGTTGCAAATAATAAGAAATAAATGTTCTTTCCCGCTGCAAACGCGCGTCGCCACTGGCATTTTAAATCACGTGATGCGATTGTTGCCCTGCCATTGGCCCAGAGAAGCGTGCTGCGCGGTGAAGCTTGCTTCAGGTTTTAGCGTCGCAGTGCTCCTGAAACCAGAACCAACGACTTGTTTGATCATTTGCTTCCTTCGCGATGGACGTTGACCGAAAACGGGACTTTTGAGCTCGGAAGTTTCGGATGACACACAAGTTCAAAGGAAGTCGCCAAAAGGGCAAGCAGAAAGCTTTAAAGAAGAAAAGTTCACCCGCGGCAGCAAACCCTAACCTCGGTTGGGTGGACGCTTCCAAGTATGATCGCTTGAGTTTCATCGGCAGCGCTGACGAGTTTGTTAGTGCATCGGAAAAGAAGATCAGGATGCTTGAAAACGGAGAGAGAGCTGGAGATGGGGGGGGGGGGGGGGGGGAGAGTGCGAGTAGCGTGATCTGTGAGATCGGCGGCGCGATGAAAGCTCTTGTCGGTGGCGCGGCATGCTCGACTTGCATAAAGTGCGAACTCGCCGTTCAGGATTCGGCTGCTACGCGAAAGGGACTGGCATCTTTTCTGGAGCTGTGCTATGTAGTGGGAGAATTCTAGTTTGGTGGTCCAGACTCTGACATTTAGAACTATATAACCACCAAGTTTTGTGTGGTTTGAGTGAGAATTTAGGTATGTCACATAAAACTAAACTTTCATTTGCGTTTTTTTCAAATTGGTATTTTTGCCTGTTTTCGGAGATTGTGCACACAATTTTCACCATTTGGTTACTGTACCGCAGTGGCGTAGTCAGGATTTTTTTTTGGGAGGGGTTTGATGGCGTCCTCTTCCCCCCCCAATGACGCAGGGTGAGCTCGGCGGTACGGACGATTAGAGAGGCGCTGTTAAAGGGCCCCTGAAAAGAAAAAAAAAAAGTTTTTTAAACAGTCTAGTTGGGACACGCGTGTCAAGAAATAAAATTTACGGGGAAAAAAAATTTAGGAGCCATATTTACGGCGAGAGATTTATTTTGAATTCTGCGCGCAAAGTCCATGACGTCCCGAAATGGTCATTCGCTCTTTCGACCTCAACGAGATGGTCTTTCGCTTTTTCCACCTCAAGGTGAAGGTGAAGCCGATTCACTTCTCCTCCACGCTCCCGAAATGCCGAGAGAGAAAACAAGTGGAAAGCAGGTGACTACCGACTAAATCGCGCATTGCGCCGACTATATTGCTCTAAACAAATTTAATTTTTTTGACACGCGTGTCCCAACCAAGCTGTTAAAAAAAATATATATATATATATATATATATATTTTTTTTTTTTTTTTTTAAATTAAACAGGTAAAGCTGCATTGTCATTTTTCAAAACTGAGCAGGCTTCATTTACAGGAACTCGCACGTGGTGGCTCACTGTTCTACTGTCGTCGTAGTTGCGGCTCACCAACTTTAAAAGCTTCCTCACAGCACACAACTCCCCCCGCTTTTTGAGGTACCACTGCATTACCAACGTGTGAAGGTCAAACAAAACACAAAGATAGCTATACTGTCACAAGAAATAAAGCAGTAAAAAAAAAAAATCTTGACGCTGTAAAATCAGAGCAAAAATCAAAATCTATTATCTATTAAATGTTTAACAAATTCGTTCTACAAAACCAGATGCCGAACGAAAGTGAGTCTTATTTTTGCTAGGCCGCTTTATCTTGCAGTGTGGTTCAAAGGCAGCAGTGGCCTATCCTTGAGGCGATGAGAAGTTGTCAGTCCGAACTGGTTGGTCCGTCATTTGAAGAAATGACATGACACACCACACACAAACACGCAAAAAACACGCCGAACGTGGAAATGAACTTGACTACCCATGTGCCTATGCATAGTGAGAATATGAAGGCTCTTCGAAGTTTCTGATGTTCCGTGCAACGAAAAGATTTATCTAATAACGAATTGCATCGGATGCCACCTCGACATACAAAGCAGAAAGCAAGATGGACTTCATCGCATCCGTGAGCGACTCGATGGAGGAAAATTTTCACAAAGTGAGGGAGACTTCGCCAAATGTAGGGAAATTTTAGGCGTCCAATGCCAGTCAGGTCTGTGCCACAGGCGGTCGCCCTCTGTCCGGAGGCCCTATTTCAGAACGTCCATCGTCTCCACAAGATCCTAATAATTCTGCCAGTAACAACGGCGGAAGCTGAGTGCTCGTTCTCTTCACTACGACGGCTGAAAGCATGCCTGAGAGCGTCCGATTCGAATAAGTGACTGCTCGGTCTTGCGCTTTTGAATGTTCACCACGACATTGAAGTTCAAGCGGAGAACGTCCTGGATATTTTTTGCCGTGAACGCAGGCGGCTGCATCTTAATGTGTAGTCGCTTGGCATAAATGAAATGATAAAGAGAGGCTGTAAATTGCTTTCTGAAACTAGTCACAGTTATCTTCTTATTCACGATAATTTCTAGTCGAAAGCACGTAATTCTGATCAGCACCCGTTGCTTAGAGTGCGGTTAATTTTTTTTAGTTAAATTTAAAGTTAGTGCAATTAAATTAATATTCCTTACATCACTGACATTGTTTTATATTATCAACATGTGTTCGATTTGTTATGTTCACTTTAGTTTGATAGAACTGTGAAATTCAGTAAAAATAGTTTGTTATACTTTGCCTTGAAATTGCAATCCTTCACCCCACAAATATTTCGAAATATCCATCTTTATATATCTGAGATCGAGTTCCGCATCCCATCGAATAAACATGAATGAAGCAATATCGCATATTTTATTAATTTGAGCATTTTCCATTCTACAAACATTTTTCCCAAAAGCATACAAGTTGGAGATAGTCCGCGCTTCCCCGTTGATCCGTGCCTCGTGGAGAACCGACTGCGCGTGAGCAGGGGAGCGAGCGGGCCCCGGCGAAAGGGGGGGGGGGGGGGGGGGGGTAGCTTTGGCATTTCGGGAGGGGTTTCGACCCCCCAAACCCCCCCTCTGCCTATGCCACTGCTGTACCGGAGCCAAATCTTGCACAGGTGTTCCTGGTGATGTATAGTGTGCAAAAATCTGCTAGTTATGCGATTGGCACCACCGAATTTTTATAAGAATTATAAAACTAAAAGTGAAACAGGAAAAGTGATGACTCAATAGTTCACAGTTTTTATTTTCTCTCGAGGCATAGATTTTTTTTTTTTTCCAGCTGGATTTGCACATTCTGCTGTTCACAAGGAAGCAACCAGGCTATTTTAGGATTTTTTCTTATAGTAAATTTGAGAAAAAAATACTTAAAAGGTTAAAACAGCGCAAAAAACGGCGGACAGGGTAAAGAAGGACACGGACAGAGCGCTGACTCGCAACTAAATTTTTATTGGCCTCAACGGTGCAATATATACGCACAATTGAGAACAAAAAGAAAAAAATCAGCCTGAAAAACACCCAAAACAAAAGCACGATAAATGAAGTATCACCTCTAAAAAGACAAACAAAGGGCACGCGCTAAAACCAAGCTAATCAAGTGGCCAGAAGATGAATCTCTTTCCTTGATAAGGCAACAGAAGGGCTGCTGACACACATGAAACTCAATCTTTCTATTTCTAGAGCCTCCAGAATTTCACGTGTCAGCTGGTCCTGGTGACGTTTAGTCAGGGGCGGATGCAGGAATTTTCCGAGGGGGGGGGTCAGGTGTTGGTCAGCGTACCATATGTTTAGGAACCTCCTCCCCCACTCCTTCATTTTACGCCCTAAATTTTACACATGCAAAAATCAAGAAGGGGGTCAGGACATCCGGACCCCCCCCCCCCCCCCTAAATCCGCCCCTGCGTTTAATGACCTCGCACTGTTGGAACTGAAAAAAATATAAAAAAAATGGTGCAGAAAAAAGGCATTTTATATGCCTTAATACGGCACAGATATTTTACTAAGGCAAATATCAGAAAACTGACTGCATATATGACAAGAGGAGCTCAATCTGTACTAACTGTGCAAATTTCAACCTCCTAACTTCAAAGTTTAAAAAAAAAAATTATTCTCGAGGAGCATGTCTTCAGGGATACTGAATTAAAATTGAAAAAAAACCTCTCATCTTTAGAAATAAGTTAAACATAGTCAACTCTGTGCTAATGACAATTGCACACTTGTATTTTGAACGGATGGTTATATTTTTTGTTCCAAAGGACCGATTCCAGCGAGCGCTTGAAGATCGGTCATTGGAGAGAGCGAGGCATCTCGGGAGACGCGACGTCAGTTGGACTTGCTCGGGTGAAGCTGCTTGGGGCGTCGTCAACGCATTACAACTTGGCTGTTTTAGTTGCCCCTCCCCGCTCCCCCCAGGAGTTGAGTAAGCGGAGAGAGAAGGGAAATTTATTTCGACAGAGCTTGCGCACACACAACTTTCCGCCGTACTTCCGCGAAGCGGCGCTGCTTTCAAGTGCAGAGTGGCGTAACAACATTTGGTTTATTACAGCGAAGCTGTTAAGGGCTAATTTCCCCAGTTTTGTGTCCGGTACCAGACAAATGTCGACACAAAAATACACAAAACTCTGGACAGCTACCGCCATCTATGAGCGACGGCGGCAACCTTTCCAGCCTTTCCGTCAAGGTGCGCGATGGTCCGGTGGTTGCCGTCGTGTACATCCCCCCCCCCCGGCGACACCCAAGAGAGACGTTGAAGCATTCATGATGGACGTCTTCGGCTGGGTCATGCTCGGCGACGACCCGTCTGCCGTAGTGACGGGTGACTTTAATGTTGACATTGCATGCCAGGAGAGAAAGTGGTTCACCTTGTTTATGCTCGAGCGCTTCGGGCATGCGTGTGTGAACGAACCTACAGTGCCCACGACCAGGCATTGGACGTATATAGACCTAGTCTTCACAAAGAATGTGCCTGCCGTCAGCATACACCCTATGGCGGTGTACCACAGCGATCACAAGGCCATGGTCACTCTGGTTACGAAATAAATAACAATCCCGGATTGTTATATATATATGTCTGATTCTTTAATCATTCAAATAACCAATTACCCAATCACACCTTAATCCTCACATTTATAAATACTTCATTCCCACCATAGTACAGCTTTGCTGGTCTTCCTTCTTCACCTGAGTGGAAAGGCTGACAGTTTTTCCCTTTAAATAATGTTTTGGTGTCTTTTTGAGCAAAACATTTGTGTCTCCGTGGTGTGGCCAGAACGTGGTTGACAAATAGGCACTAGAATTTTGTTGCAGTATCCCTTTATTGTACTGGACATAATTGAGCATGCCCCATTTCGGTTTTTGCCCAGGATTTCCATTGTCACCTGACAGAGAGCGAAGTCGTCGGCTATTTGGGTGGCACCTGGGACATTGCTGCACACAGTGAGTTTTGTTGTAGAATTTCATTGTTATTTTAATGCTTGAGCCCCACACTATGAAGGGTGGTTGACTAACTGCAGAAGACTTTTGAAAAGGAGGTCAAGAATGGAAGAAATCTGAGACTGTTTGGCAAAGAAATTTTCACAATTGCTGGAGGGCTACTCATAAGAGGAATCTGGTAAACCATGAAATAACATTTCATTTCTTGATAGGTTATATTCACTGGCCACCATAGCTGCATACTTTACTGTCTTGTGCATGCTGCAGCAGGCTTTCACTGTGGCACAAGGCATCAAGTTCACACTTGTTTTTTCTGTTTTCTTGCATCCCTGTGCTCTACTTTCTCTACTACTACCCCCTCGCAAAGTGGTTTTGCCTTGTAGGAGCTCTACTCTGACTGAAGTGTCTCTTTTTATAAACAGTGACCATTGTACCACTGCTAGTCTTCAGAAGCAGATGATATGGGCTGATGCTCTTTGCTGCAGAGGGAGAACTAAATTGTCCCTATCACTGCTGATGTTCAACAGAAGTGTCATGTAGGCTGAGAGGTTTTTCTTGGAAAGTGCTTCTTAGGAAAAAATAAAGATAGGCAAGAGGGCTTTTGATGAAAATATCGGTCTCATTAAATATGAAAAGCCGGGCAGTTGGGCTATTAGTAACACTCACCGCTTTCATGTCTCGATTAAAAGTTTGACCTCGAAACTGATGAGGGTTCGCAGAGTGCGAAGTGAGCCTTTTCTGTGAAGTTGTAACGAATTCCATTCATATCATGCGAGGAACGCACAAGCTGCATTTACATGAATGCAACTTAAAGGGCCCCTGAAAAGAAGAAAACTTTTTTTCTTTTAAACAGTCTGGTTGGGACATGCGTGTCCCATGCGTGTCAAAAAAATAAAATTTTACGTGAAAAAAAAAAATTTTTTTAGAGCAATATTGACAGCGAAAGATTTATTTTAAATTCGGCGCGCAAAGTCCATGACTTCACGGAATGGTCATTTGGTCAACGAGATAGTCATTTTGTCTTTCCACCTCAACGTGAAGGCGTAGCCGATCCACCTTTCCTCCTCGTGCCCGAAATGCCGAGAGAGAAAACAAATGGAAAGGAGGTGACTACCGACTTACTCGCGTCTCGTGCCGTCAATATTGCTCTAAAAAAGTTTTTTCTTTTGCTTAAAATTAATTTTTTGAAATGCAGCTCCCAACCAGATTGTCTAAAAAGATTGTTTTCTTTTCAGGGGCCTTTTAAGTGCATGGACTCCATTTGTCGCATTCAATGCGGTCTTATAAACGGCATAATGCACTAGGGAAGAGCAATGCTCTCAAGCCGTTTGAAAGATTTGGATTGAGGAGACGAATACGCATTCATACGGCCCTTGTAAACAGGTTGCAGCACATTTTGGAACGGGGATTATGGGAAGGCGCTCGCTGCGGGATAGGGTAAACAGCTGAGAACATGGCGACGGCCAGTCTCATTGACGGCGGTGGGGAGCTGTACCGGACATAGTCTTGGATGTTCGCCCGTAATTTTCTCCCAAGAAGAAACGAAAGCTTTTCGTGCCATCATAAGTGAGCTGAATATAGCTGAGCTGCTTGGTGAGGGCGGCCCCCGTCCAGGCCTTGCGATTCATAACTTGTGCGTCGGAGGGAGTCCCTAGAGCAGTGGTTCTCAAATGGGGGTCCAGGAAAGCCTTAGACCGTCAGTCGAGCCAAGCACTAAAACTTTTTTTTAACTGATGTTGGCTGTCTCGCGAAGCTATTATAGACCCAACCGTGTGCACTGAGTGGATAGGGTTGATTATTTTCCATTTCAAAGCTTGAAAGTTGGTTTGCACACATTTAGTTCTCTTTATTTACCCTTTTGTCATTATAATCGTCCAATACCGTCCCCTTCCTACCGGTGGATTGGGATCCCCATCACTTCCACCAATCCAGAAGGGGTCCCCAAAGCATCAGTGACTGAGAACCACTGTTCTAAAAGGCTCCGGCACAAGCACGAACGGTGGAGAGAGCTCCGAGAAGTGGTACTGAAAAAGAAAAAAAAAAAGCAGCTTTACCTTACTGCTGTTCTTGCTTGTGCCGGAGCCTCTCGACCTTGGGGTCCGTCCATGGTTTGCACAGTCTGCCGAGGCACGGTGGTGTCCTGCGAACGATTGGAAACGGTCTCGCTCGCCAGGGCATGCGCACCCACATTACCTCTGTTCCCGAGTGGCCCCGGCCCGGAGCCCAAAGCGCTTGGGTTTTGATGTTTCTTGCACCTTGTGACTTCTTGTAGAACTCTGAAGGAACTCTGAAGACGGTGGGCATGATCGCTCGTCGAAAGGACCTCTGCATGCGAAGCACCGAAGGGCGTGATCATGTGGCGTGGCTGGTGCCAGAAATGCAGCCTTGACTTTGAGATGTTACACGGCGTGGTGCCACTTTCGCATTGAACTTGATGCGAATCCATGTAAATGTTAATGCATCGGCTTCATTCAAAAGATGGTTGGAGTTGATGCGCTTAAAAGGCGCCGTGCAACGATATTGGTTAGGAATGCCTCCGACTTTATACAAGCTTACTGGCACTAGTGGGACCTAAGAATACTCGAACGCAACGCCACTGACAAAAAGAAGCGTCTCCGTCGCAGTAGAATTCAAAAGATAAAAGCGGACATTTTCATTCAGTCTCTTCACAAAACTTGAAGGCGAAGTTGCGGGGACAACGCCAACAATGCGATTTAATGGATCGGCGCTTGGGCCTTCAAGTCGTCTTGGGGATAACTAGAGACCCTGTGTTTTCTTCCCCATAGACTGGATGTGTCATTGCCGGAACCGCACTCCTTCTTTGAACTAACCAAAATTTCTAACAGAACAACTGCGAATTACCGAGATGGAAAGGACCAATTTTCAGAAAGCCTGTTCCTTGACAGTGAAAACGGGGCTTAAATTTCAGTGCATATGAATTTCAGATCTTTCCATTCTTCAAGCATTCCCATGCCGAGCAAGGTTGGCTGACAAAGAGGCTGCACCAGGTATCGAAGAAGAGGTAAAATATGTTTCTTGTATATTCATGTTTGAACACTGTTTTGCAGTGAATGCAAAAGGATTAAGAATATGATTGTGCAAGTGTGGAGGCAAGCTGGTTCAATACTGACCCGGTAACCCAGGAGCGAGGGAAAAATGGGACGGGACAACAGAACGCTCGAAAGCTTTGTGTTGTCTGTCCAGTTTTTGCCCCGCTACTGGGTTACCATGTCAAGAATATGATGGTGGCCTTTATCTCGGTTTGCCAACTGTGGATTGAATCTAGCAGTGTTGCGGAATGAGCAGCCCCATTCCAACCCAACTACATTCTGGGAAATTGGAGTTTCCAATAATTCCATTCCTTTCAGCTCCTTCGGATGGAGACACTGTGCCCATTCCCATTCTTGGAATGGCTGAAGTGTTCCATTTAACTGCTCTAATTCCTTAACGTAAAAATGGCTCTTGACCGCTACCTTGTGTTACTGCAAAAGCAGTATAAAAGCTGACGTTGTCAAGCACAAAGACAACTGCAGAAATGTGCAAAATGTGTCCACAAAGCACTGATTCCATAAGCTGAGTGCGATCGAGCGTAAGGGCTCGCAAGAGACAACAAAAATTTACACCACCCATTTTCTTCACAAAGCCTTACGAGTATTTCCTCTACTATACGTGACCAGCATATTTGTTGGATGAAATCTTAAAAATGTCCAGCGCTTGTGAAGTCCACTGCGGTCCATCGTAAGGTGAAAGGGAGTACAGGCACTCGATAACACGACACTCGTTGGGGAATCAGCAAGCGGCCCAGTCTGTTGCAGATACATGAGCCACGGCAGTTTGAGCTCTGCGTGCGCCTCTGGGTGTAAAAGGCCCGCATCTGGAAAAAGGGTGGGTGGCGTGACTTTGTTGCTGCCTGGTGGCCTATGACTGGTGCTGTAATCAAGCATGATCTCAATGGCTACTCTGTCGCATCTCACGGTGCCGGGAACATCCTGTCCGTCTACGACAACGCTTTTTTGGTTGCTTTACGGGGGCACCATCTACATCCTCGAGGGAGCGTGAGCCACTCAGTGAATCGAGCCATCAGTCACGTTTGTACAGTGATGCTGTTTAAAGAGCCACTATGACCGTGCACTATATGTTGTGCCAGCTGTCCATAGGCCCTGGCAGAGGATCGGTTCAGCTTGCATGAGAATCCAGCACATTCTATTCGCAGTTCATTCCGGGTAAAAGGTCATCTAATTTCATTCCTCCCAATGCTGCCGCCATTCAATTTCCATTCCATTCCGGGGTCGCAGCAGTGTGGAATGATTCTGGAATTGTTCCAACTCTGGGGTGGGAACTCTGCAACATTGCCAACATTGGAATCTAGTACTATACTGCTTCATGAAGCACTACCCAACTGCGGCACCTTGTTCTTGGTGTTGGAGGCTTTCTAAACTAGTAGCCTGAAGCTGAGTTTTCAAGTTTAGTAGTGTTTCCAGGGATGAAGTCTCTACCATGTGGAGCTTTCAGGGATAGGTGTGAAGTAGGACTTCCTTTATTTAATTGCCAGTGTGCACCACATGTGGAAACTTCCGTCTGTCGCGGCTACAGGCTATCCAGCCGTACTACAGGCTATCCAGAATGCCGGACTGACACTGAAGCCTTCAAAATGTCGGTTCGCTTACGGTGAGCTCAAATTCCTGGGCCATGTCGTGAGTGCTCAAAGTGTAAGTCCTGACCCTGCGAAGACATCCGCTGTCGCCGAATTTCCGAAGCCATCAGACAAGAAAGTCGTACGAAGATTTCTTGGGCTGTGCGCTTACTATAGACGTTTCATTCGCGATTTTGCCAAGATTTCTGCACTGCTTACGCATCTGAGAAGGATAACGTAAGCTTCCAGTGGGGGTAGGAGCAAGAACAAACGTTCAACGAACTAAAGGAAAGACTTCAGTCACCCCCTATCCTCGGACACTTCGATCCATCAGCGAAAACGGAAGTTCACACGGACGCCAGCAACGACGGACTCGGCGCGGTACTCGTCCAGAGACAAGACGGCTCAGAGAGGGTGATCGCTTACGCAAGCCGGGCACTGTCCAAGGCAGAGAAAAATTACTTGACAACCGACAAGGAATGTGTCGCTGTCGTCTGGGCGTTAACCAAGTTTTGCCCATACCTGTACGGGATCCCGTTCCGCGTTGTCACGGACCACCACGCTCTCTGCTGGCTCGCCAACCTCAAGGACCCGTCGGGACGCCTCGCTCGCTGGAGCCTTCGACTGCAAGAATTCGACGTGACCATTGTGCACAAGTCTGGCCACAAGCATAATGACGCCGATTGTTTGTCTAGGGCCCCAGTCGAATCTCCTCTCGACAGCACCGACGACGATGATGCCGCCCGTTTTCTCGGAGCAATTACAGATACCGACATGGGAGCACTTCAACGAGACGACCCCGAACTTCGCGCCGTGATCGACCACCTCGAAGGTCAAGGAAGCTCAGTTCCGCAAGTCTTGGCCCGAGACTTGCCAAGCTCCGTTCTGCGGCGAGGCACAAGAAGAACTTCGGAACGAGCAACCCTGCCTGGCTGCTGGTTGTTCCGGCCAGCCTGCGAGAAGAAATCTTTCAAGCATGCCATGACGACCCGACGGCTGGACACCTTGGTTACAGCAGGACGCTCGCCCGGATTCGTGACAAGTATTACTGGCCGAGACTCCCGAAAACAGTCCACCTGTACACACGGTCGTGCCATGAGTGCCAACGACGTAAGAAGCCTCCGACGAAGCCAGCAGGACTCCTGCAGCCGATACCTGCACCGACTACGCCCTTCCAGCAGGTCAGAATGGATTTACTTGGGCCGTTCCCAACATCGACGCAAGGAAATCGGTGGATTATCGTCGCGACCAATTTTCATCTGAACGAAAGCCCTGCCATTGGGAACAGCGGTAGAAGTCGCCAAGTTTTTTGTCGAGTCTATTCTCCTTCGACACGGCGCACCTGAAGTGCTGATCACAGATCGCGGGTCATCCTTCATGGCACAGCTGGCTCAAGAAGTTCTTCGGCTCAGTCATACCAGCCATCGACGAACAACCGCTTATCATCCGCAGACCAACGGGCTAACGGAGCGGCTCAACAAGACGATCGCCAACATGATTTCCATGTACGTCAACGTAGAGCACAAAACATGGGACGAGGTGTTGCCGTACGTCACGTTTGCGTACAACACAGCGGTGCAAGAAACCATGGGAATGACACCGTTCCAACTGGTACACGGCCGGACGTTACCACAATGTTCGACGCCATGCTGCCTCACGTGCCGGCTGACGATAGCAACCACGATGCACAACTGATCTCGCAACGCGCGGAAGAAGCTCGCCAACTGGCAAGAATCAAGATTCATGACCAACAGCAAGTCGACGCACGCCGCTATAACCTTCGTCGCCGGGACATCCACTTTCAACCCGGAGACCGGGTGTGGGTGTGGACGCCCATCCGTCGCCGCGGCCTCAGTGAGAAACTGCTCAAACGGTACCTTGGACCATACAAGGTACTTCGTCGCCTCGGCGAGCTGAACTACGAGGTGATGCCCGACGAAACACGAACATCGTCACGCCGCCCACCACGACCTGAGGTCGTCCACATCGTGCGCCTGAAGCCGTACTACGCTCGATAGGACTGTGGACCTTATGTGCTCCAAAGGACTATTTAGTTTATCATTCTTTTTTATTTTGTTTGTCTTGCGTTGCATCGGGGTGATGCACTTTTTAAAGGGGGGAGTAATGCGCATAGGCAGCGTGCGCGTGGCCTAACGGTTATCGTACCTGGCTCCCATGCGAATAGCCAGGGTTCAAGTCCTGGAAGCGCCACATCTTTTGTTATTCCTGCAATTTAGTTTTTTTGGTAGATTCGAGAATCATGTTGCGTGTTCGAGGCCCGAATGTTCTACGCGTCGAACATTCTACGCCGATTATTCCAGAAGCTCACGCATGTACATAAGGAGCGCCGCATGGCGAATCGGACTCAGTCTCGCCCCAGCGCTCGATCCTGCGGTTTCGCCGACATCGACGCCCGCGACGCTCTCCTGCTTTCTTCTGTTTCCTTTTCCTTTCATTAATTTGGGCACAAGTTCGCCCCATTAAACGTTTAGTTTACTTCAGTTTTCGTCGCCTCATCACTTGTCATCCGTGACAATATGAACAGCGATGTCCGGCTTGCACGCGATGTCCGGCTTACATTCTTTCCGTGGCGCCTAGGCCATTCAACAACTTCGACTTTCCTAGCGACCGTATACAAGTGCGTTGTCCAAACAAGCGAACTGAGCGAACGCAAGCAATGCAGCGAGATGAACATGGAACTAACCGAACCACCGAACAACAAGCGTAAGCGGAGGGGCAGAGGCACACGGGCACACGGCACGTGTGCAGCACACGCGCTAAGCTCTGCGGCTTTCCATTCGGTAGATCCTCCTTTCCGACGTTGTGTATCTTCACTGCTTCACTCTTGCCACCGTGCCCTTGCCTCCCTTCCTTTGTACACCAGCTCGCCTGTATCTTTTGTTATTTCTGCCATTTGACCTCGATTCCCGCGGCGCCGGAGTGTTGCCATGTTGCGCCTATGCCCTTCGCCCGATTTCTGCGGCGCCCTTCGCCCCCTTCGCCCACGCTGTCGTGACTCATAACTTGTGCCGGTCGCTTCAACTTCAGGAGATAACGGCCGTCTGCAGCGACTGGGTGCTTGCCATGTCCTTTGCATATTTTTTGAAATTTGCCTAAAATGGGGGGTGGGTGGTTGATGTGTCCTGTGTTTGTTTTTGAAATCGTTCAAAAATAGGGGGTGGGCCCTTAATGTGACATGGGCCCATGCTCGGTATTTTACGGTAAGTTGCAGTTGAGATGCGGGCACCAAAATTCTTTACACATGATTAGGAAATAAATGAAGAAATGAAGAGATCTTGTACACGAGAGAAAAATCATTATATAATGCAAAGTCGATGTGAACAGACTAGAGCATTAGCAGACAAAACATGGCAAAAAGCAAGGTCAAGCCTCAAAAATTAACACTTTTCTATTTGTTTTGGTTTGACATGGCTATAATTAACACTTATCTTCTATTAAGTTTTGTTTGAGACGAGTATGATTCATTTCCGTAAGCTGCTCACTGACACTTTGTTAAAGGAGCTGTGCAACAATTTCAGTGCTTTGCTTAAATAATTTGGGAGTTGGTGTCTCAACTTTTCTGAAGTAAAGAACAAAAAACCGCTTTTGCCTGCATGTCTTAGTTTTTATTTTAAAAAATGACTAAGATTGAGGTTTTCGGCATTTCTCAACTCCTTCACCATCTTCTGAATCACGTGCGCTGTGACGTGAAAAGGACGCGCAGGGTTCCGGTGAAGCTCTCTCTCTAGAGGCATCAGTGAGCAGCGAGAACTCACCCCCTCGCGACCACGTGACCATGTGCTTGCGCAGCGCGATCAACATGGCAAAAGAAGGAAAGTGCCAACGTCCCGGTCCGGCCATCCCCGTCTGGCTCTGCCCCTGTCTCCCTCTGGCTTCTGGCGGCTGTTCGTGGTAGCAGATAGAGCTGACGGTTTTGTTGACCTCGGATAGATGGCGTCACTAAAACTCCGTACGATGAAAGTTTTGTCGATAATATCAGGTTTTTGACGCATTTGTGTTTATTTTAGACGACAAGATTTATAGAAAAATTACCTTTTATCGAGCAGGTATTTGCACAACTTGCTATCTTTCTACAAGTCCCTCATTGATGTCTTGCCGTGTGGTTCTCATGGCTGCTGCTCACAGCTGCAGGTCGGAAAATATTCTAATTTTTGCCTCGCGATTGCGCAACAGAATCGCAAAATTTTGAAGGAAGGAGATATATTTTCTGTCCTTTGTGACAAGATCAACAATGTCAAAAGTAGAAGATGCAAATTCTTTCAATGTTAAAATTGTTGCACAGCTCCTTTAAGTTTTATATTTCTCTACTGAACTGATTCAGTGAGTTCCCAGAAAATGACTGCTACTGTTCAGAGTGGAACAGCAAGGAAACTGTTTGCTTTATAAACCAACTCAACTCTCGGACATCATGCCCTTGCAGTGGCGTGCGCATGCGCAGATACTCCACCTCTGGAAAATCTGGTTTTCGCGCAGTGCCCACACTCAGTGTGGGCGAATTCGGGCTTGTTTATAAACAGTGTTTTGGTCTATTGCTTCAAGGTAGGGGAAAGTGGTTTCCTCCTCATGCCCACCTTGGATGATAAGGAAGGGTGAAAAGAACTCATGCCTCTTTTTTCTTTTCTTTTTTTTTATGAAACTAGGGCACTTAGACCAATCAATCTTACATGCTTCTTTTTTTTTTTTTTTTTTACTGGATCTTATTGAGTTAGTGTTCCATTTGAAGAAAGTTTAAGCCCTGTTTCATACGAAATTAATCTCAATTCTCCCATAGCAGGCTTGCATGGCTAAGCTCTCGTGCATCATTCAGGCCATGAGGATTGGGTATACACCAACGTATGTTTACAAACAAACCGGAGCGCCCCTAGCGGACGCCACCGGCGCCGCGCTTGCGCGATGGAGTGTGGGCAAGAGGGTCACTGTCGCCCACAAACAAACCATTGAAATGCGAGGTTGTCGGCGTCGGCGCGAGTCCCCCTGCCCTTTTTCGCATTCAAATTGTTGATTCTACGTCTTCCTGTGAAATTACCGAGGCTCGTTACACTGCAAAATTTAGCGTGAATAATGTGACATGCCATTCCGCGTGGACGCTGCAGAATGTACGCTAAAGCCTGATTCGCATGATGAGATTTCGCTTGCAATTTTCAGTCGCGACGTCGCTCGGGCTGCAAAAGCGTGAACCGTAGCTGAGATGGTAGACGTTGATACTGAAAATCGCAAGCAGAATCGGACCGAGTGAATCAGGCATAACAAGTCGGTGATGGCCACTGGTAACAACAATCAACACCTCCCTGTATCTGCTGTTTACATTGAGCCTGCTTACCAACCTCCAAGCTTAAGTCTTTTGAGGCCTGTACTTACGTCTTATCGCAAGTACCAGGCCAACGTTTGCTTTACGGGTCGGTGTTGTCTAAAACAGCAGACGACAAGCAGAAACGTTTGAAAGAGCAGACGACAGTTCGAACCATCAGGCGGCGGTTCGAACTTAAAGACGCACTGAACGGAGTTCGCAGGTGGTCCGTACAATTTAACGGTTTTCCAGTGTTCATGTTGGAACAAAACAAATAAATCTGATGACCACAAGTATCCGTGAATTCAATCCAAAGTGCTTCCCGCCCAAGCAATCGTGGTTTGACGGCGTCTGGTTTTGCATTTTCACGGCTCATATCCATGTTCTCGGACGAACTGAGCTCATGAAAACTGATCTTCAAACCTTTCTCAACTTATTTGGTACAGCCCGAGTCGCGGCGTTTTGAGGAAAAGGCAGGTTTTTGTCAAGTTCCTTTCAAAACAACGCAGGAATACACGTCTCACATAAGGACTTCGCCCACAGCCCCGTACCGGAAGTGCACCCGACGTGCCACCACTGCGCCGTGACGTAACGGAGATGAGTTCATGTATACTTTGGGAATCTTTTGATACTTCGGAGAATGCCTAGTTTTCTTGAAACCGAATTTAAGTTATTCTCCAATAAATGCCCTAGTTTCAAGACATTTTATGTACCTCACCGTAAACGCAGTAAAGGAGGATTGAAATGACGGCAGGAGCAGCATGCGGTTTTCTTAGTCGCGCGTTTTGTGAAGACCAGTTTCATCTTGATAATGACTAGACCACAAATTATTGCTTCTTTTGTGTTGTTGCTTGACAAATATTTTTCACTGACTTTCTAGATTCGGGAATCCCTTGAACAGCGGCATTTGACGGTGGTAGGCTGGTACCACAGTCATCCCAGGGCACCACCTCAGCCGAGCCTGCGGGACTGCAACTGCCAGCTCGACTACCAGATCACCATGAAGGGAGAAAGTGACTCCTCATATACCCCTTGTGTTGGCCTCATATGCTGTACGTACCTTTGGCTACAATGCATTTCTAGATTACAGTTCGTCCAATGTGGTACGAGCGTGAAGTACAGTCATGTCTTGTCAATATGGAATTTTCGGGGACTGATCTTTCGCCGCGCAATTCTGCCCCGTTAATGTGGAAACCTGCAGCCTGGACTATGGACAGCTATTTTAGGGACAAATTGGGTAAACACAGGTATTTTTGTCTCGTTAATATGGATGCCAGTACCCCTGTTTAAAAAAAAAAGGTCGCGGTTTGCACTTGGTTGTTTGTTGCCGGTCTTGCAATAAAAGCTGTGCACTGAAAGGTGATTTTTTTTTTTTTCCTTTCAGATAAAATGGGTTATTATTGCTTGCAGCCTATTGTTGCTTGAGAGTATGTATGGAGTACAACTGGGAGCAAATAAGGATGAACCCTAAAGAAGCTAGGCCCTCTCACTGTAGAACTTGTCACTGTTTGGGGAATGGGGGAGAAGCTTTGTACCCACAAAGTTAATTTCTGCTAGATAAAGCTATGGCGGAGGATGGGGAAATTCTTATCCTCGAAGTGGTTCATAGCGAAGGCCCCCTTAGATCATAAGTCTGTCATTGACTTAAAAGGCCAGGCCGGACACTTCTCTGGTCACTTGGAAGGCAGAGTAGACGATATCAAGTGAGAAGTAGTCAGAGACCATGGTGAGTGTCGAATGTGAACAAACAAAATTCTGCACAACTGAAAAAAAATTTTCAGTTGAGCAGGAAAGAAAGAAAAAAGTAACTCGAAGAAAACTCTGCGCTGACAACGGTATCTGATGAAGATGAGACCAACTGTAACTCGACAAGCAGCTTGTTGTGGCTTGGAAACGGCTGTCTCTTACCTTGAGCAGGAAGGACAGGGAGAATGCGCACTTCAAGTAGTGGACGTGTTTCCCTTTCTGGACACAAAAGTAGGCTTGAAAGTGTCTGTAAAAACCCACAGCTTGTTTTTTTTTAAGCTAAATAAACCATCTATTTCTTGTTGCTACGTTGGTATCTATGTGTTTTTTTTACTCTGATTTGTTATTATGGACTGTAGTGGTCATGGATGGCCACTATGAAAGGGTGTGGAGGAACATCTAATGCTAAGGAAAGGCCAGAGCCTCGGAAGGCCTGTGAGGAAATTGGAAGGCTTACGTGGCATGGCGCATGGGACATGAAGTCAGTGGCCGGGGACCAAGCGGGTTCACCGAGAAATTGAAGACACGTCGGATCTGCTTGGAGTGGGAATGGGGTTCTATTTACAATATATAGATGCATCCAGAGACGGCGGGTGCCGCTGTCGGGCACATGGCTTCATTTCGTTGTAACAACACATGCTATAACTGGAAGTGCCATCTAAAGTATGGATGGCATACTACAATACTACATAGACAATTCACACTATGGTCAATTTTTCTGAGGCATGGAGGTGTCCATATTAACGAGACATGACTGTATCCCAATTGTAAGACCAGATTGTTGTTTCCAGTTGACAGGAAGACAAGTCAGCATGCATTCAGTGCTTAGTCGTTTCCACTCTTGGAATCGGCACAGCATGCTAGAATGTTATCACAATGTTCAAACACTTCAGTGTTCCACGTAGTGTGCTGGAAACTCGCAGTTCATTTGACATGGCAGACAAAGTTCTGCTCAGTATTTGCATAATTATGATTTTCATAATTATTTTTATTATAACATTTTTTGCTACTCGAAACATTATGATGAGCATAAAATGTTATGGTGAGAATATTTGTGAAAATCATAATTAATAAAAAAATACTGTTCGTTTTAAAATTGTTCTTTTAGTCCTAGAATACAAAGATTTCTGTTACTCAAGTGCAAATATTTTGGTACAATTTTTCTTTAACTGCAGGATTCCTTTTAGAAGGGATTCTGACAAAAATTTTAAACCATTACATAATGTTGTTTTTTTGGGGAGGGGGTGCATACTTCTTGGAATCGGTAAAACTAGCAAGGTTTGCGTCTTCTGAATTGTTTTTAAAAAAGCAGTTTAACTGAAGGCATGCAAGGTATCCAAAAGGTTCCACGTGGCTGCTTGTACAACTGGAGTTCTCAGAGTTATGCTCATGTCCACGAGTTTGGTGGCATTGTGCTCAATGTATCCCTTTCTTTCATAATGTAATATTTAGTTGACCTATGCTTTCACTTGCCTCAGTTGTACCACCCTGCAACATTAGTTTGTGACACTGTTATCAAATCTTTGGAATGGAGCTATGTATAATGTGTGACATATTTTGCCACAGAACATTTTCCGTCATGACTTGTGACATGGAAAGACCTAAAATAATACTCGGGATCAACTTTCTATGGCAATGAAGAGAAAGCCAGGGGGGCAGAGCTAACGGCTCTGTGTTGTTGCACCAAGTCGTTCCGGCCTTTTTTTTATTTTAGTTTAAAGATTGTGGTTGAGGGTGCCGAACCGTGATCTCCGAATCCACGTCTCTTTCCCTATGTTTCACCCGTTTCTAAACACAAGTCAGTAGTTTAGCTGAAGCGCTCGGACCAACTTGCGAGGTAAATTACACCGTGGTCAATCTCGTCAAATTCTTTTTTTTTTTGCGACCGATGCAGACATGCGGCGTTGATTTAAGAAATGCCATGAATTTCATCGGTGCTGCAGCATTGAGCTCATTGATACGTGAACTCTTCTGGTGCTAAAAAATCGGCATGCGGGCGCTATATATTGAAATAGAAGCACACAGATGCTATGGTGCAAAGTCAAATCCCATTTGGATTGCATTAAGTTACTGACAGCCATAGGGTGGGTCGGTGGTGCACCGCAGCTTGGAACACGTCATATAGTGAAAGCCCATGCTGTAGAACCCAGGAATCCTGGGCTCTGCAGTGCACGCTCGGTTTGTTTTGGCATCTTTTGGTTGCCAAACCTGCGACAATCCTACGGGGTGAACAAAGGGGGTGAGCTTACGGAAGGGGATGTTGCACACGAGAAAGACACCACGTTTGTTCTGCAGGGAACTAGAAAACCTGTGGTGAACTTAAACCAAGAAAACCCGAAGGAGCCAAAAGAGAAATTTACATGAGTTTGGAATATTCTGACTAACATTATAGTGAAATAGAAGCTAAAAGAGCAATTTTATATCTTTTAATTGGTTCAATTACACTCGGCAAATTATTTTGCTTGAACTATATTCAGCTGTACAGTCAAAGGCGTGCTTCAGCTCCGTAGCCTTGGCTGCATTGCCACAAAAAGTTTACCCCAAGTGTAGGGATATGCAAATAGTGGTTTCAATTGAATAGTGCTGGTTCCTTTGTTAGCCTTCACAGTGCAAGGAAAGCCCGAACAACTGGCCGACGCAAAGGCAGCTCTTTCTGCCAGGCAGAAAACCCCTTTCCGTGGTCCTTCTCCATTCCCGCTATTCCCTCCACCTCGCCCGAAGTAGCAGGTCTGGGAGCTACACCCCGCAAAAAGAAGCAGTTTCTTTTTTTCTGGGAAGGAAAGAGGGATTCAGAAGTGCTTTACTCTTCCTACTTGTTTCTCAACCTTTAAAAATGTGTAAGCTGGCGATGACACTGCACTGTTCAATTTGAACCATATTCACACACCCCTACTCAAAACGCGTACTTGTCGGGCATAGCCGAGCATAGAGCTCAACCGACCTGTAGTAAGCACTAAGCTGATTACGAACCACAGGGTAATGAATATAGTCAGGTTTGGCAAATCAGCATGATAATACTACAGTAAATCCTTGCTAAAACGTTTTTCAAAAAACCACAATAAAAAAAAAATTGTGATCTAGGAAAACATAACAACCAATAATGCTTTTGGTGGCCAATATGAGACAAGAACCAATCTTCTTACAACACTGTATTTCATGTGGGCTTTCATGGCTATGAAGAACTACCATATTTATTCAAAAACACATCCTTTATTTATTTTTTTTGGAAGTGTTATTTAAAATTGGAAGTTAATCTATAATTGCGACCAAAGAATGTTGCCTCTGTAGAAATTAGAGATGTAACAAAGATTATACTGACGAGCTGGTGAACTTTTAACGTCTTAAAAACCCTAGACCAAGGAACAAATAAGGCGTGGCACTGCCCTACTATCCGTTGGTTGATTATCAGTTTTTAGGAGATTCTCTCTTGCTCAATTGTTGATGAAGGTTTTGTGGAACTAGATCATCGGATAGGCAGCATTAGTACTAACTTTAAAGTTGCTAGTAGATTCGCACTGTCAGATTTCATTTCCATTAGCCTTTAAATGTAAGCTAAAAGTTTTCTTTTGTGTCGCCTTAATGCTACAATGTAATCTGCATGTGATGTACTGTGTAATTGTTTGCAGTGTAAGCAACTGTGTTGCATAAGGGCTCTGCATTATCCTACTCATATGCATATTTATTTTGCAATATCTTTTCCTATTTGTAGCTCCTTATGTAAAGGATGAGTCCTGTGTCGATGCTAAATACCTCGCTTACTGGGTTATGCCTCCACCAGAGGTAAGTCTACTCTCATTGCTTATCTGCATAAACTGATTTTGATTGAATTCAGTTTGTGGTCACTAAAGCATTTGCGGCTTGAAATGTTGGTTTTGGTTATGACTTGGTACCACATTTTTCCAGTCTTTGACCTGTGCTGCCTTTAGCTTCAATGTCAAAATCATTGATAACTTTTACAGAAGGTTCCATTATTGAAAAAGTGTAGAAGGTGCGAAAGAAACTTTGTGTCGTACAGTATTGAGCAGCAGAAGCTGGAAGGCATTTTTAGAGCTTTTTGATTGTGCCCTGTGTTGTGGGTGCACCTCCATCACTGCACTTGTCATATTTTGAGATTTTTAAATGATACTAGATGCTACTTTTTAAATATGTAAAGTATACCAGACTAATGAAACATTTGACATTATTAAAGTGGGAATGAAAGTTTCCTTACTAATGTATGTGCAGAACATAAATAATTGCTCTGTTAACACAGAATGTATTATATGGCTGGTTCCTAGCAGTTTCCTGCGACACATTTCATTGTAACACACTCCGGTAACAGAATGGTAATGGAGAGGATGGAGTGCCTTTTCTGCATAATAACTAATTGTTGTTTTACAGAGTGACATTTATAGGTGTATGAAACAAATGGCTGTCTAAATGAACAAATTTGGTTTCAGCATCGTCCAAATGAGTATGGGAAGCCAATGCAGATGATGTACAATGTGGCCCAGGATTCCTTCCTTACACAAGACCTTCTGATGGAAATGGTAGGTTTTTTCAGAACTTCAACCACAACAGTCAAATTTTGTATGAACCTCCTTTCCGAAAATTTGCCTGCCTAGTAATGTTTATTACTATATAGTCAGTGGCAGGCGAAGGATGCAGAACAGGCTCCACCCACAGGTTTAATATGCTCACTTCAAATCTCTCCACTGTTGAGAAAATAGTGTGTCGTCTGCTCCGCAATAGCATTAAAGCAAGCAGAAGGAGTGAAGTTGGTAATGTTCGTTGCTGATTGAGCTAGACGACATCATCGCAAGGCATTAGATTCTGACATTGTCGCACAGAAACTACTGCAAACAAAATAGGACACTGCCATACCGCCACGTTTTTGCAACAAACTTGAGTGAGAGGTCAGCAGCAAACAAATTAAGAGAAGCCATCGGCACTGACAACCTGTGTTGAGAGTAGCCTCGGTGGTCTGTGTGTTGAGAGTAGCCTTATTTGCTCACTCTATACAGAATTGTTGAAGGGTGCCCATAGTGCTCATAGAGTTTCAGGTTTTTTTCTGTAAAATGGGTACTTGTGGGAAATGTACTACCGTAATATCCCGAGAGATAGCCCACCTAAAATCGCTAGCAAATCAGATCAATATAAGAAATGGCTAACTTTCGGTATGCCATAAAAAAAAAAAAAAAAAGTTAAGAAAATTTTTGTTTTCGATTTTGGGACCCTCAAAACGTGTAATCACGTGAACGGGCGATGAACTGAACCAAAGGCTACTGTCCTTCCCAGTCAGCAATGTTTGCTTATCTCCCACTGTGGTTAAGTAACACCGTTTTTACTGAGGTCACCATTGGTCAGGGCCCTGCAATTACTAGAAGTGGGCTATTTTTCGGTGTTTCAAAAAAATAGCAAATCATACCAAAAATAGAGGTAGGCTATCTTTCGGGGGTGGGGCATGTCTCGGGATATTACGCTACACAAATTAGTACTTAAAAAAATTGGTTGACAAAAAAAATTATTGTCAACAAAAAAAAAAAAAAAATCATTTTTCGTTTACATTGTGCAAAGAAATCAAAGCGATGGCTCTAGCACGGTCTCGCGATGCGGGTGAAATGGTGCCGTTACATTCGTGAGGACGGCGGTGCGACGTGGTTAATTCTCATTGCCGTCGTGGTTAGCGTCGTAGATGCCACTGATGACCGCCACGAGTGCTGTGTGATTCTTGATCTGGGTAAGGGCGGTGGTAGTTTCTAAAAGCATCCAACATTACGCGCAGCAACTGGATACTGTCAAAGTGAGATTTTGTATAGGGCGAGTAATGTTTGAAAACATGCGTTTGAAGCAGACAACAGGAAGACTCTCCCTTCGTCATGCCGTTACTGGCGAGACGTTGGGGCTCCCCTCCTTTCTCGCTTCGCGCAGCGTGGCTGACGGGAAGACCCAGCTTCCCTGGCCTCCTGTCAAGAGGGGAGAGAAGAAGGGTTTGTCTATAGCGGCAACGACAACCGACTGCCTTAAAATCTCTGGAAAGTGTCGCCCGAAAAGCTGTCGCTTTAAAATTGCTTTTTTTTTTTTTTATTTGAAACATACAGTGGAATTTTGTTGACAACTTTCTTGGTTTTTGTGTATTCCCGGCTTCTACATTCAGAAGCGCCGGTCCTGCTGAGCTCCCATAGGAACACACATATTAATTTACTGCTTAGTGCGTTTGCTTTCCCAGTTACTTTCAAAGAGCCGCCGACATAGTGCCGATGACACCGGCCAATTTTCGCGACTGACTGATTCGCAGACGAACTGATCATGTGACGACACATTCGCGGGTTGTCCACTTCCCAGACTCGTTCACACGGAGGGGGAGACGAGGGACAACGGGGGTCGACCAAACCACTTGATGACTGCACAGTGGCACTGTCGTTACAGTTGCGGCGCTATCACATTATACAAAAAAGAATTGTTGTGCGTTACATGCCGCGCGACAAAGTAAACCGCGAGTTGCTTAGCGCGAAATGCCACTACCTTTACTGACCCAAGGCAAGTGAGGTCCTGCTCAAGGAGGGTCGGAGTAGAAGCGGCGGAGTCCTGGGCTTGCGAAGGGGTGGTTTCCCATGTTCTCATCCCCACACACTCGTGCTCAACACTTCAATACATGCAAAAAGGTCTTGCCCAACCTCGTTGGGTCTTGGTCTTGTCAAATGAGAGTCTGGATGGATGTGTAGGACAGGGCGCGGTGTGCTAGACGAATTTTGACGGAAACTTCTTGACACGGACCTGGAGGAGCACCAGAATCTGCAGTGTGTCAGCCGTTAACAGTTCCCGCGGCTTTCTACATGTGGGGAACCAAGAATCGCACTACAAAACAAACCAGCGAACAAACACAAGGAAACGATGCATGATAAAAAAAAAGTGTGTCGTTGCCAGACAAAACACTTTTCTTATCAACCCCCGTCGAAAAGCACTTGAAAAGTGCTGATCAAAAAAGCCGAGATTCTTTTCACTCACGGATTTTTATACTTCAAAACATATCTAATCTGGAAAAAAAAGAAATGTTTTTTTTTTTTTCTTTTTCGTTTTTTTTTTTTTTTTAACAAGCAACGCAAATATAGTGCATCATTGTGCTTTGTTTTGTTTTTGTTTATTTGCTGGTCTGTGTTGTTTGTATGGTTCTTGGTCCTACACGCACCACACGTCAGAGAGCTGCAGGAACTTCACCCAGCTGACGCACTGCAGGTTCTGGTACTCCTCCAGTGCTGCGTAAAGAAGCTTGTATCAAAACTCCCCTAGCACGCCTTAATCTCTCCTGCTCATGTTCTACAGCATGTCATACAGCAAGACCGCTTTTGCGGCTTTGGGGTGTACTGAAGGGTTGTGCACAATTGGCTCCGGGACGAACCAACAAGGACATCGGCAGACGCCCACCACAAGCCCAGGACTCCGTCGCTCGCCTGCGTTTCAGTCATCCAAAGTGTCGGGTTCACACCAACAAATGTTTACAAACTTTTTTTTTTTACATATTTGAGATCACATCTGCATGCTCTTACAGTACATTTCTTTAAGTTTACACCTACGGATGTTTACAAACTTTTTGAGCCAATTTGAGTTTACACCCACGAATGTTTGCATTAAATAAATTGTTTCACGACAGTTGCTATCTGCCTGATCTATAGCACCCTCCCCGAATGTTTTTCCCGGATCATACATTTTATTTCTCCTGTCCCCTGATAAACATATCAACGGTGTTCTACTACTGTATATGTTTTGATAACATAACTATTAAATACACATACATATATCTTAACTCACTGCATAAAGGGAAAATTAGTAACATTTTGCAAAGAGCCAAACTTTTTTACTGTCGTTCTTGAGGTTCAAACGGGTATTGGCGACGAGAAGTTTAGGTGGTGCCACCTTGAGGGTGCTCTCCTGTGACAGAGCAGGTAGGATGCGAGCAAACGATGCACTCTGTAATAGCACGGAGTGTCTATGTTAGTTTGCATTTATGCCGATTAAAAACGGTTTATTTGTTAAAGAATTGTGTATGATGTGTTTATGAGTGACCTTTCAATAACAGCACCTCGAAGTTGCTTTTTATATTAAAAAAACCTGAAAATGTTCAAAAACAAGTCTGGAGCTTCACATTACAGCTTGCGCAGCGTGCGTCAGGGCTATTCATAGCCTCTCTGATGCTTGTTTTTTCGGATCTGTGGAGGCTCCTGTAGAAAAAGGTTTTGCATCCACCAGAGTAAATGACGTGCTTTTGTCTTAGCTGTGCATGCCGCACAGTTGTGTTGCAAAGAGCCGCACGCTTGTTTTAGCTACATTGAGCTTGCCGATATGGACGCTTCTATCCAAGTATGACTCGACAATTGCCGACGACCAAACGCTCCTCAGCAACTGACGTTTAGCCCCTCCCATATTGAGTATGTGACAAACAAGTTTGTCACCTTGCGACTTCTGCTCGAAAGAAAAGCAGAAATTTTCATTACTTCTTAAGTTGTCGGCAATGGCCCGGCAATTCTTTGGGTCTGCAAAATTAATCATTTATGCAGTAGTAACTCTTTCATTACCATGGGAAAATGGCCATTTCTTAAAGGTCTCAGAAAACAAAATGTTTACCACCACAAAAAATATCTTGGCACATATTGCAGCACAGCAAATTGTAGACAACTAAATGATGTTTCCAAAAATGCAAGTTGCAAAGCAAAAATCTTTATTAAGGGGGGACACTACCCAGAGAAAAATATTTCTGCAAAAAACGTTGATTAGGAAAAATTGCATATTTACATCCACCAACAGCTAGCAAGTATTTTCAGAAATTTTCACTAGTTTACACTGGATAGTTAATTTTTTATCAATTATTTTCTGTCCACCGAAGCTAAAGAAAAGATGGGGTTTGGAGCACTTTGAACATATTTTTCTCCTTTCCACTTTTTGGTATAAATTTCATTTTAGTCAACCTATCGTTTGATAATGGCAATACAGGGAAGGCTCGTTCTTCACTTTTCCTGACTGAAATTTAATAAGGAATGCGGCTATGGAAAATTATTGTGTAGGAAAATTAACTGCTCAACACGGAAAGTGAGCGCTCTCTGTGCCGTGACAACATTTCCGCCAGTAGAAAGACCCTTTCACTCGAGAAACCTGCAAAATTTCACTACAGTTTGAAGAAGTTCGACTTACGGACATTGTTGCCCGGCTTCTACACAAATATTTTGTATTTTGGGAAACAAATAATTTAGTAAGTAGTTTATTTTATATTTTATAAAATGGTTACCAATGTTTACACCATATTAAAGTGAAAATATGCGCTTTTATTGCTTTCATTAGTTATTAATGTGAACCAGTGATGCCAATAAACCCAACAAATGTTGCACTTTTCCACGCCAAATAAAATCAAGTTTTTTTTTTTTTCCTTTTTTTTTTTTGTTTTTTTTTTTTTTGCGCATGCGCACAAAAGTTGAACTTCAGTCGAACCCTTGTCGAACATCACGTTGAAAGTTTGAAAAGGTCTAACTTGGTCAACCTTGAACCTGGGCAGGTTCGCGACATCCCTAGTTTTGACTAAGGATGTCATGAACCGGTCGAGGTTCGAGTTCGGCCAGGTTCGACTCTTTTGAACTTCTTGTGAAAAGTTTGGCAAAGGTTCGACTCAAATTCGATTGCTATGCGCATGCACGACAGGCTGGCCAGTTGGCTTTGGATTGGATGGTGATGGCTAAGGGATCAATTTAGGGCAGCACTGATTGGTTATTTCATTTAATACAGTAAAAAAAAATTAAGTTATTAACTTCTTCAGTTATTAGAATTAGTTTCTTTTAATTGCAACTGTTCATAAAATTAAAATAACCCTTTTCATGAAAAAAAATTCTCCAAACCTACACATGCTTGTATCAAGGTCTGTCCACCACACTGTCCACAAAGTCGAACCGGTCTCGAATCTGGTTAAAAGTTCAAAGGTTCGTCAAACTGGTTCGCACCAGTTGAACCCCGAAAGTTTGACCTAAAAATCCGGTTCGAAAAAAGTTTGCGACACCTCTAGTTTTGACTGCGCGGGAGTGGCGGGAGTTGTTGTTGATGGCGATGCAATGTTCTGCTCACACCTAGCTTTTTCTTTTTTAATTTTCAAACATTGATATTAGATAACACCCTAGAGATTTATTTTATATATATATATTTCAGTCTCGAGGTTTATTTTATTGTACCAATTTATAGAACGCGCAATTACATCACATAGTGCTATAAAAGTGCCACACTACAAAGGGCTTGGTGAAAAAGAAACCGAAACTGATCCTATCTTGCTGCCTTCGGACAGATAGAAATGGAGCAGACCGATAACGCAAGCATCATACGCCTTTCTCAGTGAATAAACATATTCATAGGAGCATGCTTGGCAGGCAGATTATTCATTACTTGCTCGAATATTCGCAGTTTGTGCCAATATTTGCCGTTTTTCACGAATATGCAATTTTCAAATCGAACATGTTTTGAATAAGGAAAATATCCTATTCGTATTCGAAATTTCTAATATTCGCAAACCTCTAGAATATATATGTAGAAAATAAATAAACCAAAAACACTTTCTAAAAACGTTCGGCCTTTCCACTCTCGTGAAAAAGGAAGACCAGCGGAGCTGGTACTCGATACACTGCCGCAACGCGCACGCGCCCGTTTCCCGCTTCTTCTTGTCCGACACGCCGCCGATCGTGGATACGTCTCCCGGCGGCCCAGAGTCGGTCGCACTCGGCGCACGTGACGCTAAACGGTTAATCCACGAACTTCTTCCGGAACATCGCCGTTGCGCCCGGGAACTGTTCAGCCGGCGTGGAGTGCAGTCGTCGCCGGGCCTCGCGCTTGCGCTTGGCCTCCGTGGCACGATCGTCGTCCGTGGCGTTGGCCCGCCGGCACCCTTTACATCGCTGGTTCTGTTCTCGGTGCTCTTCTTTGGCAAGGGAATCTGAAGCGCTTGACGCAGTGGAAGTCGAGGCGACAGCGGCTTTACGGCATTTACGGACCCATTTACGCTGCTGCGTACATCGCCGCTCCTTCCGCAGCCAGTCTTCTTTCCTCAAAAGGGCACGCAGCCGACCTATCCTAAGTCCAAACTGAAACTGATAAGAGCGTAGGAAACAGCGCGCAAAACAGACTAGGACGAAGAAACACACGTGACGAGTGCTGCGCTCGTTACGTGTGCTTCTATATCGTCATCTGTTTTTCGCGCTGTTTCCTACGATGAATTCCCACCAACGCGCCGCCCAACTATCCATTCTTCTATGATAGCTGGAGAGGTTAGCGCCATCTACGAGCGACAGCGGCAACCATACTGGTTGTGTGCTTGCCGCTGTCGCTTAGAGATGACGGTATTTGTCCAGAGGCGTTTTTGTCGACAAGTGTTTTGTACCGAACACGATCCTCGGGAACCTAGCTCTTAACAGCTCCGTTGTAAAAAGAAAACTGCATACAACTGTTTAAATACAAAAAAAAAAACTTACTTGTCATGGTGCTTGTGCCATGTGGTTAAGTAGTTCCTGGTTTTTGTAAGGGTGAGGCGCACCTTGCACTTTCGGCACACGTTTGTTTTTTGCTTGACCTTACGCTCGTCGTAGCAAACTTTGCAGTTTTACTTTTTCCACATCTTCCGGGTGTGGTGCTGCAGTTGTTTTAATACAGGGTCAACTGGAAGAATGTCTTTATCGTTGAGCCGAAGCAGCTACTGGACGAGATCCAGAATGTGCATCCACGCATATTTGTTGGCGTTATCACAGATGGTCCTTATTACCTCCGTGGCAAAGAAGAGTAGAAAGAAATTCAGGGTAGTTGCAAACTGTCTTTAGCTGCTCTGTAGCGCGGGGCCGAAATGTGCTCCGAGCGACCTCCTTGGGGTGAATCAAAATTTCTTCGCCGTGTTTGGCAGGATGTCTAGGCCAAGCGGAGTCAACACCCTGCAGACAATCAGTATTGCTCCGAGTTCGTACACAAGATCGCGAGACAAGCGCGTCAGTGCAAGCAGACAGCCGAAAGCCCTAAAACTCACCGGCGAAGGGCTGCGGATGTTTCGGGCCGACTCGAAACATTGTCACTGTCAGAGCTTGTATCTGATGAAGTGCTGTCTTCTTCAGACTCGTAGCTCGAGCCCTCATTACAAATATCAGGTGCGGATGCAGCATAATTGCGAGGGGGACGCTTTTTTCGCGATGCAGTGGCGCATGGCGACGATGCCGTGGCGGCCATGCTCACCGCACAGTTAATGTGATTAGCAACTGCAGCACCCCTTGCCAGGATTTGACAGAAGATACCAAACTGAAACTTCTATAAACTCGCTTGTAACCGGTCCTGCATGAGAGTCATGTGGCAGAGCTTTAGAAATGCGCTGTAGGGGAATAAGACCTCTCGGACTCGAAACCAAAGCTTACCATCCAGCAGCTGACATCTTTTTTGGCCAATTATTCCCACTCTACACTGTCAAATCGCAAATCCGGCGACATAATTTCATTCTTTGACTTATGAGAGTCTTTTGATCACAAAAAGTTCCATGTTGGTGCGGCATAATCACGAGCTGCAGGCTTTTTTTTTCATACGCAGTGGAGGGTGACAACCATGCCCCCTTTCGCCACAACACACACTTCAGTTCACAAAACTTTTCCTCAAAAATCATAACTTTGCCAGAGCAACGAAATTAAAACTGAGACTGAAAGCCCATTTTCTGGGCTAACCATTGGGTTGCATTAAGTGCCTGAGAAACAGCTTTAATGCATTGAAATGACGATTGAAATCGTCAATCATCGGTGATCAATCTGAATAGGTGTGGTAACAAAAGCGGTAATTCATATCGGGTGTATACCTTATTGTTTGAGACACTGAAGTGTCAACGACTTGCTAGATTTAAAAGACCTTGATCGCGGGGGAGCTCGCATGTTTCGTGTCGACCAGGTGAATAAGCAGGGATTTAGTTGAAACGACTCCGAAAGCCAGCCACCACTTCTTCCTGCCAGTTATTTTGAGGAAATGTGTTTACTGGTTTACAAAATTCAAAGAGGTATTAACTTGTAACTAATAAGAGACCAGCACTCACCAAACACATTGGAACCAGCAGGATACATGGGGTCTCTTTCAATAAAGTGTTTAGTACACATGCGAGAGGTTCTCGAATTTCATTTTTGCTATTTTCAATTTGATGAGACATTTCTTTCTCAGTTTTATTACAGTGGAGCAGGGCTAGATTCCCCAAGATCGTGTCCCCCGCGAAGAAATGAAGACACTGAACCCTGGACACCTTCCGCCATCTATAAGCGACGGCGACAAGCCATGTATCTGGTTGCCGTTGTCGCTCATAGATGGCGGTAGCCTTTCCACTCTGGCTCGCCGCCTTAACGCCCCCCTCCCGAGTGAACCAATTAGCCCGCGGCGCTGAGAGAGGCGTGTGCGCATGCGCGTGAACTCCCAGCTGCTCCCGGCTGAGCGGGGAGGGCCGCCATTTTCATTCATTCGTCCGGCGGAATTCATAGCGGAATGCATGGGATCAACATCCAAATATCGGTTCTCTCTTTTTATTTGGCAGGCTCCGGCAAGAATATGACATATTGTTATTCTTCGGTGGCTTGAAAAGCTAACGAATGAAGTTTCTCCACGTTACAACGCAAACTTTTATTCAGGCGAAAAAGAAATAAGCCTGTAGCAGACGAGGCGTAGCCTCAACGGTGCTCGGCGCCGACAGCGTTGCGTAAAAATGGCGGTCGTCTCCTCTTTGCTCCCTTCTTTCTCTCTCACTCCTTCGGCCACTCTCCTCCCTTTCCTTCACTTTTCTCCTCTCCATCGCCTTCGTCGCCACACCCACTGGCCAGACTCTCCCAATATACGGCTCTGCACTCTGGCTTGCCGACTTGCGGCCGGCCATTACTTTCCACTGTACAGCTTCGCTGGTCTTCCTTCTTCACCAGAGTGGAAAGGCTGAAAGTTTATTGTTCGAATCATAATAAAATATACACCCTATTTGCCGTGGTAGATGTTGGTAGTGGGGTAAAGCGCTTGATATTCTATTTTCATTATGCAGCTTTTTGTACTGGGGTAGAGAACAATGCGCCACCATCCGAGCACTTAGACACCCCAGCACCAAAAGTGTTTGTTAGCAAGACTATGCGTGCCACGTTTTCATGCTTCGATAAAATGTCCTACTGCAAATATCACTTCATCAAATCAACACAACACATTAAACAGGCTTTGCTGCTCATTACTTAAACAACGCATGTAGCAAGCTAACAAGCCGAATGATCCAAGATTTGCACAATCTGTCCTACCTTTAATGTCGCAAATGATGATAATAGCTAGAGAAGCGCCCCCCGTAGTTTGCACACGCCTCCAATAGTTGTGACCACTGGAGTAAAAGTTGCCATCTTGAAAACTTTTTTTTTTTTTGCTTGGATACTTTATTTGCGCTTTCATGAAATTTCCAGCGGCTGCTTTCGGAGTACTACCGTGGCTCGCCAGACTCCTTGAACTTCTGCAAGGACTTTGAGCCCCACAGCATCAGCTATTGGGAGAAGCTCAAGCGGTCACTCACCTCGAAGCTTCCTCGTGACCTCCAAGTCACGAGTGGCGACTCACAAGGCCAGGCCGTCGACCACTTTTGGGAGTTTGTCAAGGGACTCATTATGCCAGTCTGACTTCCTGGGGATGTTGGGGAGAAACTGTGAAATCCCTGGACCGTCTCCCTAAACTGGGAGATTTTGCACTCCATACGTAAGAGATGTTTGCCCCCACCAAGGCTGCCGTTTTGCACTTTTGGTGCCACAGCGTTGTGCAAAGTACTCTTTGTACCCCTTGTAAGTTTTGCAACTCACTTGAGTAAGCCTGTAGGAACAGTCTCTTTCGGGAATGAGATTTGAGTCTGAGGTTTTACTAGCATAAAACAAATAAAATTCAAATGAGCGTAAAAATAATTTAAATTTTGTTGTATTTACAATGTCAGTAGCATTAAGAACCGGTCAAAAGTTGTGTGTATTCTGTCTCATGATACATTGGCTACAACACCACTATGTCTCACAGAAATGTGCATAGCGTGGAGAATCCTGGCGGGCCGAAATTTTCAAGTTTATCTGATTTTATTTGTTTTAATTTGTGTCAAGTGTTTGCTAAGCCAGTAGAGTTTTAAAGCATTTCATTAAGTAAAAAATTAAAGAAAATGGATGCATTCTTAATTTAAACATGGGCCTTATTGTAGTGTCTTATGCACGAAGTCATTGCCTAGATACGACACCCAAAAAATCTGTGGTCATTGTGCACGTGCAGGAACCTGGTTTTCTAAGTGCAAAGCATCTTAGCAAGTGCCATTCCACAGCCAGTACTAGTGACTCCGTGCAACATCAAAAATGTGAGTTGGTGTATACACGTATATCCAATATCTGGCGTAGAATGCTGTGTACTAAAGGTGTGAAATGGCATAGTGAAGCAAAACTGCAAACTCTCTGCTTTTCATTCATTTTAAAACCATCACTTTTCATATAAATATGCTCTTCGCTTTTGACACGAGAAAGTATGAAATGTCTGGAAGATAGTCACAAATAGTTTGTATGCTGCATCATAGACAGGAGACAATGCCACAAAAGGTGGTTGCACAAGCACACATGCACATGCCCAGAACCCTTCCTGGAGATGGACTGTAGTACCCATTTTCTTGAAATGACTGTTGCAATTTATTTCAAATGTGCAACTTGATGTAAACAAATCGATATATATTTGATATCTAATGTAACAAAAAAATCATGACTGTGGGAGGCATCTGTCAGAAAAATTTGAGTTCTTTGCGCGTGCAAGATTGCTGCCAGTACATTGGAACATGCAATGCCCTGTACTGGTGCCATCTGCTAAGAGCCAGAAAGATTTGTCCCCAAGAATAGCAAACAAGTTGAGCAACAAAGCAGTAGCTGCTATATCTTCCGTTCTGTGCATGGATCCTTGTTGACAAAGCATTCATTAGACATTGCTGACAATGTAATGGAAGGGAGCTTGAAAAAACTTCCTGCCTAACTACTTAGACTGGATGCAATGGAGAACGTTGCTGATTTGCTATCTTTGATGATCATGAGCACAGAAAGTATGGTGTCTGCTTCCCTCGAGTTCTTGATATTCTAGCTTTAAGGAAAAGTCTTTGTAACTGCAGTATTCATTCACATACCTTTTATGTTTTGATCTACTGGAATTTCAAAATGGTTCAATTACTCTTTCAAATATTTGTGTATTGAATGCATACATGGTCATAATTTGATTTTCTCATTAGGTTTGTGTTGTCTTTCATTACCTGGCATAATTAGTGGTAAATGAATCTATTAAATAAATAGACGTATGGAGTGTAGTTTGCACAACAGCATACTTAGGTGACAAATTTACTAGAGTGAAAATTTGCATGTTAAACTTTTTGTGAAATATTACTTGAAGGAGCTTTTTTCTAGACTGCAATCTGAAGGAATATCAACCTACAAAGCAAACTACAAACAAAACAAACTGCAATGGTATATGTTTTAATATATTTGGTTGTTGCCCAAAATGCTGAGAAGTGCTCTTGAAATTGTTTTTCTGGAGTTTGCTTGATACTAGGGGGCACATAATTAGAGGATGCCAGATGCACCGACATTTTTTAAATGAGAAATCTGTTCCCATTTATATTTTTCTTAGCCACTCATGTACATCTTTTGATAAAAGTAAGACAGATCCACTGTAAAATTATAGTATGCTGTTGTAGGCTCACAAGTCATTCAAATGAACATTTAACTACCCATCAAGATAACACATTTTACATGTCTATCCTGGTAAAAACATGATTAGCCTTTACATTACATTTTCTAGGCAATGGAGCATGATATGCTCAAGACAACACTTGCAAATTGCACCTTTTTTTCTTTTTTCAGGAGAACATTTTTATTATTTGCAGTTGTGAGATGTTAAAAGATGGGACATTTATTTACAAGACTAATTAGAAAAATATAGGCATTTGGCTACAGAAATAGGCATAGAAAAGTATCCACTAAATAATTAACAAAACTAAGCAAAAAATTTAGGCATTTGGCTACAGAAATGGGTGCAGAAAAGTAGCCACCAACATTGATCAAAACAACCTTTGAGCATGGTATACTCTAGGTATCTACCACACAATGGTTTCATGTCATGCAAAAATACTTCTGCTTCATTGATTGTGGCAGAAAAGTGCTGCCTCTTAGCCCCCAACTTTGGACTGTAAGATGGTAATTCACTGCATGACTAGAAAACTGAACCCCCATTTTGCCTATCATTCTAATGCTGGTCACATAATGAATAGGGCTAATTATTGCTCGCTTAGAACTTTCACCAATGTCGACTGTCATCTTTTGCAGTTTTGCACCACAAGCATCTTGATTTATGATATTGTTTCTTAGATCTATGGAGTGTTGCTTTTAATGTGGAATCTCAGTTATTCAAATGTGGAGGGCATTGAGAAAGAGCTCATATCAAGGACAGTCCAGGAAAATAAAATGTATAATGCCTCTGTCCTTGACGAGAGACTGACATTGTGTCAAAATATCCAGATGTTCACACAAAGCTCGCTGGAGTATCTGAAATTCCAAATGATTTTAGTGTTTGAACTCATGTTTGCAGGGTTTTCTTAATTGCTTTTTCTTATCATATGCCAGATTATGGTATAGGCTTATTGCCCACATCATATAACTTCTTTAATTCTCACTGTCCAATATGTCTTGCACATAGTAGTTAATTTTGATACAACTCGTGGTTTTATTGCTAGGCATTTGATAAAATTGAGGCCTTTTTGTTGAATAATTTTAATGTTGGAAGTGCCTGGCTACGTCTTGTAGTCAGTCTTTTTTTTATAATTCAAGATGTTGATTTGGGGGAGAAGTTTTGAATGTTATAGTAACATTGATTTTTATTCAAATAAACAAGCTGGTTTTAAGATTCATGTCAACCAATTAAATTAAATTAAAATTATTTCTTGAATATGAAATACTCAGTACTTTCTCTTGCACAATCCTTTACCAGCCTATTTGGTACCAGTGTCTCTGTGTGCTTTTCAAAATGTAGTTTGACTGCTGTATTAAAGAGTACATTTTTGACATATCTGATGTTTTCTAATCTGGAGAATAACCCTTTACACCATGCATGCATCTACACCAGATGAAAAATACACTACTTTTGCAGCATTACAATTCTTGAACTGTTTTATAGAGAAAAAAGGACATTTATTGTACCATATTTTCCGGACAATAGTCCGTACCTGGTGCATTGTCCGCTGGGGCAAATTCGGGGTAAAAAATAAAAGTATTTGCTTAGATAGTCCGCACCCGGCACATAATCCGCACCCTGTGCATAGTCCACACTTAGCGCCTAGTGCGAACGTAAAAAGTATCACAAACAGCACACCTTGACAAATGCGTACTGTATTAGCGCAAAAAGAAGCTTTGTCATGCGTAAATGACCATTACTATAGTCCGTTACTCATAAAATTCCTCACGACTTGTTATAGGGAATGATCTAGAAAAAAAAAATTATAGTCCGCACCTGTAGATAGTCCGTTACGAGTGAATTTTCAACTTTTAAACATGTATAGTCAGTGGACTATAGTCCGGAAAATACGGTATTCACATTCCAGCTTGAATATGATGTAAACTTAATTTTGTGCACCTTAAAAGATTTTTTTTAGGAAGTGTTGGCACAGTAGTTCTGTCTTAAGGTATCCAATATCAGGTACTCTGGTAGAAAGGAACTAGATGAAGATATTTTACCTATAAAACCAGGAGTAGAAATAACAGCAGGCAGGTGAGCTGGTGAACTTTCAACATCTTGAGAACCGGACGGAACAAAAATGAGGACGATACACATAGGTATCTTTTCCTGCAATGAGAATGCCATGGTTTTGAATGTACCAGCTTCATGTGCATTAGAGCACAATATGAGAGTGGACTTTTTCTTCTGGTGTGCCTACTATTACACTCTTAGTACGTCTTATATATGTATGTTAGTAAAAGTAACATGTTAGTAAAATGTTATGTTAGTATGTTCGGTATAAAGTAATAAGACACATGCTTGTGATGGATTCCCCAGTGTGAGGGAATTAAAGGAATGGACAATGTGGAGCCTTACCACTTGGGATTGCCCATACCTGTACCTTTCAAAATAGGACTAGGCATGGGCTTGGTAAGTATGCACAAGTTTTTATAGCAAACACACATGACCAGCAGGGTGGTATTCATCTTGGTGAACATTTTAAATGAAGTACTGCCCAAAATTTTTAGGCACGTAGTTCTTTTTTTTGTTTTGGCGAATGTACAGTTATGTACAGTAACCGAGATATTTTCAACATAACTGCCCGCGTGGTATGGTGCGTATTGATGGCAAAATTGTCTTGGTGACAAAATGTTCCGATTTGAATTTTGTGGCATTGTTTGCTTGCTCTTTGTAGATTTGTTGATTGCTTGTTCTTGATGCAAATCCCCCTGCCCGTTTCGATATGGATGAGCATCATACCGTTGTGCGGTCGTGTACCACTACTGCGTGGTGCACGTTAAAGACCCCAGGCTAGCAGTTGTACTGCACTGGCTAAATTTCTCATCTACAGCTGGGAGACTCGTCGCCCATTGAGGCAAACGAAGTTCTAGGCTGTATAAACATATGCACAAACCATTTTTTTTTTGTTCTGCAAAATGCATGTTACGAAGGGTTAGTCATTTTAAGGGTTTATTACAGCGAAGCTGTTTATGACTGGGTTGCATGGATTTTTCGTGTGCGTGACCAAAAACTCTATGCTTGCACCGCCGCACGTGCACGCCTTCCCCGTATAAAAGATTTGAAGTAAATAACCAAAATAAAGTGTTGACGAATGCGCAATCAAGAGGCCATTTGTTTTAGGCTTTTCCTTTAGAGCAGTTACTGCTGCAGACGCCGGCACGTGCAGCGTGTGGAACACAATTCCCTGCATTTTACTTGATCCTTGGGTAGTTTAGCAATAGGTCTATTCAGTAGATTAGTTATCAATAGGCGCCATTTTCAAGATCAGTAGACTCTGTGGTAGATAATAAAGGTTTCTCAACGATTTGCCACTGTGCGACCCGCGTCGGCCATGTCTACGCTCGCACCGCCCTCTCTTTGTCGTCATTCCAAACGCTTGCGTGCCTAGTTTGTTTCCGCTCTCCCGGGGTGGCAATCCCGTCGCGCGGGTCTACTTTCCACCGGGTGGCGGTCCCGTCGCGCGAGTAGTTTCCTCCGGCTCTTCGGGGCGGGTCTGTGTCGTGTACTAGACAGCTTCGCTGCACATCCACCTTCACCAAGTGGAATGGCTCATGGTTTTTCTTTTTAAACTATCTTTTTTTATTATTAGACAGTACAAGTATGATTATAGCCCAAATAATGTAATTCTATTTTACATAAAGAGCAGAAGAGTTTCATAGTTCACATTGCTTTTTGTGCATTCAGCTTGTGAGGGAATTTAGTGCATGCAAATTTGTAAGTTCTTGAAAAGCAGGATGTTCCTCAGCCCGATCTGGCACAACAAAACTACCTGCAAATAGAAAAAAAAGGCATTGGCCATCAGATATGGTTGAAAGAAGTTTCACCAATACACATATCATATGAAAGACCTCTGATAGTAGAAATGGACCACAAAGCTCTTGAAACAATCTGCCAAAATTCGCTGGGAAAGCCCCACCACGCCTCCTAAGGCTGCTGCTTGATGTGCAGCACTATGCACTAAAGATTGTCCTCAAAGAAGGCAAGGAGCTGGTCATTGCAGACCTCTTGAACAGGGACTAAACCAGCAGAAACAGTAGAGTCGGCGATACAGGACATAGAAGTATTGAAGAGAGATCAACAAGATCCACAACTACAAGGAATCGTCGAAGCAACCCTCAAGGGCTGGCCGGAATAAAAGAGTGGACTGTCGGAAGCAGTGAAGCTCTTATGGCCATTCCGCGACGAACTTGTTGTTCACGAGGACGTTTTTTTCAAGGACAACTGCATACTCATCCCCAAAACCTGGAGGAAACGACTGCTCCAGTAGGTACACGAGGGACATCTTGGAAGTTTCATCAAGAGAGCCAAAAAACTGTCTACTGGCCTGAGATGTCACAGGAGATAAGGAGTTTGTTGAATGTTGTGCAATCTGCCAGGCAAGCCAAAGGAAGCCTCCGAAGGGGCCAGTGCTACCAAAAGAAGTACCAATTCTCCCGTGGGAAATAGTCGCACCTGGTGATAGTGGACAGCTACTCGGGCTACATCGACTTTAAAACTCAAACAAGTGGAACATCAGCAGACCATCAAAACACTGAAGTGCTGGTTCGCAACACATGATATGTACTAAGGCTACTCGAGTGGGGCAATGGATCTTGCTTTGTAGCAAAGGAATATTCCAAGAGTTCAAAATGGGAGGAGGATTTGAACACAACTTAGTCCCAGGTACCCACAATTGAATGGACTAACTCAAAGAGGGGTGCAAGTGGCCAAGAATTAACATAAAGAAATGTGAGAGGAATAGAACAGACATAAACGGGTTACTAAACTTGCGCAACGTCCCAAGAGACGAAGAGCTCGGACCACCAGCACAAAGGCTCTTTAGTCGTCAAACCAAGACAACGCTACCAGTCAGCGCAGAGGATCTGAAACCCGAAATAATTAACAATGTAAAAGAAAAGCTCGAAGCACTGCGTAGAAATCAAAAGGTGTATGCAGACGTTCATGCTGCACCCGCTCCAGAAGTCAAGGAAGGATCCAAAGTCGGAGTCTTCGACAGTCACCGAAAATGTATCCCAGGAACAATTGTGGGAAAGACACCTCAACCAAGGTCTTTCATTGGTTGACACCTCAGAAGAAATACGTCTTTCATTAGATCTACCAAAGCAGACTTGGAATACAAAGACTGCGGTACCCACTGTCGCACAGCCACACCCTACAAGCCAGAGAGGAATGGACTATCAACCAGACAGTGGGACAAGCTGCAGTGTAACGGACTCGGTCAACAAATTGGCACAGTACAACAACCGCAACAAGAGTTGGAAGGCTAGTGAAGGCACCAGTTCGAATGATTCTCTAAAACAAACAAAAGATGGGAGATGTAACTAAAGCTGCATCGCCATTTGCGACATCACTTCCAACCTGCCTCCGAGGCCCAAGCATGGCCCGTTCTTTGTCATTGCAAGCCCATCAGAATACGTTTGTGGGTATATAAGCAGCTGAGTTTGAGACGTTTCTCACTCTTCTTTCTCTGCCACTTCAGATTTCCTTTTTTGAGCTCCGGTCTCTGGTTAATGTCATGGCAAACAACTGCAGTTTGGATTTCGAGATGGCTCTTAAAATAGATAAACGGGAAGAACGTGATCTTAACCAGGGGCAAATTCAGAGGGGGAGTCCGGATGTCCTGACCCCCCTCTTGATTTCTGCATGTGTAAAATTTAGGGCGTGAAACAAGGGAGAGGGGTTCCTAAAGAAATGGTACGCTGACCCCAGAAAAGATAAAACCAGGCCCCAGAAAAGATAAAACCTAGACCTTGAAACAGCCCAAAAGTTACTTTGCCCAACACCAGCCTTTGTGGTGCATGCCATATCACCTGTAATATTACAGGTAATCGATTCGAGGGCAGGTGGTTTCTGCAAAATTCTTAAAGATATATTACCAAATATCTGCGTACATTAAAGATATAGTGAATGTGCATATGTTGAATTGAACTTCAATGGCAGTTCATTAAAACCATTGAAAATCGTCCAAAGTGGTGAAAATTCACAGGGTCTCGTAAGTTATCCCTAAGACAACTTGAAGGTGAAAGCCCAAGCTCCATTTACTCGCCAAGTCATCCCTCTTAATGTGCTGAGTCATCCTTCTCAATGTGCTGAGTCATCTTAATTCGCTTAGTCATCCACTGAGTGGTTGGTACCTTTCGTTTCGCCGACATGTTTTCGCTCAAGGTCTTTGAAGGCCGACTGAACGGTGAGACTTATCAGGCTTTCGCCTTAATTATTCACGTGGGTCAATTTTGTCAATGTTTGTGCGCACCCGTCTGTTTTGGGAGCGCAGCGATTGGATTGGCTAAACCCAGTGTTGGGAAGTGGTTTAAGTACATTGTACTTAAAGTACCGCTTGAAGTAGGTTTAGCAAACTTGTGCTTTACTTGAAGTACATTCTGTAAGTATGTACTTGTACTTAAAGTATTTTTTTCTGGTACTTTCCGAGGAAAGTACAATTCCCGACTTCAAAGTACATTCGCCAAATTTAGTTTTGTTAAATTTGTATCACGAAATGATGCTTTGTCAGCTCTGAAGAAATACTGCGAGGGATACTACTCTTGCCAGAGGGTTTACTACGGTTGATAGAATGCCATTCGTCGAAGCACGTTTTAGAGAACGGACACGTTTTATCGAGAGAGAGAGAGAGAGAGAAAACTTTATTGACTGAGGAAATGGGTCAAGGGGAATAGAGGTCATGGTGGTGGTGGTGGGAGCAGACGCCGCATCGCTCCACTTGTTCTGGGGGCGGCTTTCCCGTAGCTTTTTGAACTCTGGCTACTTCTCGGTCGGTCAGCGCAAGCGAGGAGGTTTGCAATATTAGGAGAGCAGAGTTAACCGTAATGTAGCACCCGAGACTGTGGTGCGAAAAAATTAAATTTTCAAGCCGAAGTAAAAGACAACAAAGGAGAACATCACAATGTTTGGAGACATTCTCTTTTGTCTTTTCCTTCTATCTGAAAGTTTCCTAATTTTTTCGCACCCCAATCTCTGGTGTCACATTATGATTATTACCACCAGCTCGCTTGCACACTCACTGTTTTTTTTTTTTTTTATATATATAATGAGGAGAGGACATTCCTCTATGAGAGGATTTCTTGCGGAAGCTACGGGATCGACGTCATATATGCTCTCTTCTAGTTCATGTAATCCCCTTTGGTGCAACAATCCAGTGCAAGGGGAGCCAAATTCAGAAGAGGGACTTCTGAATTTGGCTCCATTCATGAAAATAACTACTCTGTGGCCGCTTGACTTTATCAAATATTCGCCGCTGTTTTTGAAAGCAGGTCATGCACCCTTGATTAGCCCTGGGCAATGCATACCAATTAAAAAATCACTGTATAGCGGAATGAAAGGGCATCATGAAAGATTGTGTTAAAATACTTGTACTTTACTTTGAAAGTACATTGTATTTATAGTGCTTTTCTTCAAGTATGTTGCACCCAGATCACGTCTCATATACTTCGTACTTAATCCAACACTGGCTAAACCGCATGTAAGCGATTTAGAGAGCGACGGAGATTTCTCCCTGTCGCCCGGTTCTGGATTTTCAGAAGACGTCTCTCATCGCCCGGAAGTGACTGAAGCGATTAGCCAATAGTACGAAACGTTCCGTTTACGTCATTACCTGTTCGCGCGCGCGGCGGCGCGGGCGCAACTGTTCTCGGTCGTGTGTTGTTGACAACGTTACTACTAAACCACTCAGTTGGGAAACTCGTCGTCGAAACCTGGGCCGCGGGCGTCCACCGAGACCGAGCTAAATACGACAACAGCGCCACTCTTTATCATTTGTCTTTACTGTGGTCACCTTGAGCTTTTAAAAAGCATGTTTTTGCGTAAAAACAAACAGAAAAGAATCTTTTTGTATGAAATTTATTGGAGTTTAGTACAAAATAAAGGGCGCGTGATGTTTTTAAAATCTTTAGTTTGCAAGGTTTTGCGGCACAATTAATATTGTGTTTATACAACCATGCTTCAGCGGTGCTTTCAGGTAGCTCGTCCCGACCTAGGTGAATTTTAACTTCGGCAGTTAGACGCGGCGCGTCCGCGCGCGACGGCGGGGGCGGCACCCCTGTAGCCTCTTCCACTGTATGTTTCGGCGCCAAAATGGCCGATTAAAGCCAAAATAGAAGTGGCCGCTGCGGGAGAAATGGCGGCGTTGTGTTCGCCATTAGCTCGGTTCTCGAGGACAGATCGGGGCCATTTTTTCTGAGCAGTCTCTATGTTAGTTTCCCAACCGAGTGGTTTAGTAACGTTGGTTGTTGAGAAGGTTAAGAAGAAACGCCTCATCGCTGAGGTGCTCACATCTCATCTTTTCAAAATGAGCATCAGACGGTACGCGGCGAGCTTTCTTTTGAGATCCATCGTTGGTTGCACGGAAGGAAGCAGAAATAACGGGGGAGGGGGAGGGGGGGGGGGATAACATGCGCGCGCCCCCGTTTATTCGCTAAAATGTGGATTTGCTCAAACTTTAGGAGTGTCGCGAACTTTTGTCGAACCTAGATTTTGACCGATGAGAAAACGGTTGAAGTGCAGGCGAGCTGGTGTAAGTTATACATGATGATTGGAAACCTGAGACTGTGGTTTGAAAAACAGAAAATCGTGAAGTTTTCGTGAATTGTGAAAATCGGCACAAACGTTGTTTGTGCTCTTTTTCTTTCTACTTCACGATTTTGTTTTTCAAACCACAGTCTCAGGTTTCCAATCATCATGTATAACTAGATTTTGACGTCGACCTCAAGGTTCAAACCTTCGACCTTTCACTAAAATTCTAAGAAGTTCGACTTATGGACAGTGTTGCCCGGCTTCTACACGAATATTTCGAATTTCGGGAAGCAAATAATTTAGAAAGTAGTTTATTTTATATTTTACGAAATGGTTACCAATGTCTGCACCATATAAAAGCGAAAATATGCGCCTTTAATGCTTTCGTTAGTAATGTGAACCAGTGATGCCAATACACCCAAGAAATATTGCACCTTTCCTCCGCCAAATAAAGTCAACTGCAATAAAATTTTGGTTGGGGCTAATTGGTTCAAATCGATTAAAAGTTTAAAAGGCGCGAGCAAACAGGACGAAAAAAGACACGTACGTACGACACGGACAGGCAGTTGGAAGTTGGCGCCTGTCCGTGTCGTACGTGTGTCTTTTTTCGTCCTGTTTGTTCGCGCCTTGTAACCTTTTAATCAAAAGTCAACTTGCTTTTCTTTTTTTTTTCTTTTTTTTTGTGCATGCGCACACAAGTTGAACCTTTATCGAACGTCACGTTGAAAGTTCAAAAAAGTCGAACTTCGTCGATCTCGAACCAGGTTCGCGACATCCAAGGAGCGACATCCATAGAAAAAGGAAGTTTTGCGCATTGTTCATGCGCCGCGCGAGGTAGTTGTTACAGGATTTAATTGTCGGAGGAAGAAGCGATGCTTTTGGCGTTAGAAGCGTGTACGTCTTTATAAAGTAAGGTGACATATATCTAATCTAAAATGCACCTACATATATCTTGGGCATTTACATAAGAGGGGAAATTAGTAAAACTCCGCGCGGAGCCGGACTTTTTTTTTTTTTTTTTTTTTAATAGGGTTTTTGAGCTGAAAACGAGTTATTATAACGAAAATAATCCCTGGAGAAGGGGAACGAGAGGGACAAAGGACAAACACAAATCTCCGAACACAGCTAAGTGACTGTGATAGTTCGGACCGTTTAACATTGGCAGTGCGAGCCTCAAAACGCACAAGTGACGCACTTCATCATCGTGTAAACAAGTGTCACAATGAAAGCTCGGATCAAATCATAACGGACAAAAAAGCCAGCTTCTGTCGTTGCCAGGTGCACCTGCCAACAAGAAATCTGTAGCTTGTTTGAGTGACACTCCGATAAAAAAAAATGCACAGGGACTCTTTTCACTAAGACGACTTGAAGGCGAAAGTCCAAGCGCGGATCCCGGTGATAGCGAACCTCCGAAGACAGCGCGCTCTCTGACGACGCACTTTCATGTTGCACGCCCGCTTTTCACCGTTGCCCGAGTGAGTGTGCCCCAGTGTTGCCAATTTAGCGGTTTTCCCGCTAAACTTAGCGGTTTTTGGTTTTGCTTAGCGGGATAAATTATTGTTTTGCGGGCGGCGGGATTTTTAGCCGGTTTTATGTAATCTTCACGGTTTTTTAGAGATATAGAAGTTTTATATCGATTTACTGTCGACTGTGCACCTGTCATATCTATAATCAGCCACAGTCGTCTTCGCTTACTCTCAGTAATGTTCTGGTATGTGAAAGTAACGCCTGTGACGTCATCAAAACATTAAGGCATCCAATATCGGAACATGCCTCCTTGTTTTGCGCGCTCACGTTTGAACAGCATGAATGTTCCAATGTTCCTTTGACGTTTTTGTCACTGTTTCGTGAAATGGGCCCGGTGAAGTACGCTCAACAGTTTAGAACAGACTGGCTACAAGACCCCAAACTTAAAGACTGCCTAGTCCTACTGGAGGCTCCTGGTGATAGCAGACGAGCCAGGTGCCGCTATTGCAGAGCTGATCTATCTGCGAAGCACAAGGATTCGGTCGCGCACGCTGCAACGAAGAAGCATGTTTCGGCCGATTCTTTCTCCTCTGGCAGGCAGACGACTCTACGACTCTACAAGTTCAACGAAAGTCTGACCAGTCACGCACTGCTGAGGGGTCCCTTGCCATGTTCGTATGCGCTCACCACGCAATTTTGGCTTCGGATCACTTGGGTGAACTGTGGCGTGGCGTGACAGATTTCTAGTCAAAATGAAAGCATAGCTTCCTTTCAGATGACATGGATATAATCTATGCTGTTATTATACCTTTGGGCAAGAATTAAAGCAAAACAAAAATGTTTAAAAAATCATTTTACCCTGTGTCTTGGATTTAGCGGGTTTTAGCGGTTTTCGGGATTTCGACTGCGGGTATTCAATTTTTGAGTTGGCAACACTGGTGTGCCCTTCTCGCGCCGCGCGCGCGCCACCAGATTCTGGCATAACGCAGTCTCGTGGTCTATTGGCCAAACGTGGGGTTTGGTAACTTTCGTGTCGCCAACGTGTTTTCGCTGAAGGACTGAACGGTGAGACATAGAAGGCCTTAACCACAAAAAGAAAAATATGAAAAAAAAAAAAAAAAAAGACGGGGGGTGTCACACATTCTCTGGTCTTGTAAATTATTAACCTTGGGCACTGCAATATCGTGTACCCAAGAGTAACACGAAATCGTTATATAAAAATCCATCCATCCATTCCCCCCCCCCCCCCCCCCCCCCACACACACACACATTACCTTTCCCTCTCATTGAAAGAGCTTGATCGTATTCACCCTTCCCACTACGACAGCAAACGACACGAAAAGGAAAAAGAAAAAGAAAAAAAACTACCGCGAAGCACGTCGGAGTTTAGGCTCCGAGGTCATTACTGGCTGTAAGACTTTCCCAGATGATGGTTCTCTCCTCATAGCTACAGCGTGTAAATGCAAAATCGGCGCAAATGTTTCATATTCGTTCAGTAGTTATATATATAAAAAAAAAAATCTTTAGGAATGTTAGACCTGTAAACACCTCCAACACCCATACTGTATACATTTTTGTTTCAATTAAGGGAAATTAAAAATTTAATTTAATCGGACTATAATTTCGAAGACGTTATGCCATTTCTGTTTGTCAGTTAATATAAAATGTGTTTTGACTTACCTTTCACCATCCGGAAACTTTATTATAACAAAGAAACAATCTTCTTTGGAGTGCAAGTTGATCCACATCGCTATGAAAATGAAGCATTTTCACAGCGATATGCATTTGTGAGACTAAAGATGGAAGAAAGAAAGGGAGGGTGGGGGGAGGGAGGGGGCTCGCATTGTGCACACAGCATCCGAGTTTTGCATCTCCTCGGGACTTCTCTCTTGTGGACAACGAAGACAAGACACTGTCGGTGCATTTCCGATGCTCCTCTTCACTATGCACCATCATTGCTGATGTGGGGGCTGGTTATCTTTGTTCAGGGCCAGTGGTGATATGCTGCATGGCCTATGCACTTTTGATGCAGATATAATATTGATGAATGTTGCTCCAGTGCAAAAGTTGCACAAATATGTTGGTTTACAAGCACACACACACACCACAAGGCACATCACTAGGCAAGTTTGCACTTGACTGCAATCTACTACCTAGGAGTGCACAAGACTGCCACAGGTGCAATCAGGACTGACGATTGTGCCAGCAGTACACTTTGCACAACTGGATGAGCACACCACAAGCACATCATTTTCACGTTTTCACAAGATCTGAAGGCATTCAGAAATTCTTGCAAGTGGATCAACACACATGAGAATGCTTCCACTTAACGTTGCTTGTGCCCCGAGGGCATATGTAATGAAAAAGTTTAGCAACAGCCAGTATTGATGGTTGTAGATCGAGGAATTCTAGGCGGAGCAGAAAGACTTGCATTTTTGCCTCCGATCTTGGCATTTGATGCATCACTGGCTGAAGCACGGACATAAGTAATGAAAAAGTTTAGCAACAGCCAGAATTGATGGTTGTAGGTCGAGGAATTCTAGGTGGAGCAGAAAGACTTGCATTTTCGTCTCCGATCTTGGCATTTGATGCACCACTGGTTGAAGCACAATCTATGTGGAGCACAGTGAAGTAGACAGAAACACATCTGAATGAACACCAACTGGTTCCTTTTATGCACCGGTATTCGGAACCCAAAAAACAGTCGTGGGAACACTCTTTGCACGGAAGAACTACTTGCTTGACACCATATCTCATCCACGAGACAGCTTTACACAATGTGGAGCACTGCACATTGAACACACAGCCCACAAGAATCACCAGGCTTCCTTTCCTGAGCTGGCATTCAGCAGCAGAACTATAGCGACACAAACCACAACACAAGCACTCCATCTGCAGTATGCTCTCATCCTTGCTTGACGATAACTCATCAATGCCACACGAAAGACGCACTTCTTGGTAGCTTGTAGCATATCCGTGGCACAAGGCACATTCACACATGGGCACTGCACATGCTTGCACATGGCACATCACCACTGATGAAACAATGCAGGGAGACCTCTACACTGCACAGCACATTTGGTGACGGTACACAGCAAAAACTAAATTGACGCATTATGCAGATTGAGAGACACAGCACTTCTTGTATGTAGATATCCTTTTGACACGAGTGCACAGATAAGTGCACCTAGGTGTAGTAAACAGCACTCACGTTCTCACAAGGCACAGACTGTAGGATCCCTGATGGTAGCTTCCTGGTCACTAATGCCGGAACAGCCGCATCTTCGGACACATACCGTGTCAAGATGGCGTACTTCGAAGATGCATCAGTGGCAACTGGAACTATTCTCAGAGGCACAAAACTCACCCCGCTGCACTTGTGCATACATAAACACTTGATATATCTTTGCCCCAAACCATTCAAACGTCACTTTCTTGGCCAGTTGCGAGCGGAAACTGCGCAGATGTTCCAGCGCGGACGGTTTTATTTGAGCCTGACATTGGAAGAGAAGTTAGGCAAACTAATTCTCTGATAAATCGCGGCACTTCTGTAGACGAGTTGCAAAAGGTCAAGGGTAAAATCTCAAGTGCGGTATTGCGTTTCGAAACTGCATATCGACTTAGAGCTGTCAATGAGGCATTGGTGAGAATAGGTAAAATCCTGGATGCATAATGTAACGCGAGGTTCACCGGACACGAAGGAATAGCTTTATTTCACGTCACGCATCGGGTACGTCAGGACCAGGACTCATCCAAGTTCCAACTCATCAGCGTCCCCGAAAGGGCACGCACCTGGGAACTATGCCGAGAGCCAGCTACGTGTTTCGTGTGCTCCTAAGGTGGAATGCTAAGCACATATCCGTTTCCCGATTTATTTTTCCGCCAGTCTAAATGCTCTCGACATCGAAAATGCCCTGGTGCTCATGTAACTTACCAGTATTGTGAACAGAAACGCGTCCCAGGTGTGGCGGACAGGAAGCACGTAATGGCGAAGGTCTACCACCTTTCTTCTTGGTTTTCAAAAAGCCCCTGGCTACGCTTGATATGTCCCTATGACTACAAACACACGTACCAGTGAGTCGTAAACAGTTACCCGTTGTGAACTTACATTTTGCCAACACAACAATAGCGGAAGTTATATACGCCTGTTTCGGCGTTCATAATATCCGTAGTTGCCTATCGTTCACGAGGAAACTTACGCTGATGCGCCGATGTCGTACTCACACAAGCGGACGTTGCGAAGTGCCAGATTTAAGCTCTAGGGAAGAGCCAAGATGTCGCGGCTATTCAGGTTGAATATGCAGCTGACTTCGAGATATTTAATCTATTTAGGAAACACTACGTAAATAAAACATATTACCGTGCCGCTCAGTAATGTTCTTCTGAAACGTCGACATTGGGCCACACCCGAAATGTTGCACTTGTCGTACGCCTAAAAGTCCCCATATAGGTACATAAGGAACTTTCGACCGTGAAGGGCCTTTTTACATTTTACAATGCGCTCAAGCTGTGGATCTCAAAAGGTGCAACCAGGAATTTAGGTCTCAAGTATAAACGTTTCAAAACATCATTTTAAAGAGCTATTTTATTTCTTAGTTGATTGGACGAAGATACTATCCCTAAGCTTTGCCGAAATATCCCTATTGAAGAAAACTTAACCATTAATTCCCCAAACTCGAACAATTCAATGGCAATCAAATGCAAGTAACATGAGTATCACAGGCACCGTATGGTGAAAATTCTACTTTATTTCACATCTATCTTCAATCTTTGAATTACAGAAGGTCTGCGAAGTCTTTCGAATCAACCGAAACTCCTGAACGCACATAAGATGGGGAAGTTCACGTTGCGTTCGCTAGAGGACACCTCGTGTATCGAAGGCAAAGAATGGCAAATTATTCGAAGGACTGGAAAATAGGTTGGGAATGCCGCGAGGCGAACCCAAGGTCAATGTCGAAGTTCATTTCGATGCAGCGCGAAATTAGTCCTTTAATCAAACTGCACAATGACATCTAAAAAAAAATGTTTATTTGAATAGTTTTGTGAGTTCTGTTGCCTCACGATGCAACTTGTGAACAAAAATGGGTAAAAAATGTCACATGCTGATTAAATAATGCCCAAATCAAATACAGATAATCAAATGTAATGTATAAAATATATAAGTAATTTAACATAGCCCAAAAGCAAGAAAAAAAGGAAGAAAAACAGGCACACCAATGTGAGCATAGCGCCTTTTGTCAGCCATGCGAAGGGGAATTCTCATTGAGACCATTACCTTTGTTTAATAAAGAGGGGTTGATTAACACGTTTCATCTGCTATATTATTTTTCATCGTGTACGACTGTAACTCTATTGACTTCATAAACATGACAGACCGAAATTGTGAATGATTGTAGGCACTATCGTAAACTTATTTTTCACTAAACAGACTGTGCTGTAGAATAAATGTTTATGAATGACTTGTCATGAATTGCCGTAGATTGTGACATGAATACTGGCCCCGTGAAGGGACGCAGACTCCGTTATCATGAATGACTGTACTACGGTATCTGTAGATACTGTCTACAGTCCAATCTGGGTACTGGATGCACCATAGTCGAAGCACAGGTGATGCCACTTGCAACGCGGTGGTCCGTGGACCTGATAGACACTTTTCAAAACTATCAACCAGCGCTGACAGTCGCCATGTTTTAACGCGATAGCGTTAAAACATGGCGATTTCTTCATGGTCCCCGATTTGCTTGAAATTTTGCTAGACTCGCCAAATAACATCGCTAAAATAGTATCCCAAATATTAGGTTAAAATAATCTTTTTTCACGAAGTTAAAAGTTATTGAATTTACAATTGTGGTCCTCACTGTTTTTCAGACTGAAAGTCTCTACTGGCAACAATGAAAAAGTGACGTCAGTGGAAGTGCAGGGGTTCATTCTTTGGACTGTAGAATTTGTTCCCAACTGATTCGAAGCAGTTTCATGGTGTCAAATGACTGCTTTGGAAGCTCGCTCCAGGAGCCGCGCTCCAGCACGGAACAAATGATTGGCATGTTCTATTTTTTAGACTGCTCGCCCGACTGGCAAGCCTGCCCGCCACTGACGTCACGGCACTGAAAAGTGCGGGTATATTTGAATGTCGGTTTTTGCAGCATTTTCATTTGCCGATTTCGCAATAACTATTATGAATTTCGCGATACTAAATAGCATACCGGAAAGGGTAATTAGGCCGAGGAGTCAGAAAATATAGTTAGTTGAGGTAGCTCAAAAAATCGTCGCAGAAAAGCCGGTGTCGGTGGCGTGGCGGAAAAGTCCTGAATGGTCGATACGGTCATGACGTCACAGCTACATGACCTCGCGCGGGAATTTCAAGCAACCCACGACGATCACGTGAAACGTGACGTCATGCGTGGAATGAAAGTGATTATATGACATGTAATGTGAATTAAAGGTGCCGCATGTATCGAATGATTTCACTTTATAAAGTCATTCATCTGCATTAAAGAAAAATTGGAAGAATTTTACGCGGGATTCGAACCCACGACCATTCGGTTGCGAGCAGTGGCGTCACTGGGAAGGGGGGGGGGGGGGGGGGGGGGGAGGGGGGAGAGGGAGAGGAGAGGAGAGGGGGGGGGGGGAGGGAGGGAATATTGACCGTACATGTATATGTCGTGCTGGTCTCTGCCAGAGGGCCTATTTGCGAAAATTAATAATGTTCGGTTTAATTAATTGTGTGTACCTATGACGTGAGTGACGAATTTCTTAATTAGTAAATTTAAAGGGCCTTAATTGGCAACTTTCTGGCCATCTTCCTAAACCGTTAAGTAAGTTCCTTGTACGAAAATAGAAGGCGCAGCATTTGACGACGTTCCGAAAACTTACACTCAGTTTGGACGCATTTTTCAGTTTCGGTAACGCACTTCCGCGCGAGCAGTCCTGTTCTTCGTGGCCAAAGCGCGCAACCACGGCCTCGCGTCCCTCGTTAGGGGGAAGGAAGTGTGGAGCTCGCAGGCGAAATGAAACTAATTGCTGTACGAATGATATTGCAAGAATAAGCGTTGATTCTAGGGTTCGTCTCCGTCATGCGAAAAATGCGTAGCGGCGTATGTTAGTCACGCGCTACCGCTGGCGCTAAGATGCGCTCCGATAGAAAACGGAAACCTAGAAAGGCTTCCGAATTGAGTACTTGTTCAGCTAGAAGTCGGAAATTCCTGCGCGTACCGTATATACTTTTAAAGTGAGTTTATTCAGACAGTTTCGACGATGCAGATATTTTGGAAAAAAAAAATATAACAGAAACCGCTGCAGCACGATGCAGGATTGCGCGCGGCACGAACGAATCTATCATTACAACGCTCCGCGCAAGATCTTTGCTTGCATTATGCCTATAAACTCGTAAGCCAGTTGACTAGGTTTCAAATCATTTTTCCTCTTCGGCTGGCGATCGCTTTAAGGAGCGAGTCAGGTATGTGCTTTCCTTTCCATCTGTTTCGCTGCTTTTGTTAGTGCTGAAACAACCAACGTGTTCGCTGTAGCACAGAAGCAGGGTTGGTTATTTATGTGTAGCGAGCTCAAATAGAGTTAAGGCGAACGCCGTAATTGCGCTTTTTTTATTTTACTTTTCTATGTGACTGGACTGTGAGGCGATATAATTTCATTAGAGAGCTTGGATATTGAGCCCGTAATTGCATTAGGAGCTCCTCCCTCGTCTCTGCACGTTCTATGCTGAGTTGCTGCCAGGACCCCATCTCTTGCAATCTGATGTGCCGGCCGTCTTACATACGCTGGCTGTGTGTACTCTGGACTTCGCTGCTGTGCTCGTTGGACATTATTGTTCACCGGGTCTCTTAATACAAGACACGAACAAGGAACCATAAAAAAAAAAAAAGAAGCAGGCAAAACACCTAAGGAATCCCCCCCCCCCCCTTTTTGTTTTCTTTTTTCCTTTTTAATTTTTTTCTTTGTTTTTTTTAGGGAACGTTTGTCGAAGTTTTGCGGATTTAAACAATTCGGATTTAACTCGTGTTCTTAAAAGCTCAACAAAACGTGCATCGCGTTGGGTCAGGGTGAATAAATAATTCATGAAAGAGGAACGGTAGCCGACATGGCGTGGCGCGCGTATAAACCATTCCCTTGCTTCACCGTCGGTTCACATGAAAAAAAAAAAAAAAAAGTAAACTAGCAAAAGCGCGGTTTGGTGTTCGCCTTGACTCTATCTGAGGTCTGCGTACACAAATAATCAGCCTTGCTTCTGTGCTACAGCGTACAGGAATTACAGACCACAAGGCGCGACTTGGCCTTCGAGCAAAACAGCCACCCAAAAGAACGAGCCAGACAGGGAAGTACAGGTGCCATCGACTAGATCCACTTAGTGGGTCTAGCATCGAACAGAAAACCGCAAAACACTTGCCCTGAGCAGATACAGTGCCCCATGCTCGCTGCTAGATCTCCGCACTACCCTCCAGATACTCATACTAGAAGCACCGAGTGTTAGTAAGAAACGAGAACCGCATTTTTTGGTCCGCGTAAATGAACTACGCATCGCAAAAAGATGACACTCCGTGAGAATGTAAAAAAAGTTCGTCTTTTTTGTTTCTTTTTTCATCCAGGGAACTGCAAGTTCTCAAACGTTTTGCGTTCTATCACCACCGCTAGCGTCACATTATCAGAAAGTTCGAGCTTTCTGCGATACGTAGTTTATTTACGGGGACCGAAAAAAGACGGTTCTTTCTCCCAGACCCCGGCCTCAGCGCATAGCTGAAACGCTAATGATAACGACGCCCCATATCCCTATCTATAGAAAACGTAACGAAATCATGCTGGATTTCATCAAAGACGGGCGGTTTTGCCTGGGGCTTTGTCACGTCGTGGTAGGTCGGCATCCAAACGTGTCGAACGCACTTGACTCGGAGGTTGTCGCATTGGTATAACGCTGCGACAGCTTCGGAAACCTTGGGCTCCTGTCGCTTCGTGCCTTCAACAAGCTGATAAGCTGATGCCACACTGCGACCCGGAAGTCTATATGCACGGTGCGCCTACTCTCTAAATCCCCTTTAAAAAAATTAAAAAAATGGCGCTTCGTTTTAAATATTTTAAAACCCTGCGACGTGGCAGATTCCACTTCCGGCTGCCGCGCAGTGCGGACGTGCTATCATGTGCTCCGTCAGAGCGGCAAAAACGACCGTGTCAGGCCTCGGTGCACCTGTTTTCAACGATACCCAGGAATATCGCGTTATCCTGCCCACGCTGCTATCAGGTACTGTCGTCTTGAGCTCTGTATTTTTGCATTGCGACGTCTCGGGACGACCTTACAAAGTCGACGATTTCCGAGAACTGCAGAGGTTGAGTGTGCTTAGTGGCGCCCTTGCGATAGGGGCTTACGAAATGAATCACGTTTGACTGGTAACACTGCGCTCATCTGCGGCCAAGCAGCTTTTATGAAAGCTAGTAAGCTGGAAGTGGAGAAGAAGTGTCATGTGATTGGTCTAGAGCGTGGACTGAGGCGCCTTCCAAGTGTCTTGGAGTGCCTTTACGTCATTATCGGGCTAGTAATGCGTATTGGTCAGAAGTAACTGAAGACCTGAAAAAGCGGACAAACAAATGGGCAAACCGCGACTTGTCAAGTTTTGCGAAAGCAACTGTGTGCAATATTTTCTAAATTACAAAAATCGGGTATGTCCTGCAAGTTCTTCATTGTGCCGGGGTCAACATTCAGCGGTTTCACAGAATTTTCGCGATATTTGGAAGTCGACATGGGAGCCGCTGCGACGTGATAACCTCTTCAGGCGAGTAGGTTATAGGCGGAATCGGTCTCTCGCGCTTGTTTGTTAGACAACTAGTATCTAGGTTCTGTTTTTTAAAGGATCAGAAACATACTTTTATTCGGGCCATAATTCAAACTAAGCTGGCTCCTTATCTACCGATCTATATTCTCTCGTCTTACGAAGAGCCGCCTGAGGCTCCGAGGGTACCCAAAGGAGGTGATTGACGCCTTTAATTTTCTCAAGGTGCGATTTTCTATTCAATATCTGTCTAGTGTCGCACGAAAACGCCTCACACGAGACCTTCTTGATATGTTATTCCGGGCACCTTTGTGCCGAGTATTGTATAACAATTGTCCAGGACAAGATGTCCTCTGTCAAGTGAAAAAGATGTGTGTCCCACCAGCAGCTAAGACTTTCTTTTTCAAACTCCATAGTTCTACGTTTCCAGTGAAAGTGTGGTTGGAGTCAAAAGGTATCTTTGTCCCATGGTCTGTGAACTGCCTGCTCTGTAAACAGCCCTAAACTATTGAACATGTCCTTATTGACTGCTGGGACGCCGTGTTCTTTTGGGACGTGCTCCAGCGGACCTTGAAAAAAGAGTTGTGTATTGCAGGCCACGGTATTCGTTTTCTGCAAAAGGAGAAGCACGAGCTCGACCCTTACGACGCCTTTTTTCTTCTGGGACTTTATGATATTTGGATATTCCGCATGGTGGTAAGAAGCGCTGACGTGAATGCAAAACCTCTAAGCTCTTACTTTCGTGAAATTGTTGCAGGCGTCAGAAATGTGTATCAGTCACGAGGAGAAACGCCAGAATGGTTTCCTGCGCTTGACGACCTTCAAAAAATGAAGGAAGTCTAACATTTAGCTCGGAAGCCATTGGGAACATGATTTTAATAACGCATCATTAATCACTGTACATACTTGATGCAAAAAAAAAACACCAAAAAATTGCGACGTGGCGGAACAGCCAACACCCTCATAACTTACATGCAAATGGTTGGAAAACTTGTCAGTTCGATTCATGGTGGGAAAAATCACTATTTCTCTTTTCTAAACCAAGTAAATAAGACTGATTTTATTTAAATAAGCCTTCATGTTCACCTATATTTATATTATGTCACGAAATACAATTTAATTAAGAACTACTTATTTTTATGGAAACCGTGCGCCCGACTTCGTCTGAACACAAGCTGCTTGATTTTTAGTTAGGGAACAAGCTTTTTTCTTTTTTTTTTCTGAATATATCAACGATACTAAACATGAGAAATTTTGAGACAAGACGACATGGCAATAATTTATTGAGCGCAACCCCCCCCCCCCCCCCCCCCCCCCCAACATTGGGAATATTGGGAAAACCCGGCCTGCTACAAAATTTTCCTAATTTTGTTATATTTAAAAGACGCTTGTTGGTACCTTAATGACCTGTGTTTAATTTATTCTGCTTTGAATGTTTTTACATTATTTTTATTGTTGTGCTTTGTTGCTTTTTCTTTTTTTAATGTGCACACTTTTAATGCCAAAGCAGTTTGTGCCCACACAAAATGAAACAATGAACAAGCCAACTTCTTCGAGAAACGATTGAACACCCCCCCCCCCCCCCGCACGCACACACACGCACATACACACACACAACTATATTATCAGTTTCACAATCGCCTGTAGGTTTTCGCCTAACAGGATTTTCCCATGGTGTCTAAAGGAGAAGCCAACTTTCAGAAAATATCAAGGCAACTAGTTCCATCTGAAAGCGTCTTACGGAAGGGCAGTATTAAATCCGCTTTAATCGGCTTGATTTATTTCATGACCGAATAAGGTGTCTTTGTTTAACTCTGTTTTGGATTTTAGGTTTTCTATTAGACGTGGATTTACAGCCCCTGGCTCTTTCTACCAGCACCAGGGTTGCTTGGAATGCTCTGTTGCTGCTCTCTCGTCATTTCCCCTGAATGATTCAGTCTGCTCTGGAAGTCGGCTTCTCCTTGTAACAGGCCGTGGGAAAATTTTGTGTAAAAAGCAACTACAAATGCCTCCCCCCCCCCAAAAAAAAAAAACAACAAAAAAACAATACAGGTACAAGAAAGTAGACAGACAAGGGCGCTGTGAATTTCTTGTCCCTGTGCTTTTTTCTTTTTTTTTTTTTAGCGCGCAGTTTTTATGTGCCCGTTTCCGGGTTGAGCGGCGTCGGCGTAGCCGTCCGCGTTGCATTATGGTACATTATAGTTTCCCCGCTAAATTTAGCGTGCAAACTGAATTGGTGTTAAAGGGGCCCTGCAAGGACATGGTTTTTAATTTGCACCGAACCTGAGCGCACTAAACGTAGTAACTTAATAAAACTTTTCTTTTCTCGAATATGCTTTATAGTAAAAGTTACGGGCAAACTAAAATTACAAAAACTAGCAAAAAATAACCTCCTTCATGACGTCCTTGGTCGGTTGAGTGGCCGTGAACTAGAGGAGGGGTAGTGAGCTCAGCGAGCGCTCATGGCTGCCTCACTCTGTGTCGACAACTCTAGAGGGTGCCACTAAAGCATGTTCTGAGTAGGCTGCATGAAGCGGGCAGCCAGGGCGGCAAGCTTTGCATTTGCTGCGCGATTAAACACTAATTCGGCATGACACTTTATTGGCCACAAACGACAGCAAACACGGGGTAAAGATCAGTTCACAACGGGAGCCACTTCGCGCTGCCATATCACCAAACGGCCAAACCGCAAGCCCAACCTACTTGCCGAAGGCCTTCGGAACGCTCGGGACCAGTCGGATCCTCGAGGCCATACGACCGCAGCGCCGCCGCGTACATCCGGGACCTTTTTATGCTTGCTGCTCGTTGGTGCCTGATCCCACTACACCTTTCTACTGGGTCTCTTAAGGAGCGGCCAGGCTCTTTAAGTCGACCGCAAAATTCGGTTCCTTGACCTATCGCGCTACGACTTTGTGCAGCGTTGCCCACAGATGGTGCTTTTTTTTTTTTTTTTTTTTGTAAAATTTGCAAAGAGCGAACTTATCTGAGGAAAAAGTAAAGAAAGAAAAAGGCTTAGCTCCCATGGAAACGCAACGAAGCCACCGGTCTTCAAACAATACAGCTCCGTTTCGCACGGGAGACAAGAGACTGCGCAACCGGTCGAGACGCCAACTGCCGCCAACGAACGAGCATACGGCACCGAGGGCCGGCGTCATTAGCAGACGATATTTTCGACTCAAAAGCGGCGCGCGTTCCACACGCGGCGACAGTAGCAGAAACAAAAACAGGCGCGGTAACAACAAGGAACTGCAAAGTAGACGACATAAGTACCACGAAAAAAAAACAAAAAAAAAAAAACAATCGAAATAACCCGACATACCATTTTTTGAATCGATTATTTGTCCATTCAATATGTTTTATTAGTAAGGATGATAAAATAAGGCATTGGTAACCGATATCAGAAAAGCTCGCGCCGCTTTTGAGTCAAAAAGGTCGTCTGCTAAAGAGGCCGGCTCTCGGCGCCGTATGCACGTTCGTTGGCGGCAGTTGGCGTGGCGACCGCTCTTTTGCTCCGTGCGAAGCGGCGCCGTATTGCTTGAAGACCGGTGGCTTCGCTACGTTTCCATAGGAGCTAAGCCTTTTTCTTTCTTTACTTTTTCCTCAGGTAAATTCGCTCCTTGCAAATTTTACAGAAAAAAAACAAACACCATCTGTGGGCAACGCTGCACAAAGTGGTAGCGCGATAGGTTAAGAAACCGAATTTTGCGGTCGATTTAAAGAGCCCGGCCTCTCCTTGGGACACCCAATAGTAAGCGCCGCCTTTCCACCGCTTGGTGGCGGGTGTGTCGACGGGTCATTTCTTACTTCCATGCTTTAATAACTACATTTGTTTGTTTTTTTTGTTTTTTTTTCTGATCTAAAATGCTGACCAAAAACTACGTTTATAAATAATTGAAACGGTTCAGGCCACTTATATTTTGTTTTTCGACTAAAAAGAAGCTTTTATCGGCTCTGACCAGTAGTAAGCCCAGCACCAAAGACCTCACATATCGCCCGCTTTCGGCACCGCGGGTCGCTTCCGTAGGTTTAGTGCAGCTACCAAGCCCAGGCTGCTGTGTTTCAATTTTTTGCCTGTGTATTGATGTTGTTTATCAGCTTTTGGTGTTGTCCGGGGGCGTTGAGGAGAATCCGGGACCCGACAAGGAAACTCGCGCGACTCGTACCAATTCAACTACCCAGTCTCCCGCACCACCATCGCAAGACATCCTTACAGCTTTAGCAAAAATTAATGCTGGACAAGACGCCCTGATGGAGGAACTGAAATCGATAAAAACTAGCATATCGGTAACAGACGCGAAAGTCGGAGACCTATCTAATCGGATGGCTCGGATCGAAAAAGAAACTTCCTCCCTTCCTGCCGTCTATGACGAAGTCAGTACTATCAACTCGAAAACTGCCGAGACTGACAAAAAGCTTGCTGATTTGACGGCACGTGTGGACATTGCTGAAAATCGCTCTCGTCGCAACAATCTCGTTTTTTTTTGTTTTTTTTGGCTTACAAGACAATCCCACAGAGTGCTGGAAGGAAATGGAGCAACTGATAGTCGAACATTGCACACGTCATCTTGATATACAGATCTATTCAAATTATATTGAGCGCTCTCATCGAATTGGCAAATTTTGCCCGAAAAAAACAACAAAAAAACAGGCCGATAGTTGTACTTTTTTCGTCTTTTAAGACAAGAAAGTTAGTTTTGGTAAAAGAGTTTAGATTTAAGGGAACTGCTTACAGCGTGAGTAAGGATTTTTCACCTGAAACCCGTCTGGCACGCAATCAACTCTTATCATTTGCTTGCTCACAATCGTTGCTTTTTAAACTCCGCCACAATCACCTCGTCATTGGCGATGCGCGCTATGTCTTTGACCCTGCTGAAGGACTAGTGAAAAAATGCAACTCATAGAAAAGTACAGTCGTGCATCAACTACCCGTAAATGTTAAAGCGACTACGATAAAAAGCCCGCTTAGCCTATCTGTTCTTTTTAATAACATCCGAAGTATTATGCCGAAGCGTGAAGGCGTACGCAGTCTGATTTCTTCCTCCGACTGTGATCTCGTCGTCCTCACCGAACCATGGCTTTCACCCAGTGTCGACGATTCCGAGCTATTCAATGATACTCCTGGGTACAACCTTTTTCGTAAAGATAGGACAGCCGGGCGAGGTGGAAGTGTGTTAATAGCAATTAAGGATCGTTTTGCCTGTAATCTTGTCAATGTATCATCACCCTTGGAGATGCTTTGGATACGCTGCAGCTCTGCTACCTCCACAATCCTCCTTGGGGTGTGCTACCGTCCTCCTCACAACGACGTTTTATTTCCATCTCACGTCAATGAAGGCCTCTCATTTCTGATCAATAAATTCCCTCGATCCAATTGGCTCTCTGCTCTTCGGCGACCTCAACTACCCTGGAATTCAGTGGTCAGACATATCAGTGCAATCAGCCTCAAACCCAACCGAATGTTCTGAATTCCTTAACGTTTGCCATACTTTTAATCTCGCACAGGTCGTGAATGAGCCCACAAGAACCACAACACACACATCTAACATTCTCGACTTGATCCTAACATCCGAACCTGACAGCTTAAAATCTATCGCATTCCTTCGTACATTAGTGATCTCAAAGTAATCCACGCCACCTTCGCCTTCCCCCTTCAAACCCGAATCGATATCCAAAAAATAATTAAACTCTACGACAAAGTCAACTACGACGCAATTAATACAGAATTAAGTAATTTCCTTACATCGTTTGAACATGACTTTGATGGGCGCTCTGTTGACGAGAACTGGAAATTATTCGCAAATAAAATGCGCCTACTCATTGAACAATACATGCCATCGATAAATATAAAAAAGTAATTACTCTTCACCATGGTACAATGCCAAGCTAAAGCGCCTAAATAGTAAGAAGAAACGTGCGTTTAGAAAGGCTCGGTTGTCTGGATTAGCACGATTATGGAACACATATTATCAAATAGAGAATGGCTACATACATGTTATCAGGCAAACCAAGCCAACCTTTTTTTGTATACAACTCCCGTGAATGCTCAAAGAAAACCCCAGAAAATATTGGCAAGCGCTAAATCCCCAGAAGCCTGATGCAGCGGTAGCCGTAATGGATGAGTCAGGTGCTTGTGTCAATAACAGCCAGTGCGCCACCATTCTTAACGAAGCATTCTTTTCCATATTTACTAATGAAAATCTTGACACACTACCCTCCACCATCAGCACTTAGTATCCAATGATGGATGCGATTACTTTTACTCTCCCTGGTATTGTTAACATAATTGACTCCATACAACTTTCCTCCTCGACGGGTATTGACGACATTAATTCCAAGGTTCTAAAAACACTAAACATATCTGCAGTGCATTTTCTCTCAACGATATTTGCTCAGTCCTTCACTGTGGGCCTTGTTCCACAGGATTGGAAAGTGGGGAGGGTCATTCCTATCTTTAAGAAAGGGGACCGGTGCTCACCCCCATTACACTAACTTGTGTATTATCCAAAATTATGAAACAGATTATTTACTCTCATGTTGAGCGTTTTCTTGAAACTAATGATTTTATTCATCCATCGCAACATGGATTCAGAAAAGGATTTTCATGCGAAACTCAACTAGCCACACTTGCCCATGACCTGCATTTGAACCTCAATAACAACATCCAAGCCGACGTCATTTTCTTAGATTTTGCAAAAGCATTTGACAAGGTTCCTCATCAACGCCTAATGCTCAAACTTTCCCAACTTAACTTAGACCCGCAGATACTAACATGGATTGGTAATTCCTTGCAGGATCGCAAGCAATTCGTAAACGTCAATAACCATTAATCTAACTACGCACCCGTAACCCCTAACGTCCCCCAAGGCACTGTTTCGGGTCCCCTCCTTTTCCTTATTTACATTCCCTCCCCTCCCCTCTTCTGTTTCTTGCGACGTCCGCCTAATCGCTGGCGATTGTGTTGTGTATCGTAATATTACTAATCCAACTGACCAGGTATATCTCTTCAAAATGATCTTAATACAGTTCAAACCTGGTGCGATTTGTGGCAAATGTCATTAAACATTAGTAAGTGTACTTTAGTTTCCTTTCATCAGCGCTCTAACCCACTAACCTACAACTATTCTATCAATGAGACCACAATTCCTTCAGCACGAAGTTATAAATACCTAGGTAGTTCACCTCTCTAGTAACCTATCTTGGGCACTACATATTAACCATGTCATCTCTGAGTCTAAGAGATCACTCGGACAACTTAAACGTGACCTCGAATTCGCACCATTAAACTTAAGACTTGCCGCCTATAAAACACTAATCCGCCCAAAGCTAGAGTATGCTGCCGCTATATGGGACCCATTCCAAAATTACCTCAGTCATCAATTAGAAGCAATTCAAAATCGTGCCGTCAGGTTAATTTTTTCTAGCTATTCATATGAAATAAGTTTCACCGGCCTAAAGGAACGTGCTCAACTAGATAACCTATTACTTCGTTGAAAATATTTTGCACTAATACTCTTTCACAAATTGTATTACGATTTCCAGCCAAATTCACCGTACATCATGCCACCCGCACGAACACCTTATCGTACCGGTCATCCACTCAACGTGATGTTCACCAAAACTAGAACAGTGACCTCGTCTGCTTCATTTTTTCAACGCGCAGCGAAGGAATGGAATGACCTTCCCCACAGCATCGTTTCCATATCTTCTCCTCTTCGTTTCAATAAGAAATTGAGCGAAGTCATTCTCACCGCGCCTCATAGTTGAAAGTGTCTTTACAATGTTTTGTTTTTGAATGATTTCAGTTTAACCTTGTATACTTCCTTGAGTCATTTTACTCCTATTGTTCTTGTTTTCTTTACTAATTTTACAAACGGGAGTGTTAAAACCTTCTGTAATACCCTTTCTGAGGGGGTCTTGAAGGTCAATTGAAATAAAATAAATAAATAAGTACTTCACCTTGAAAACACTGGCGATGTGTCAAATTCAGGTACTGTTTTTCGATGTTTCTAGAGTTGTGCAAGGTAGAAAACTGTGCAGTGGAAGTTGTTTCAAGCCTTATTTTGAGCCTGGGGGATCCTGAGACCGTTCTGTATGCAATCGTGATGCTTCTGTCTCTTGGCTTCTAGTTTCACTGCAACACACCTCTATCATTTCACCCCGAGAACACTGGCGATGTGTCAAATTAAGGTACTGTTTTGCGATGTTTCTGGAAATGTTCAGGGTAGAAAACCGTGCAATGGAAGGTGTTTTTAGCCTTATTTTGAACCTGGGGGTATTCAGTGTGGCTGGGACCGTTATGTATAGAATCTTCATGCTCCCATTTTTTGATTGCTTGTTTCACTGCAATACACATTCTAACACCTCACCCGAGAACACTGACGATGTGTCAAAGGATTCGTCTACTAGCTTCCGAAGCGAACGGACGTATCAACATGAGCTCCGCCGGAGCGGTATCAACGGCTACTGATAGCCGCGGTTTTATTGCTGACCGAAGCATTAAGGGCTATAAGATTATCTTGTCCACGTTACGGACAGGCGTCTACGCTTTAAACTCGGTTTTTCTTCATGCGGCCATCGCTGCACGCTCCCACAGAGATTTCAAGGCTGGCCTGGAAAAAGCCGGGGTACTAGGAGAAATCGCCGCATGTGGTTCCTACTAGAGTGCATTCATGCTCGCTTTGCGAGACATGAAGGCACCCTAGTTCCTACCAAATGAATCACGTGTGGATGGTTACGCTCAAGTCCTCGGCCGCCAAACAAAATTTGGTGGCCACGGGAACCTTCAAAGCCAAGGGAAGACAATGCCTTATCATCGACCCGGACAAGACAGAGGTGAGATTGAAACTTCATTGGATACCCTTTCACGTGCCTGACGAATCCGTGAAGACAGCGCTGGAGGCCTATGGCGAAGTCGAGGAAATAGCCAGGGAGACGTGGCGCGTGAAGGATCTCGAAGGAGTTTAGTCAACCACAAGGGTGGTTAGACTAATCCTGAAAGAGGGCGTAACCCTTGAGCGTCTGCCGCATACGTTCCGACTGCCCGGATGAATGGTGCTGGTTTTGGCACCCGGTAGAGCCCCGCTTTGCCTCCGGTGCCGACGAACCGGCCACATTCGCAAGGAATGTCGTGTGCCCCGATGCGACGGCTTTAGACGCTACGGGCACACTAAAGAAGACTGCAGAAAGACGTATGCCGCCATGGTCAACCATGGAACACCTCATGGACCAGGAGGAAGCCGAAGCGGCGGCAGCTGGGGATGCGGAGAACTCCCAATCTCCGGCGCAAGCCGCGTCCACGCAGGGTCACAAGGCCCCGTCTAAGGTAGGGTTCTCCCTGGGTACCGCCAACGTCCCGAGACTAGTGAGCTGCGGGCCAGCAAGCCGTCCGGCCCTTCAAGTAACTGAGGGAGAGGACGAGCGCTCTCGTTGAAACCCGAAGGCCAGTGAAGAAGAACCCCCAAGGGACACCGAAGGCGACATGGAAGCCACAAGCGCCTCAGCTGAACGACCCTTGGAAGCGACGACTGACGGACAGACGGCAGGACTTCAGGAGATGGTGCAACAGAGGTGGCAAGTGGTGACAGCCAAAAAAGGCAGGCTCCATGCGGCCCCTCGTGTGCCATCTGACCATCTGACTCTCACAAAACAAAGGACCCGCAGTGAAGCGATGTGCGACTGCGGCGCCTGGGTTGTGTCGATAACCGCAAGTAAGGTAATATAGCTGGCGCATTTTTTTTTTTTTTTTGTGGCTTAGTTTTATTTTGTATGCTTCCCATTTGTATTCTACACTCTTAGAAAAAAAGGGAGTCAGGTGGAGTCAAATGCGCTTTTGACTCCCCATTTTTGCGTGATGGCGTCGAGGTACTCCATCTGGCAGCAAAAAGGAGTCTGATGCGGTTCGGACTCCCTCAAAAGCACTGGAGTCAAATGAGAATAGTAAATGCCTGAACTCAAGTGACCCCACTTGGCACGCAGGGAGTCATCTGATTCTATGAGGTTGGTAGAGTCAGCGTGACAGAGTCTCGCCTCCAGAGTCAAATGACCCCGTTTTCAAGTCGCGTGAACATTAGACAATTTGACGTGTTTGCAAAAACGATATCACCTTTTAGGGCAAGATATTTCCATGCACTCCAGTCATATACAACTCCCAATGTTTGTTTAGACAGAAGAAAGAAACCAGCGTGGCATAGGCGTTTTATTCGACATGTCTTAATTAAATTACCCACACGCGCCTTTGACTTTTTTTTTCTCTCATATTTACTCAGGTAAATGTTTGCGGCTCGCTCCAAGAAAGCCGGCCCAATGCACAAGGTAAATGGTAGCGCTGGGCTCTATGGCCAGAAATCCGCATAAAAGGCATATGAATTATTGGGAGACACTAATTTGTAACGGATAAATCGGGGGTCAGCTCACCGCAACTTCATTTTGAAATCAATCCCGGAAGATGTTTGCTGACGTCTGTACACATTTAGGAGCACGCACTATGTCACAGTTATTCCGCTGTCGCCCATGCTTTGCCTAAGCGCATGACACCACATACAGCACACGAATCCCCCGGAGGTCCGGTGATGAATGCGGTCGTTGAAGATCTCTTCGGTATCGATGACTGCTTCTGGGGCGCGCGCCAAGCCGACGAAACGAAGGCCCGAGATTGGTGGAAGCGCGGGAGCCTACGCTTAGGAGAGCATTGCGTATTCATCGGCATGTCACATTCGGCAGCTTCAAGCAACAAGCAGAGGTGGAGGAAACGCTGTAAACTCTGCCCATGCATGTCCCGTTCTCAGCTTCATGCCCTGTTTTCCCGAGAAAGTAAAAACATCCCGACAATGCCGCAGATGTCGTACACTGTCTCCCCGAATTCTCTCGGAAGCCTCCTCCTCTCCTTGACTTATGCCCTCTCCTCTTGCCGTACTCGTCCCTTTTGTGTTCCCCAGTGGAATTTTCCGAGCCGTCAAAAAAAAAAAAATGGTTTGTTTGTGGCGCTGGAGGGTCGCTAAAACGCTTCGGGATATGTAAAAAATGGCCGACCTTGCGTTCACCAAGCCATGCTCTGCCAATCTTAGAGGCGCCGTCACTGATAGGTTAAATTTTGCTCCCTCCTGCGCTTTTTGTTAGAACATAAACGTTCATTTGTATTTTTTTGTTCGTTTTCTTTTCTTGCTGGCTTCGAAGGGATCTTCTATTTTTATAATATTTCGAGCCTATAGACGCTTTACACACGCGCCAGAATACAGCCGCCATTGGTGACCTTCTGTTGTTTTACCGAAATACCGACCCACTAAAATTGGTGTGGAAGAGCCTCCACAAAAGCCAGTGCTGGGGAGAAAGGCAGAATAAAATCTAAGATGGCGATAACATGGCCTGCTGTGGTAATAATGAAGTGAAGTAAACGTAATAAGGGGGAAAAAACTGAAGGTCAGTTATGGTGGTGCCCATGCACAGCTGCTGCAAAACTTCTATACGTGATGGGCAGTTTGATACTTTAGACCCATGTTACGGATAAAAAATCAGGGCGCGGGATGGCCAAAAAAACATGCTTTTCGAGCAAGGCTCGTCAAATCATGAGACGTTGGAGAAATGCAGCATTCTGCATTAAAGGGGTCATGAAACGCTTTTCCAACTTTTTCCTGTTTCGCTTTCCTCCTCAACTCTTAAATCGCGCATTCCACCAAACAGTTCAAGAAGACGAAAAGAAGGGAGGCCCCTCTTGCTCGGAACTTGGTTTGTGTACCCGGAGAGAGCCATTGTCCCCCTAGAAGATTAGCCCGTCGCTCAAAACTCAGACAAAAGTTTCTTTTCCTAGCCCGTTCACCCCTAAGCTGACAGTGCTCTGGAAGCTACGTGCTCCTTGGGCTAGCCACACTTTTGCCACGTAAGCGTGGCAAATGTGGCTGCAGAGAATGAAGTCAGGTGATGAAACGGAGGTGGCCGATTGGGTCGGCAAGCGCGTAGCTTCCACCACAATGTCAGCTTAGGGGTGAAGGGTCTAAATGAGGTCCGGTTTTGTGTGACGTCAGTTTGGACCCGATGACACGCTTTTGGGACCGCGGATGTATCCTAGTGAAAAGGCAGAGCGGTTACGAAGGGGAGGAGGAACGAAATAGTCCGCTGTGTTTTCGAATTTTCGCACTGAATGTCAGGCTTTTGACTTTCTACCTTTTTTCTTTTGGCCCACTGAATGATGTTCTATTAGTAAAATCCCAATCGAAAATGATCTATCCTAACCCAAAAATCGTTTCATGGGCCCTTTAAGTCCTTATTTCGAACTCTTTTTGTCCGCCTTCCGCCCTTTGAAAAGCATACGGGAAGGGCCTTAGAACGCACCTGGTATGGCTGCACCGCAGCGCTCTTCCGCAACATAAAGTTCGTCTGCCTTTCTCGCCGTCACCATGGCAACGAACGCCGAATGAATAGAAGCACGCACGGTACCACCGCGTGAAGCCAGCAACAGCTGACGCCATTTTACGAACGCCGTCTGCTAGCCAAAGCCGAGCGCGGTTGATCCTGTTTTTTTTTTATCCGTAACATGGGTCTAAAGTACCAAAGTGCCGATTTGTCTTCAGACAATTCCGCGTCCTGTTTTTTTACCCGTAACATGGGTCTAAAGTATCAAACTGCCGATTTGTCTTCAGACAATTCCTCAAACGGCCAGCTGCCTGAAGTGCAATTTCTCAATTAGGTCAGTTTACGCTAAGCCAATAGTTGTGACAAGAGGACACCCGTGAAATTTGGTTGATCATGACATTCGTGAGCGTTATCTCAAGAAAAGAAAAACTAAATAATGCGCAACTACGAAAAAAAAACATTGTGAGAAAATAGTATGGAAACTTCCATTGCTACAACTTATGGCCAACTCCTAAAAATAAATGTTGGTGGTGCTTTCTCATCAACTATAGGAAACTGCGAAAATCGTCCTCCAACGTCAGGCTCGATTTAGGGAACACACTCGCATGCCCTGGTTGCATTACGAAACTTTAGAAAGATTACACGTTGTCTTTATAATTCGCAATAGTGATATGTGAACTTGCAACAGACGCGTAACTAACATTAGAATCGGTCCTTGATAAACCCTTGCGTGACACAAATGCTAAGTGCGGACACGCACCCGGGAAACCATGTGAAAATTCGGTATTGAGTTGTGGGAATCCCCCCCAGTACATAGGAAATTTCTCCGACTATACGAAATTTCTCCGACTAAATAATAAAAAACTAAATATCAGTATTTCCTTTGTGAGACGCTCCATATTTATTTTGCAATTTTTCATCAAGTACCCAAGCGGAATGCTTTTGCGATTTCTTTGGTCCGCGAATTCACTTTGTGAATTTTTCTATCCTGAAAATTGTTTTAAACCAATCAAGAACATATGTTGTGAAAGAACCTAGCGTTATTGGGTCTACGGCGTGTCGATGTATCGCATTATGACTTTGGTCCACAGTGTATTACGAAAAGCTATAGCCAAAAAGAAAACATCGCTTCTGGAACCCGTGGGATCTCTGTTTTCTTTGGTGCTGCCCCGGACGACCGAACTTGCCAACCGTCCCCTGTCTAGTATTGTCCATACTTTCTATTTCATAAGTCATGAAAAATGAAAGCATGCACAGCGCGTTCCGTAAGAAGGGATTATTGTGAAACTAGCATCGCCATTGCTGACAATATGAGCTACAACAGCCACGCGTGCTTATATAGAGCATCTACTAGCAAGAGGTTTTGGTCCAGACTAGTGCTAAGATGCAAAGTTTGGACGTTGTTATTCGAACTATTTTGCAAATAGAAAGATAGTGCAGCTTCCCGGAATCTCAGGAGCAGCAAAAACTAGACCAAGTGTTGTATTTATTGTCCGAGGCGTACGTGTGCATGCAATTCACAGGCGATTTTAGCCGGCAAGTGACACTTTCATTGAAAGTTACCTCAATCACATTTGTGTTTCTGTAGAAACACAACATCTCCAGATCCTCTTTTATAGAGCTCTTTTTCATAAAAAGGTTCCTTTTCCTCGTGATACAGATACTAAGAAGTAAGATATATTTGCAAGTGAAGCTAGAATACACTCAGATGCTAACTTGTATAAGCGGAGGCAAGATCAGTAGTGTGGACACCCGAATTCGCTTCTGCAGATACATAACAGATAACTGGATGAAACAACTGTCAGAGTGTGACTTTTTTTTTTTGTTACGTCCTTATTCGGTTAAACATTGTGAGCCTTCCTTGGAACTCATAATCGGCAAGGCAGCCGCCTCGCAGATTGCATAATCGGAGAGAATGATAATGATACCTGATATAGCAAAAAAACAAAATATGTTTATGAAACCACAATTTTCATTCATTTTAATCCACCTTTTTATTCCTATCGACCTTCGTGGCGCATGACTTCATCAGGGTTTGGTTCATTCAAATGATCAGGTGCCTCCTCCGGCAGTGTTGTTTCCACATCCCCTATAACGTGCCTGTGGTTCCGATAAACGTGTTTCTTGTAGGAATCAACACTTGCGTACATTCTTGGGCACCCATCGATGTTGCAAAGCACCTTAAGTCCCCCTCGCAGCTGTGGACATCACGCAAAAGGAGGAAGTGCTGTAAGAAATCTCGCTGCGAAGAACTCTCATCTTAGGCAATGGAAGTGCACACGCTGTTCCTCCATCTTCTGGCGCTGTGTACTGTTACGGTCTCTGCGTCATAAAGAGGCCACACCTTGACTCACTACCTTGACTCACTACCTCACTACCTTGAGACACGCATTGCTACAGCGTGAGTTGCGCCCGACGAGGCCGACGGTCTTCACGTCACCGCAGCGAAGACAGTTTTCCCGAATCCCTTTCCTTCACCATCACGCTCACCTCGATGCGTTAACAGCCTCCACCTTACCGATTTCGTGTAGGCAGTGCAGGTTTTCTTTTCTAATTATGCACGTCACCGGGTGACATATGTACAAGGCATCGAAGGGGACGGCATCGACCTTTTAAAAACAGTATACACCAAACATTCAAACGTAAAAAAAAAAAAAATAAACATGCAGAGAAAAAGAGGTAACAGGCTGTGAAAGGGGGAAAAACGTTAGAAGCGCTAAGGCTCCATCCAAGGAACAGACCGGCGTGGATGCTACGAGACGTCCCAGCCAATCAAGCGTCGAGTGAGCATCACGTGACCCCAAGCTGCACGTGTCGCCACGCCCAACGGGCGGGTCACGTGATACTCTTTTTTACTGCTATTGGGACTCGTAGTCGTAGCGAGGGCCTCTTTGCAGTCTTTGTTTCCTTTGTTCCTTTTTCGGTCGGCTTTACGGCACCCTTACAGCCGGCCGGCACACACTCGTTCTTTTCGTTTTGCTGAAATAGTCCGAAACATCTGTGTACAATGCGGGAAGCGTCACAAGAATGTCCCCCTCCGCCTTCCCTCGTCCATTTAGGGAAGAGCGAGGGGCGGGGGTTCCTTTTGTCACTCGCCGGCGCCCGAAGCGCTCGAGAGCATGTTTTTGGAATCTGTCGGAAGCCGCCTTCTACTGCCACGCTCCCCTTCCTTCAGGCTGGTGTTGCTGAACGTGCAAACAATTTGAACTGTAATTGCCTGATTGCAAACTGTGCTACGTCTACGAGGATTAAACTGCTTCAATTCGTAACGTACTACCGGCCAAAGAGCGTATTCAGGGTGGTCTGAGGCACCCATCTTGATGCATACATCTGTCCCACAGTTTGTCCATTGCTTATGGATGCACGTGTGCACGTACGTTCTAAGACTAAGGTCACGCAGTAACCCCCCCTCCCCCCTCCCCTTAAAAAAAGAGCCATGCAAAAGCAAAACACGAGCCAAGATCTGCTGAAAAAGTCCCTTTTTGTCCTTGCCTCTGTTAGTTCTCCCAAGAGGTCTGGCCCTGCGAGAAGCAGGGGTATACATTTATATATTTTTTTTATTAGTTTTTTTTTTTCTTTTTTTAGGGGGTGCGAACGGGAATGGGGACAGGCGCTCCAGCGTTCTAGCCACATCCTCTGAGAGCCACGCATACGGCTTCGTTTACCATCTTGGAAACTTCTTTTCTCCCCTCTGAGGGGAGAGAGCGGTTGTTTGTGTAAGGAGGAAGACTAATTGGAAGGGCCAAACCGTAGGAACGAACCACGACCAGTACCTACCAAAGAAGAAGCATTGCTTGCAGAGACAGCGTCTCGCTTCTCCGACACGTTGCTCTGGCGGCAGTCTTAAACTCTTGGTCTGGTGGCTTCACATTTTGCTCTTGTAAACGGAAAAATGTTAGCTGACGAGACAATCACGTGCCTGACTTTCTGTGGCTTGTCTGCTAAAAAGGTTCTAGTTCCCGGAAGCTTGAAGCTCGCTGATTTAAAGATAGTCTTGAAAGCTCACCCGGATTTCAATGACATCAGAGACGACACCATTCTGCAGGTAAGTCGCCGACAGGCTTGAGCGCATTATGTTTGAAGATATTACACCGTTTGTTTCTCACCTTAATTGCGTTTGTTTGTTTTCGCGCCTGGTTCCAACTTTCTAGCGCGGTCAGCCTAATCCTCACTTCTATTGCCACTTTCGTGCTTAAATGTGGCTGATCGTAGGCAAGGAACGGCTTCGACAAACTTCAGTCAACACGGATTAATACAGCGCATCCTGTATATTTTGCGAGATATCAATATGTAAAATATAATGCAGAAACGCGTCGAAGTGAAGGCCAATCTTTTCAGGTTAGATTTTAGGGATAGCTCCAAAGCGAATACGAAAAAATAAAGAAATAGACCAACGTGGATAATATTTGTGACAAAGTAAGCCCTATTCAGTTCACTTATGCACATATTATACGAGACATCCTGAAATTCCATGGCACATTAAGGCGACGCCCACACTGTAGTTTACGACAGGACACATTAGTTGCGTCTTTTAGGTATCCCCACAGGTGCTCCAATATTTCTAGTTTACTGTCGAAGTTGTAAATAATGGAATTCATTTTCAAACATGCAGCCTTTCTTTGACCTTTCGGCAAACGCGATGTACCGTTGCGCACAGATTCCAGGTACATTTCAAGCTTTTATTTTACAATATTCAATTCCCTTCTCATTTCAGATTAAGGACAAAGACTTCGACGAGTGTGTGGACATTGAGGACAACAGGATTCTGGATGACAAATCCAAGATCATTTATCCTCAATGTATGGTGACTCAAGCGGGGAATTTCAATGACAAGTAAGTTTGTTGTTGTTTCATGTAGAAAATTTGGTTTCTTGGCTAGTTCACTCAAGATACTAATTTATGTGCTGAAGCTGCCTGATATAAGTGTTGACGGAATTTAGCACTGCTGATATACATTAAGAGCACCTAAGTGTACTTAAAACTTATATTAATGTTTTTTGATCAAATATTACAGTTATAGGTAGGAATTTCATTTTTCCTTTAATATTCCGCGTAATTACGTGTTTTATGTTAGTTTATATTCTGTAATCCCTCAGCATTTCCTCCATATAAGTGTAAAACTAAGCAGCACTACCTTTAGAAAGATCGAGGCGTTTTTATTCTTTTTAATGCACATCCTGACATTCAAAACGGAAATTTGATCAAAAAACGGTTTTGACTGGTTGTCTCAACTTGATACGAAAGCACTTCTGAAGTTACTAGACCCTCAACTCTTATTATCGCCAAAACATTTGGCGTCGGAGATCTTTGCTGTGCGAACAGCAATATAACCCGATTATAATAATATTCAGGCTGCAAAGTTCAGATATAAATTTATGTTCAGAAATGTTTGCCTAGGCAACGAACTGTGTATAACCTTTGCCTGTAAATTAGAGCAAAACCGACTGCAAAGAAATTTAGTGCTCCGGTTTTCCCGGGCTGCTAATCTTGAAGAGTAAAATATGTAAACCATTCAATAGAAGCATGGTTGAGTCTAATATATTTTCATTTTTGATCTCTCACCTGCTCTAAAATTTACCGATTTGGCGGCAACAAATGAGAATGGGACACTGCATCACGCGTTGCCCTCAGTTTATTTGGAAACTCAACATGTTTAAACAAAAAGGAAAATCTCTGTTTTATTCTAGGACCTGCATTGCTGTCGTGGAGCCAGTAGCACCGTCGTCAGGTGTCCTGACGGCGGTGACCACAGCAATTACACCGATAATTTCCCCAGTGCCAACGCAGGGCTCTGCTCTGCTCCAGTAGGGACCCGAAGGCGTACAGGCTACCGGAGGTCCTGTTGACATTCGAGCTAGGCTGGTTACCCTGACCAAGGGCAACATTCTTGATCCACTTCGGCATCGTATCATCGAGTGACTGTACTACGACCTGTGCACATATACAATGTAAGTGGCAATATGTTACAATTTTCTTATTCAATGCTATATTTAAAACTTGCAAAAAAAAAAAAAATCCCTCCCAAGGTAACCTGCAGTTCATTGTCGCATTCTATTGTTCAACATCAAAGCAAAGCAAACCTATTTTGTACAGAGTGTCTATACATAGTGAAGTCTGTCTACGTTATAGCGACAGTGGTTCACGCAATAGACGAGAAATTCACTCAGTGCAGCACAACTGCTAGCCTAGGCTTCTTAGAAGTAACACGGTGTAGAGATCACTAATTATACAAACGTGTGACGGTACATTGCTCATCCAGATAAGAAAGGCCAAAGGGCTGGGGCTGAACCCAGTATTTCGAGCCGCGAGCTTACGCTCCACGTTCCCTGAGCCGCGACGCGCTACCATCCGCCTGTTTGTCGCAAATCAATTTACACCGGGACAGCTAATAAAAATAATGTAAGCAGTGCAAGCGCGAGGTGCCAGTTATAAAAGGTGATTTGACGCATGTGTTCGCGCAGCTTCTGTGTATGTTTTTTCTCACTACCAAATGCCATTGATTCAAAGGGTTAAACACCTTCGCCAGAATTTCAAGAAAATACAAAACGCTCACGAAAACTGTCCAAAATATATTTGAGAGAAAATTTTACAGCCTTTCTATCAATTATTTTGCAAGGTACCCCGGCATCTTGCACAATATGCCGGACAATCGTTAACATCAGCTCCATGAAAAAAAAAAAAAAGAGTAATCTAGTTTTGGTCGAAGTCAAAGCTTAGGCACGAGCCCAATGCTCTGTGCGTTCCCGACTCGCAGCTTGGCTCGCGCAATGTGGGAACCGTTGACTTCGGTCGCACGGAAGCTGAAATGAAGTATAGAGGCACATTCAGCTGCTGGCGCACTGAATGAACCTCTTGCGGAAGTTTTATCACTTCGACCGATCTCCGCTGCAGGATGAAGAAGCCTTGATTTGAAAGTGCACTTACGGCTAAAAATCTATTTGTATTTTCATGTATGTTGTTTTCTTACAATTTTGAAAATTGCTTGTGCTTCGTACTTTTATTTAGATTTTTCTGTACTCTTACAATTCGAAGAGTTAGCGGGAATTTTTATCTCCCCAATGTTCCTGAGAACTTTAATCCAAAGTCGTCTATACATTCCAATAAAAGAGAGGTCACACATAGTTCTTTTCATGTATACATTTCGACGTGTAAAACATTAATTTTACGTTAATTTTTTCATGCGGATGTATTAAGGGTTGCAGTAAGAGGCAAGTTTCCAAACTGGCGACTGAATCTTAAGTCACCCATACAAACCACCGTCTTATTACGTCTCATGGCATTTCTGGCATCACCTTAGATCATGACTTAAACGCTACATTTAGTAATATGGCTCCATTATATTAATCAACAATGTTTAGCGCTCTCTCAACTAGATATTTTTATCTTTCAGGAGCCCACAAAGACGTCAGTCTACCCGGCCGTGACTTACAGCGGGCATCATCCCACAACTTCTGACGCTGCAAGAATGACGTTTGACAGCCTCACGCTTCCAGCCCTGGATATCCCGGGGGCTATCGAGCTGGCCTTTTGCGCGTATCGGGCGTTTAATGTGGAGTACGGCCCACACGTGAAAAACACGTTTCTGCTTTTAGAAAACCTGTGTAACATGAAGCAGTCTCTGCCATCCGTGGCTGTGATGAAGGCGGCAACAGCTATTCGTTGTTAGCCGCATGCTGTTGACTGCAATGGGCTGCAAGCAGCCCATTCCAGTCAACAGCATGTGGGCAGTTGGAGTGAAATTGTAAAAATATTTTGTCTATGAAATAAAACTGTGATATTGCACCTCATGTAATTCCATGAAAAGCTCCCCCACCACTATCCACCACATTCCTGCGTGGTGTATTTGGAGGGGCATGTGGTTTTAAATAAAATCACGTCATTTCACTACGGTTCTTTATAGCATGAAAATTATTCCATTGAAAACAGAATCCAGAGAGTCCTGTGCAGGAGTCAGGTGAGTCTAGGAAAAAAGGATTCAAGTAATTCCCTCGGGGGAATCGTGGGAAACCAGGAACGGAATCTAACAATTCCCGATAGAGAGTCACGTGATTCCAGAAGAAAAAGAATCCAGTGATTCCCGTAGGGGGTAGCCTGATTCCTTTGGATATTGGAGTCTCGTGATTCTAGTGAAAGGGTCGCCTGACTCCTGCAATACTGGAGTGCCATAATTCTACCGAGAGAATCCACTGACTCCTTGTGAGAGGGGATCAGTTGACTCCAGAGAGGGAAGGCGTCACGTGACACCACCAGCTGAGAGAGTCAGCGGACTCTAGTGGAGAGGGCGTCTGATGACTCCACCGGGCGCTAGAGTCATCTGAGTCTCTTAAAGGAGCCACCACAGGGACAGATCTTGACTCCCTCAAAGGGAGTCAGCGTTGATTCCCTTTTTTCTTAGAGTGTACTGTAACCTTCATTTCGTGACTGGGTCCATTGCAACGCAATCAGAATGGTGCTCACTTTTGCCACTTTAAATGTTCGGGGTTTGAATTTGAGACGGAAGCAGTACCAGCTGCAACGTCTCTTAGCAGATGAGCAGCCGGATTTCCTTGCGTTGCCAGAAACGAAAATGGGGGAGGACGAAAGCATTTCCAGAATGCTGAGTCCTTATATGGGTAGATACGAAATAGCCGTGAGTCACGCTGTCGGCTACTCGGCGGGGTGTTTCATTTTCCTAAAACAGTCTGTAAGATATACGAATCTGCAAGTAGTTACGGATGAGTGCGGGCGTTTTATTTCTTGCGATTTTGCGTTGTCTGGAGTAGAATGGCGTTTGATATGTGTGTACGCACCGAATAACGCGAGGCAGAGGGTTTTTTGTCTTCAACTTTTTGCGCAGTTACGTTGAAGTTGACCGAGTAGTCGTTTTTGATGGGAGATTTTAATTGTGTTTTTGATGAACAAGATCGATCCGGCGCCGACGACGCACAGTGAGAGCAGCCCAAGCGTTTTAAAAGACATTATCGACTTGTGTGGGCTCGAGGATGTAGGTGCCCTGTGCGCATCAAGGAATACATTGAGGTATACCCACTTTCAAAACACGTCACACGGCCGATTAGATCGTATTTACATATCAGTAGAAGCTTTGAGGCATGCGCAGTGCTATCGCGTTCAGCCAGTTTCTTTCACGGACCACTGTCTTGTGAGTGTCAGGATTGGACGGAAGGAAAGGAAACCGTCGAGATTTAACTGGCAACTTTGGAAACTAAACCGAACGCTCCTAGACGACGAACAGTTCGTCGAAATCATATGTGAGTTGCTACGCACTTTGAGCGAAAGGCAGACCGCCCTGAGTGAAGTCTGGGAGGGCTTTAAGGAAGACGTTAAGTTAGCTGCAATAGAAAGCGCAAGTAACATTACTTTCCAAAGTCGAGCCCAAGAAAGACGTTTAAAAGAAAATTTGGAGGCACTGTGCCGTGTAGAGTGCACGAATCCCGGCACGTGTAGTGAGGACATTCGGCATAAGTGCGGAGCTCGACAAGCTATATCTGGAAAAATATAGGGGGCGCTGTGGTACGCTCACTGTCAGCAAAGATTTTGTTGGGGGAGCAGCCTACCAAGCGAGCTCTAGCTGACGAAAAGAAAAACGCTTTATCTAAAGAAATCGTTGAAATAGAATACAACGGGGCGATTACCAACGATAAGGGAATAATTGAAGGAGCTTTCGTCGAGTTCTATGAACAACTCTTTGGAGAAAATCCATTCCGTCGGGATTTTCAAAATTAAACGAATTTATAGAGCTTATGCCTAAACTTGATGCGGACGTCAAGACTTGGTTGGAAGAGGACATAACTGAAGGGGTGGTGGTTCAGGCGATAGAGTCGTTGGCACGCCAAAAAACGCCGGGGCCAGACGGCCTTTGTGCCGAGTTCTATCAGAAATTTAAATATGATCTTAGCCCATTATTGTTACGTATTTTTTGTGAGACGTATGACAGTCAACGACTACCGCGTTCGTTTGGGGAAGCCCACACCATTTTATTACCGAAGTCCGACGATGTCGCGAAAAAACTTAGATCACCGGATATAAACCTATTACATTGTGCAACATCGATTATAAAATTTTTACAAATATGCTCACCCGTAGACTTCAAAGTATAATTTGTACCCTTATTGAAGACCACCAGACATGTTGAATAAAAGGAAGGACAATTCAAACCAACATTCATATCGGGACAAGCGTTTTAGAAACCGTGGGAGGAGGCCATGTGGCCATGATTCAACTCGACTTCGAGAGGGCTTTTGACCGAGTTCGACATGACGTACTGGCGCGTAATTTAGCGCACGTTAATGTAGGAAATGTTATCTCAAGAGGGGTAGCCATGGCATACAAGGGATATGTCACTAGGCTTGTGTTGAATAGTCATGTTTCCAAAAGCATAGCTGTCCTATCATCAGTGCGACAGGGATGTCCCCTCTCACCCTTATTGTTTTCACTGTATATAGAATCCTTCTGTTTAAGAGTGGCGGCCAGAAAGTACATTAGAGGGCCAAGGTTAAACGAAGTTGAAATTAAAGTGTCGGCGTATGCCGATGATGTCGCCGTTTTCTGTAGCGATGAGAAGAGTGTAATGGAGACTGTCGCGTTAACGAATGCATTCTGTATAGCCACGGGAGCTCAAATCAACTGGAGGAAATGTTGTGGGCTGTGGCCATGGTAGTTGGACTTTAAAACCTCATTACTTTGCCGGTATATGCTGGAAACTCACACCATGTACGTATCTCGGGGTGCCTATGCAGTACTACCGGAATAGCACACCGTACTGGACCGAAGAATTGAAAGAGTTAAAAACTAAGGCTAGAACTTGGGCCAATCGAAACATCTCTATATTCGCACGAGCCACAGTGTGCAATGTTTTCCTGACAGTTAAATTATGGTATGTGTTGCAGGTCCTTGCGTGTGCACGCATGAACATACAGAGATTCCACAGGGTGTTTGCCACTTTTATCTGGAAATCGAGCTGGGAAAGGATGAAAAGGGACAACCTCTTTTGGAGAGTAAAGTACGGAGGTCTGGGCCTCACGCACATTTTTGTCAGAAAGATCATTTCAAGCTCCTTCTTTCTGCGTGATCAGAATCACTCTTTTTTGCGCGCTGTAATCCAGATGAGACTGGCGAACGCCCTGACATCAATGCTAGTAACCAGTGAATGTACCGAGCCTCCAGCACTAACGGGATACGTGAAAGAAGTGATAGAGGCAACAGTGTTTTTGCAAACCCGCTTTTCAATGGAGTATCTGGGAAGAGTCACAAAGAAGCAGCTAAGCCGCGACCTGGTTCAAATGTTGTTTCCAGCACCGATGTATCGCTCGCTATACAGCTAATGCCCCGAACAAGATGTGCTTTGTCAGGTGAAGATGATGTGCGTCCTACCTGCTGTTAAGTCCTTCTTTTTTAAGTTGCACAGCGGCACACTACCAGTCAAACCGTCGCTAGAAGAAAAGGGAATGTTCGTTCCCTGGGGTGGTGCATTGTCTGCTATGTAAGACTCCTGGGACCATCGAACATGTTTTCCTGTATTGTTGGGACGCGGTGTTCTTCTGGGACATCTTGCACAGAACACTCAAGAAAGATTTGGATTTGACCTACGAAACTACTCGATACCTGCCAGTCGAAAAGAGTGACACGGTCTCGTATGACCTGTTCATGGCGCTTGGTTTGTTTAGCGTTTGGAAGACTCGTATGGAATTTCGACATGCTGATCCCAAAATCAAATCTGTGCAGGAACACTTTATTGAGGTTGTTATGGAGGTTCAATCTGTGATGTACAGGGGTGCAGATACTGCACCTGACTGGGCGCACCTGCTTGACGAGATTAAGAATATTAAAGAACTTTAGCGAGCCCACAAGTGCTGGGCAAGTGTGTTGTCTTGACATAGCACTTTGTGCTGCATTGTTGTGACCAATAAAGAACAAAAAACTGTCGGTGTGTCAAAATAACGTACTGTTTTGCGATGTTTCTGGAAGAATTCAGGGTAGATAACCGTGCAAAGGAAGGGATTTCTTGACAGCCTGGGGGGATACAATGTGGCTGGGACCGATGTATACAAAATCTTGATACTCCCATTTCTTGGTTCCTTGATTCACTGCAATACACAGTTGAACACTTCACCATAAAAATACTGGCGATACTTCTAACACTTCACCCCGAGGACAATGGCGATGTGTCAAATTCAGGTACTGTTTTTCGATGTTTCTGGAGTTGTGCAATGTAGAAAACCGTGCAGTGGAAGTTGTTTCAAGCCTTATTTTGAGCCTGGGGGATCCTGAGATCGTTTTGTATGCAATCGTAATGCCTCTGTTTCTTGGCTGCTAGTTGCACTGCAATACACCTCTATCACTTCACCCCGAGAACACTGGCGATGAGTCAGATTAAGGTACTGTTTTCCGATGTTTCTGGAAGTGTTCAGAGTAGAAAACCGTGCAATCTAAGGTGTTTCTAGCCTTATTTTGAGCCTGGGGGTATTCAGTGTGGCTGGGACCGTTTTGTATAGAATCTTGATGCTCCCATTTCTTGGTTGCTTGTTTCACAGCAATACACCTTCTAGCACTTCACCCCAAGGATAATGGCGATGTGTGAAATTAAGGTGTATTGCAGTTTTCACTGCAATACACCTTCTAGCACTTCACCGGAGGATAATGGCGATGTGTCAAATTAAGGAACTCTTTTGCGATGTTTCTCGAAGTGCTCAGGGTAGAAAACCGTGCAACTGAAGGTGTATCTAGCCTCATTCCGAGCCTGTGGAGATCCAGTGTGGCTGGGACTGTTATATAGACAATCTTGATACTCCCATTTCTTGGTTGCTTGTCTGACTGCAATACACATTTTAACACTTCACCCCGAGGATAATGGCGATGTGTCAAATTGAGGAACTGTTTTACAATGTTTCTGGAAGTGTTCAGGGTAGAACACCGTGCAACTGAAGGTGTATCTAGCATTATTCCGAGCCTGTGGAGATCCAGTGTGGCTGGGACTGTTATATAGACAATCTTGATACTCCCCTTTCTTGGTTGCTTGTCTCACTGCAATACACATTCTAACACTTCACCCCGAGGACAATGGCGATGTGTCAAATTAAGGAACTGTTTTGTGATTTTTCTCGAAGTGTTCAGGGTAGAAAATCGTGAACTGAAGGTGTATCTAGCCTCATTCCGAGCCTGTGGAGATCCAGTGTGACTGAGACTGTTATGTAGGCAATCTTGACACTCCCCTTTCTTGGTTGCTTGTCTCACTGCAATACACATGTTAACACTTCACCCCGAGGACAATGGCGATGTGTCAAATTAAGGAACTGTTTTGTGATTTTTCTCGAAGTGTTCAGGGTAGAAAATCGTGAACTGAAGGTGTATCTAGCCTCATTCCGAGCCTGTGGAGATCCAGTGTGACTGAGACTGTTATGTAGACAATCTTGACACTCCCCTTTCTTTGTTGCTTGTCTTACTGCAATACACATTCTTACACTTCACCCCGAGGATAATGGCGATGTGTCAAGTTAAGGAACTGTTTTGCGATGTTTCTGGAAGTGCTCAGGGTAGAAAACCGTGCAACTGAAGGTGTATCTAGCCTTATTCCGAGCCTGTGGAGATCCAGTGTGGCTGGGACTGTTATGTAGACAATCTTGATACTCCCCTTTCTTGGTTGCTTGTCTTACTGCAATACACATTCTTACACTTCACCCCGAGGATAATGGCGATGTGTCAAATTAAGGAACTGTTTTGCGATGTTTCTGGAAGTGTTCAGGGTAGAAAACCGTGCAACTGAAGGTGTATCTAGCCTCATTCCGAGCCTGTGGAGATCCAGTGTGACTGAGACTGTTATGTAGACAATCTTGATACTCCCCTTTCTTGGTTGCTTGTCTTACTGCAATACACATTCTTACACTTCACCCCGAGGATAATGGCGATGTGTCAAGTTAAGGAACTGTTTTGCGATGTTTCTGGAAGTGTTCAGGGTAGAAAATGGTGAACTGAAGGTGTATCTAGCCTTATTCCGAGCCTGTGGAGATCCAGTGTGGCTGGGACTGTTATGTAGACAATCTTGATACTCCCCTTTCCTGGTTGCTTGTCTCACTGCAATACACATTCTTACACTTCACCCCGAGGATAATGGCGATGTGTCAAGTTAAGGAACTGTTTTGCGATGTTTCTGGAAGTGTTCAGGGTAGAAAACCGTGCAACTGAAGGTGTATCTAGCCTTATTCCGAGCCTGTGGAGATCCAGTGTGACTGGGACTGTTATGTAGACAATCTTGATACTCCCCTTTCCTGGTTGCTTGTCTCACTGGAATACACATTCTTACACTTCACCCCGAGGATAATGGCGATGTGTCAAGTTAAGGAACTGTTTTGCGATGTTTCTGGAAGTGTTCAGGGTAGAAAACCGTGCAACTGAAGGTGTATCTAGCCTTATTCCGAGCCTGTGGAGATCCAGTGTGGCTGGGACTGTTATGTAGACAATCTTGATACTCCCCTTTCTTGGTTGCTTGTCTTACTGCAATACACAATCTTACACTTCACCCCGAGGATAATGGCGATGTGTCAAATTAAGGAACTGTTTTGCGATGTTTCTGGAAGTGTTCAGGGTAGAAAACCGTGCAACTGAAGGTGTATCTAGCCCTATTCCGAGCCTGTGGAGATCCAGTGTGACTGAGACTGTTATGTAGACAATCTTGATACTCCCCTTTCTTGGTTGCTTGTCTCACTGCAATACACATGCTAACACTTCACCCCGAGGATAACGGCGGGGTGTCAAATTAAGGAACTGTTTTGCGATGTTTCTGGAAGTATTCAAGTTATAAAACCGTGCAACTGAAGGTGTATCTAGCCTCATTCCGAGCCTCTGGAGATCCAGTGTGGCTGGGACTGTTATGTAGACAATCTTGACACTCCCCTTTCTTGGTTGCTTGTCTCACTGCAATACACATGTTAACACTTCACCCCGAGGATAACGGCGGGGTTAGCTTTATTTTCAGCCTGGGGGATACTGAGACCGTTTCTTATGCACTCGTGATACTTCTGTTTCTTGGCTGCTAGTTTCACTACATTACACATCTGACATTTCACCCCGAGAACACTGGCGATGTGTCAAAGTAAGGAACTGTTTTGCGATGTTTCTGGAAATATTCAGGGTAGAAAACCGTGCAATGGAAGGTGTTTCTAGCCTTATTCCGAGCCTGTGGGGATCCAGTGTGGCTGGGACTGTTATGTAGACAATCTTGATACTCCCATTTCTTGGTTGCTTGTCTCACTGCATTACACATTCCAACACTTCACACCGAGGACACTGGCGATGTTTCAAATTAGGGTACTGTTTTGCTATGTTTGTCGAAGTGTTCAGGGTAAAAAACAATGCAATGAAAGGTATTTCCAGCCTTATTCTGAGCCTGGCGGGATCCAGTGTGACTGAGACCGTTCTGTATGCAGTCGTGATGATTCTATTTCTTGGTTGCTAGTTTCACTGCAATACACCTTCTAGCACTTTACCCAGAGAACACTGGCGATGTGTCGGATTCGACTTCCGGCTTTCGAAGTGGAAGGACGTATCCGAATGAGCTCCGTCGAAGCGGCATCAACGGCTACTGATAGCCGCGGTTTATCTGCTGAGCCGAGTCACGAAAGATGTCTCCATCTGCCAAGCAGAAGCTGTTGGCCGCAGGAACCACCGAGGCTAGAGAAAGACGCTGCCTCGTCATTGACCCGGAGAAAAACGAGGTGAGGGTCAAACTTCACTGGATTCCCTTCCACCTCCAGGACGACAACGTCAGGACGGCCCTGGAGTCGTACGGGATCGAAAGTGACACCTAGAGGTCACAAGAGAGACCTTGTGCGTCGGTGGCTTCGAAGAGGTCCAGTGTACCACTAGAATTGCGAGGCTAACTTTGAAGGAAGGAGTCACCGTAGAGCAACTGCCGCACCAACTCCGGATGCCTGGCTGCACGGCACTCGTCCTGGCTCCAGGTAGGGCTCCGCTATGCCTCAGGTGCCGAAGAACTGGCCCCGTCAGGAGAGAGTGCTGTGTGCCCCGCTGCGACAGTTGTCGGCGTTTTGGGCATACAACAGAGGACTGTAGGCGGACGTACGCCGACGTAGCTAACGCGGGGACGGCGGACGAGACGATCATAGCTCGTCAAGGACCAGGAAGAAGCCGAAGAAGCTGCAGGTGCCCTTTCCAAGGCCCTGTCAGCATCGGAGCTTGGTCCAGATACTGCGGGTGTCACTGAACCCGTGGTCAGAGACCCAGCACGAGGTTCACCATCTTAAGATCAAGGGTACGACCAAGACTACTCGCTGTGCGAACTGGGCCCGAACGTCAGGGGGGGGGGGGGGGGGGGGGGGGAGAAGTCCAGAAGGACGATGAGCAAGAAATGGAGGCAATGAGTGGCACTTGAAACAGATTACTAGAAACGGCACAAACCCAGGAGCCTGAACAGACGGACGGGTTTCAGGGGAGAATGGTTCAGAGGTTTCAGTTGATAACCAAGAGGGTCCGGCAACGCGCAAGATCTGGCGGTGCAGGTGGAAGTCTGACAAGAAAGGACTCAACGCGAAAGGAACCAGAAATGTGATTGCAGGGTGTCTGGACTTTGTCACTTGAGAAGAAAACCACAAGTAAGAACGTTGTATTTTGTATTGGTGTATATACTGCGTAGCATGTTTTGCCAATGGCTTACTCTCACTGCATCCTAACTTCCCTCCCTTGAGTGATTTGGCCTAGTTCAGTGAGGTCCGAATGGCACTTAGTTTTGCTACTTTGAATGTTCGGGTGTTGTCCTCGAGAAAGAAGCTATACCAAATGCAACGTTTGTTGGCAGACGAGCAGCCGGATTTTCTTGCGGTACAAGAGACGAAGATGGAAGCGGGGGATAATATCGCCAGAGCGCTGAGTCCTTATCTGGGGCAATACAAGTTAGCCGTGAGTCATGCTGCGGGCTTTTCGGCGGGCTGTTTTGTTTTTCTAAAAAGGTCTTTCAGATATGAAAACCAGCAAATAGTCATTGATGAGTGCGAGCGTTTCATTTCTTGCGATTTCATATTGTCAGGAGTGCAATGGCGCTTGATGTGTATTTATGCACCTAACGCTGCGAGAGACAGAGAGGTGTTTTGTTTTGTTTTCAATTTTTGCGCAGTTACGCGGGTGACTTTAATTGTGTGTGAGGAACGAGACAGAACCGCGCAGGCAGTGTATTGTGACAAGGAGGCTTTGAATTAACTAAAGATCAAGCTGGGACATCCTCCCGTCTTGTTGGCGCCAGACCCAGAAAAGGAGTTCGTGCTAAGGACAGACACATCTGACGCGAGTCTGGGTGCACTGATGCTTCAAGAAAAGGATGGAATGCTACATCCCGTGGCGTACGCCAGTAGAAAACTCGGCACCGCAGAAAAAAACTAACGCTACGTTAGAAAAGGAATGTCTGGCTTTGGTATTGGCCGTTGCCAGATTTAGGTTGCTTCTCTACGGCAGGACTTTTCGAGTTCAGACCGATCACCAATCACTGGAATTTCTGAACCAAGCTAAGCATACAAATAGGCGCAGGCACGTAGCCAGGATTTTGTTTCGGGGGGGGGGGGGGGGGGGGGGGGGGGCGCCCATAACAAAATGCTGTATGAGGGGGAGGGGGGAGAGGAGGTCCCAGCAAAATGGAAGATTTCGGGGGAGGCCCGGGCCCCATGGGCCTCCCCCCTGGCTACGTGCCTGAATAGGCGAGTGATGAGGTGGAGCATGGCTTTGCAAGATCACACCTTTCACGTTGAATACATAAAGGGTAGGGATAACGTGGGAGCAGACTTTCTAAGCCGGCTTTAGAAGTTTCTTTTAAACTAAGCTTTTGTTAGGGGTAAGTAGTCGAGACCCAGGAAAGGATGGGTTATCTCAATGCATATTTATTTTTGCTTTGTCTGTGTGTGAATGTTCTTTTTTTTTCAGACTTACGACGTGTCTTTTGTATATGTGTGTGACTACGGTGAGTTCTTACAGAAGAAATCCTCGATTTGAATGTGGACGGAGAGGTCCCTTCGGGCAAGTGTGGTGCGGTGCAACCGGACGTCGTGGCAAGGTCATCGAGAAGGTCGCGTTGTGAAACTGTCGAGTAGGAGGATTGTGGGGGGTGGCTTGTGCTCTCTGATGTCAGGATGGAGTTCTCGGAAGTACCAGGCATCAAGAAAGAAACTTTTGTTTTATAAACTTCTTCAAGTTTGGGGGGTGTCATGGTTCTGTGGAAGGAAGAAATTGAAAGACAGTGACGGGTGCGAAAAAGGTGCGTGAAAAGCACGAGCCGCGACGTTCGGCAGCTGCTTGGAGAATCTTGCCGGCTGTCTCCCGGTATCGTCGACCTGAACCAGAACCCGCCGCTACGCACGGTGTAAAGGGAACAGCGGAGGCATAAGCATCTACGTCACCTCAACACCGTCTCTGAACTGAGCGTCTACAGAAGCCAGGAACCGAGCCTCGTCACGACATATGCCGGTGGATTTCTAGGACGATAGCCCCGTATTTTGAACTGCGTCTTTTTTTCTAAAGACTTTAGTTGTAGACTCATTACTTTTTTTTATTTTCTTCCTGACTGATATTTCTTTTGTGTGTGGAAATATGTGACCTTTTTTTTTTCTTTTTACTCTCTGTCTCCCAATGCTTTTCTGACCAACCCCGTACGAGCCTGTGACTCAGAGATTACAGAAAAGGGGTGAAATAATTGCAGGAAGGTCCATCGGTGGATTCTTAGGGAATCAGTTAGCATGACCCATGGGAGACGCCACACACGACCCCCTTTGGGAAACGCTAACACTGACCCCGTAACGAGGCCGAAAAGATCCAGCAAAAAAATGCAGGAAGCAAAAGAGAAAGCCAGAAGAAAATGAAGGGGTCAGTGCTAGCGTTTTCCAAAGGGGGGCGTGTGTGGCGTCTTCCATGGGTCATGCTAACGGGTTCCCTACGAATCCACCAGTGGATCTTCCTGTAATGTTTAGTCTGTGCGTTTATGTTTATGTTGTAACTAGCTTTTGGCCGCCCCGGACGTCATATGAAACGTAGTCTCGGAAGTATCCAGTATGGCTGAGACCGCTAATTTTACTATTTTGACTCTTTCATTTGTGGTTTCCTAGGTTTGCTGCAGTACACCTTGTAGCACCTCTCCCCGAGAGCGCTGCCAATGTGCACAGTTAGGATATTGTTTGGCTCTATTTTTCTAGGAGTCTTCAGAATAGAAAACGGTGAAATGGAAGGTCTTTCTAGCTTTTTCTGAGCCTGGAGGGATGTATACATCGTTTGAGCTTCAGTCCAGACGCAGCCAATAATACAAGCGTGAGCACGTGGCCCTGAACGGTGCTTGCACTGCACCAGCGCGCGTGCTTGGCAGGGACGCCGAAGGCCCGGGACTCGCGCTTGTAGCATCGGCTGCGTCTGGACTTCAGCTGAAACGAAGTATAGTGTGGTTGAGACCATTATTTTTAGTATTTTGGCGATCCGATTTCTTGGTTGTTGTTTTCACTGCAACACACCTATCTCATCTAGTGCGCACTGGCGATGCGCCAATGTTAAGGGCCCTTGATAAAATCCACAGTAAAGCTAAATGTGAAATTGTGAAATAAGAAAAAAAAAGTGAAATTGAACGTGTTTAAAACCTCATTTTGAATCTTTATTAATCCGGTATGGCTTATGCGCTCAGGCTAACCTCTCTGCTTGTCAACCATCCTCTTACTCAATGACCAGCATGTCTTAGACCATTCGTTTAATTTATGTGCACCAATTTCTCAGTTGATGGCTTCACTGCCATTTGTGCTTGCCCAGACGACATATTGCAATCATGATGTTTAAACTCTGAGAGTGGGAAAGAAAACTTAAAGAAATTTAGAAGGGACAAAAAAAAAAAGGTGACAGACAAGCGTCCCTTCTAATTTCCTTCGTTTCCTTGCCAATATCTAGGTTTAAAAGAGCATGATTAATACGCACCAGCGTTTAAACAGCCCGTTGAAAATTTTTTGCCTAGCATTACAATAACCAAGAAGGCGCTCACAAGTGGATTACTGTGTACTTGAGGTGTTTATAAAAGACGCCCAACCAGATGGAATACCTTCGTTTGGTTCAGCTATAATGAATAGTATCTAAAAGTTTAGCGGTGGGATAAGAAATCAAATTAAAATAAATCTGACTATAAACACATAATCAATCGCCAATAAGGCTTTAAAAAAATAAAAAAAAAACTTTGGACTTTTGACGAAAGCTAAACACCAGACACCACACCACAAAAGTGCGATGTCTTGGGTTTATTTCTCCTTTATAACTTTCGTATTGTAATTCTTTTTTTTTTTTTTACACTAATTTTGTGATAGATAGCGGTAGGACGTTTATTCCGTGTCCAGCGGAAGGCGCCGATAGCGTGTCTACGAACAGTTGACAAACTGTTAGGCTAAACTCTCGTGCTCGTTTTAAAAATGACACCACTTACCGGTTCTGCTAATGCCGTAAAGCGTCTAATGCCCGTCGAGTAAAATTGACGAAGACACAGAAACAACAGGAACACAAACGTGCGATGTCTTGGGTTTATTTCTCTTTTATAAAAAGCAATCTAGGCGTCCAGTCTCGGTTTTGTTTGGATTAAATAAATGCTCTAAGCGTCCTAAGACCGTCTGCAAGGTTCTCTTTTCTTTTCATCATCAAAATGTTTTGGTCCGCGAAGATGTTACCACATCCCAGATGTTGCGTCATTTATTTGAAGTCTTGCAGCTCAAACATGGTGCATACGAGCGTCCGTTTTTCTTCAGCATTTTTTGTCCCCCCCTTTTTTTTTTTTTGTGTCGGCTTAAAGCGCGCCAGCCCTCCTTCCGAGGAGAAGTGTCGCGCAAAAGTCCAGTGGGTGAATTGGAAGCGGTTCAAAAGCAACAACGCGAAGAAATGGCAATGAATCAATGACATGCGATCAACAAACAACGGCTCTTCGTGACAATACGCGAAACATGTACTCGAGTAGAACAAAGACACTCTCAAATGGTAAAAAGCAGAATGATAGTTGGAATTGTGTTGTAAAACGTAAGAACAAAAGTTGCAATAGTATACGTAGCAAACAATACTCCGCGCTCTTTGTGTTCAACAGACGACTCTCAAAACATGGCACTTCTGAAGTTTTTTTTTTGTTTGTTTTGTTTGTTTGTTTTTTTTCTCGACAGGGTGGATATCTGCCGAGGTTTCAGCCTCAATCTTTAGTCCTTACTCGCGGTATTTTTGTTTTGTTTTACGTTTTTATTTTTATTCTTTCATTAGTGGTTACGACTGATGCCGGTTGAGGCGACCTGTTCTGAAAAAACGGCGGGGAGTCGGTTTAATTAAGTAGGATTTAGATGAAAGCATCGTGTTCATATCATTTTTTACCGTTCCTTTCCAATGCTGAAAAAAAAAGCGAATTTACACATATATATATCTATATATATTCTTCTATATCTCTATACATAAAACAGAAGCTTATTTCGTGGCAGGACTAGAGCAAAATGATTATGCGCGGTGCACTGCGATTAATAATCTGTCGTATCGATTTCTCACAATGAATGATGCGTTTTTCTTCCATCTTTTTTCCTCTCTCTCTCTCTTCCTCTCTTTCAATGATTCGAAAGACTAGCACGAAAAAATGTCTCCATTAATGCCATTTGGTTTTTTTCTCGGTGAGGCCATTCCGTCGTTTCATCTTTTTTTTTTTTTTGTCTCATCTTCGCACTGCTTTCGGAGTCTATGGCAAGGAACTACGCGCTCATCCAATCATATCGAAGAAGCAACGTCCCCTTAGTGTTACAAATCGATCCGTTAATCGCGCGTAAGTGCAATCTCGTGAAATGCCTCCTTTTTCTAGATTTTCGTTTTTAATTCTGATATTTAATGTTATTATGCGAAGTGTATTCTCCTTTCCAAATCGCACGAGGGGAAAATCTTCCGCGGTTTCACTTAGGATCGATTTAAACGTGTTCTTAGTTTCCACCGTGTAAATTTGGGGCAGCTTCTTCAAAGCTGGGACATCCCCCACCGCCCCCTTTATTTTGCTGATTTTTGTTGCATTTTCTAATAGTGGCCCAGTGCCGACTCCTCAGCGTAAGAAACAAAGGCACAACAAAGGATATCTACAGAATGCCAGCTCTGTCTTGCACGCACGTATGCATAAACACAAAACAAAAACGAATGCATTTAAAAAAAAAAACACAAAAAACACATTACTCGTACGAAAAAAAAAGAAAAAACAACGTGGGAAGGAGGCGAGAAATGCGCACACCATACACACGCACACACACATATCAAAATATACTCGGCATCGGAACACCAGTTCCGTTTTTTTTTTTTTGTTTGTTTTTGTTTTTAACACACGACATTCCGATGCCACAAACGACGCGACACTTTTTCTCAGTCAGGGCTTTCGGAAAAGACCGCAGGAAAACGCACTGTCAATTTGTAAGAACAAAACGAGACACAAAAGGGGAAAAAAAAAAAAAAAGGTGCGAATATGTACAGCTTCATATGATCCACTCTCACGACCGTTCTGCAGCGCTCGCTGCCACTGTACACCGCATATACGGCAGCTCGCCTGGCGTGAACGGTGAAAAAGAAAAACGATCACATCAAGGCAGGCAGTGTTGGCGTCCTTTTAAAAAAACTCGGAAAAGTTCAACGCGTCACCCCGCTGTCTTCGCTTGTTTCTCGTGGAAGCAGTTTCCCCTGTCTCACCCATCTCCTCGTCATTTCGTTCATCGGTGGCTTTTGGTGTTTGGTTGTTTTCTTGTCTGTTACACGTTAGTCACGTTTCTTTCTTAATTTTATAATGTCCTCCGAAGCGACAGAGGAAAAAAAAAAAAGACATAGAAAAAGCTGATAACCGTACGTTGCGAAGAGGCACGCACGCGCGCACATTCACAGGCGAGAAGACGGGTTGAGGCAGTCTGTCCATGAAGAATCGCGAAGCTGCACTTGTCCACACATCTTCCTTTGTTTCGGCGAAGAAAAAAAAACACACACAAAAACAACCCTCCTCAACACACTTTCTATTTTTTTTTTTTTTTCTTCTTGCCAACATTCGCTGGTGCGGTCCTGGTTCGTGCAATGATGCCACAGCGGCACTCACACGTCGACGCGGACTACAGCTCTTGTGCGTTCCGCTCTCTTGTCGTGGGCCAGAGGAAGGCGAGGTGGGAAGAGGGTATGGGGGGGTGCACCAGTGCACGATGTTAATGGGAATCACTACAATGGCCGTGTCCAAATAGTCGTGTCCTTTTATGTCCGTAGGTTCATGGAAAAGGAAAATTTGCGTGGGGGTTTGAATAGAAAATTTATATTAGATTTTTTTGTTTTTGTTTTCGTTTTTATATTTAGAGCCTGGCGAAGAAGGCAACAGAAGATAAATCCAGTATTTGGTTTAATTATTTTTCTTGTTGTTTTTTATGGCGACGTAATAAACTACCAGGATTTTGAGACAAATTAAAAAAAAAAAAAAAACCGAAGCTGAAGTATTTGTGATTAGGTAGCTTCGGGCCGAGCGCGGTGGAGAACTGAAACCAAATTACTTAAAGAGCGAAGCTGCGTATTATTTTTTGTTTTGTTTTTGTTTTTATCAGACCGTACGCTAGGACACGGAGCATTCCACTTCCTAGAAGCGTGTTCAAAACGAGTTTAGGGACAGTTAGGCTCGATGTCGAGCCGATGTCCTCACCGATACATAAGACGCCACTCCACCAAACTGAAGTAAACAACTCCCACGCTTGACAGCAAAAAAAAAGGTAAAGTGTTTTTAAAAACATCTAAAAGTTAAAAAAATAAAAATATTTTTCTTAGAATAACACGCATTCGAGACCGATTTCTGGTAGCTTCATATATCAATCAAAGCGCTGAAGTGAAAAAAAAAAAAAAGAGATGCGAGAAGAAAAACCGTGAAGTGTACTCGGCGTGGACACGAGTGAACGGTAGAAGGGCTTTAGACTCCCGGAATAGGAAAGAGAAGGATGGGAGGGAACGATGAACAGGGCTCGGAAGAGGGTGGATGAGTCGTGTAGCGCCGAAATCGAGGTGGATGGAAGGGCCCAGGCGAGTACTCCGACGTACCCCAAAGCTCGGAACGCATCGGGGCCCGGCAGCACACAAAAGCTCCTCACACATCCCGAAATCTGGAGCGGAGAGCCGCGCTTGCTCCTCCTGCTGCCGCCGTCATTGCTGCTGCTGATGCGAGTGGAGGAGAGGAATCGGGGCCTCACTGGTGACGCTTCATGTGCAGGGCCAGATGATCGGAGCGCGAGAAGCAGCGGTCGCAATGGTTGCACTTGAAGGGCTTGGAGCCCGTGTGCTTCCGGTAGTGTCGCGTCAGCTCGTCCGAGCGGGCGAAGCGCCACTCGCAGCCCTCCCAGGAGCACTTGTACGGTTTCTCGCCTGCAACGCAACAAGGGGGAAGGGCATTCAGCGATCCGTCGCGCGGCCCATTCTGCGCAGAGACCCACGCAAGGCTCAGCCGGCACTCACAGGCCCTTTCGTTCCAACATGGCGTGCTAAACTGCCCGCTGATTACGAGGGCTTTAAAGCACTGCAAGCAGTCAGCGAAACCGTTTCGCTCTTACGTTTTCCTCGAACTTCCCCGTGGGGACCTCACTCCCATAGGGAGTTCTAGTAGATCGTTCCGATTACTCCGGTGATGCATACTCGATACACCGTACACGGCTTTGCGCATGCGTCGTATCGTTATCGGGTATCGTTATCGAAGGTCATGAAACGATCTACTAAAACTTTCTAATGTATTGTAAAACAAACGAGCGCAAAAAAAAAAAAAAGAAGTTAAGGGGGGTCATTGGGTTGCGCTCATCTCTTTCGCATTCAGTAACTTCCGTTAAAGCATGAACAGTTGGAAAAGACAATGAGAAGAGGGAGGAGTCTGCGCCAGCTGCAGCAGTACTTTGAAGACACGTGCCAAGTGAATTGCGAAATTTAATCTACCCCTAGGCAACGCAGTTTTCAACAGGACATGAGGATCATATACGAGACGCAAGGGTCATCCTAGCTCTTTCTTTTCTTAAAGTGGAGAAGCAAAAATTGCATTTGTCCACGCATCGTTACACATGTTCACTTGGGTTCTTTGGAAGTGTTGCTCGTATTTATTTTAGTTCTTTTTTTCTTTTTTCTTTTTTATGGCGGAGAGGGGCGACATGCGTAGAACAGTCTGGGTTATTAACGAGTTTGGTTACTGTAACGAAAGCCATACTCGTCCTAACAAGTGTTTGGCACCTTATTCACTGAAAAGGTCCATGCTGCCGCCTTTTCTGGTGTCACGGCGGGCACTGCTTTGGTGAAAATTCGCCACAAAGGAGTGATGTTGGTGAGATCTGAGCAAGACTACGCCAAAATTGCACGTTTGATTAACCTTTTCACTCCAAAGCTAACTGCGTTTTCTTCGTGAGATCGTTGTGAAAACATCCGCTGTGCACAGACAGAGCGACACTAAATGGCATGCGTAAACGCCCACATGACGCCCTAATACCTGGCAAAGCTCCAGTCGATATTTGGGTTGCTTACTCCGATGAGTAGGTCGAGAATACATAAACTCAACTCGATTATGAGATCCTCAATCCTGCCGCAGTTCTCAACTATACCGGCACAGGTGCCGTTAAACGGCAAGTGGCGAGAGCTCTATCCCGGCTTGTTTTTCGTTGACTGTCCCTAAATGGCATTCATGGCAGCCAACCTGGCTTCTAACTCAGGGTTCAACGCCCGTGCCGGAGCCCAATTTCCGGCGTGCTGTGTGCATACGGGGACCCAGGCATCCATTTTTAACGAAGAGCCGGCGACACAGGCCCCGAGCTTAAATAACGCCATACTACGCTCGCTCGCCTCCACGAGCGAAGGAGCGAAGAATAAAATAATAAAAAAAAAAGAAAACAAACTCGCATCATCCCGGCGGCATAAATTTATTACGCCAGTTTCGTGCTCCGCGCGAAAACACAGATATAGATGGCACACCCGTTGCAAATTTGTTCTAGCTTTAACGAGTGCAGTCGCTTTTAACGCGCACCGCTTCGTCGATCTAGGAGTCAGTCAATGCTCGTGCGCTTCGTTTGCTCGCGGCAAATACCGAGGAACCAACGCCTCGACGAAGGCCCAAGAACAGAACGTATAGAATCATCCGGCAATAATGAAGCGCGAGTAAGCCCTACAAATAACCGCAAGAGCCTACTGTCAGATCCACTTTCCCCCCCCCCCCTTTCACTCCCTCCTCCTCTTTCAATGTACGAGGAAACGGCCCACAGATTTCGTTCAGTTTCGCGGTCCATGTTGAAAACTTGAGGCGAAACGCGTTGGTAAGGCGAAACAGAAGTGTGACATAAAGATATATATATATAAGCTACGCAGGGAGCGAAGACGAAACGAAACGGAGGAAGTACTCTAATTAAAAATGGCGGGCCATCTCCAAACACGCCGCCTCGAACAAAAGCCTCGCCCGTGGCCCGGTAGACTGGCACTTGTTTGTAATTGGAGCGGCGCAGACCTAAGACGGCAGAAAATTAGCGTCGTCCTCCGGCGACCCTCGCGAACTCCAAAAGTTGGGCGAGCAAGAAGCAAATTCGGGCGGACTGTGCGTTCGTGTCCACTGGAGCCGCACGCGGCGAATAGCCGTCGCCCCTTAATTGCTTAGAACGTGCTCCAAAATTCTCCAAGACAATTTAACTTCCCTCCGGTGCCACCGCCTCCTCCGTCCTCAAAGCGTCTGCTCCTCCCTCCCTCCTTGGCCTCCCCGTCGCTCGCACCTCTTTTCTTTTCAATAATGCCTCGGTCCTTAATTTCTTTCTGCCCCGAAATTCCGGCCCGGAACTCTTATTTAAGGCACCAGACGATCGATTGTTTTTCACGCTGCCTGCCGCAGTTTTCGTCGTTCGCGTAATTATGGCCATCGTTTTCTCACTTACTGCCGATTTGTTTAAATTATTATTTTTTTTTGTTCTCTCCAAAATTCCACCATCTGCCAGTCGTTAATTCATCATTTGGAGCTAGTCTTTACTTCTCGAAGTCAAGGCAGCGTCCAGAAAGTCAAACTTGCGGAGTATACGAGCTTCTATACGGGTAGAAACTGGGGGGGAGGAGGAGGCGAGAGGGGCGTCAGAACACCGAGCTCCGGTTGGAAGGATTAGTCGGTAGACCTAAAGCCCAGCTGCCCTTGTTTCTACTCAATCTTCAAGCGCGTTCGAACGCCGAACGACGCCGTCTGGCGTTTGCGTTCGAACAGCGAGTAGAGACAAGGGCTTTGCGTTTACCCACTAATCATTCCAACCAGAGCTCGGTGTTCTGACGCCCCTCTCGCCTCCTCCTCCCCCTCAGTTTCTACTCGTGTAGTACACGCAAGCTTACAGTGACGGCCCGAAAAAGGAACCATTTAGAATAACGTTTGGGACTTTTGAATCTTGGAAAGCCCTCTAGCGTGGTCCACCCTTCGTGATAGTCACCAATGACAATGTGAGCGACGGTCCGTCAAGATCTCACGCGAACCGAGACAGCACTCGTGAGATACAAAGACAAGGTACGCTACTCACAATTCGAACTTCCTCTGCAGATCTCAGGGGCGACAAATGAAATGAAATGTCTCACGATAACAAACGAGCCACCAAGCTATACGCTCGTGCCATTTGAAGCGATCCTGAGAGTCAAAATGAAAATGAAAAAAACATTTTCGCCTTATAATTTTTACCACCTGTCCCATTGACCTACGCAGAGCATCGAGCCACTGGCCGACTAGGCGAGTGCTGTCACCTGTCAGCATATGTTATTTTAGGTCCGTCGCCAGCGTCCTTTGCAATGTGCAAGTTTCCACCTTCCCAGGAAAGAGACAGAATTCGACATCCAGTTGTACGATCTCTCCTCCATGAAGTATACGGGCCACTTATTGCGCAATTCTAACGCCCCATAATAATAGGGACATTTAGCAAACCGTTACCGTGTGACGCGTACCGCTGCTACCGCACTGTCGGAGCCTTTGAAGCATGATTTAAAGCGCGCGCCCCACGGTCACGGTATCACTCGGGCGCGCGCTTAAAAGCATGCGTCAAATGGCTCCGGTAGTGCGGTACGCGGAACACGGTAACGGTTTGCTAAAAGGCCCATAATGTCCGATTTGGAGCTAAGAAGGCACGAGCGCGGCGTCTAGTAACCAGTAAAGAAAATAAATAGATTAATAAAAAAAAATCATACCCAAGAAAAACAAGACGTGTAGAGGCTTCGGAAGAGCCGCCACGTCACCGAGAGACGGAGGACATTTCTATAAAACGCAATGCTCTGTTCGTAGAGTGCATTGACATACCGGATTAGCACGTGATATACCTATGCGACAAAATAAATAATTATGAAACATAGAAATTCCGGCGTTAACGGAGGAATATGCGGGAGCGTCCTAACCAATGGGAAATCCTTCATGGTAAGTCACTTTTTGACCCGTTTGCCACTGTTTGGTGTCCTCGCTCACTCCGCCTGCCCGGCACGTTATTTTCAGGGTCGGCCTTTTTAACTGCCCGGAGATATGAAGATCTAATTTGCGTCGTGTTTGTAGTGACTCGGACCTTTCCAGTTAATAAGTGACAAATTCAGATATCGGCAGTGGCTATGAATCTTTTTTGTGCAGTCATACAAACTCGTCTAATAACAGACACTGGTTGAAGACCAAAAGAAAACGTGGGATGCTGGACTTCCTAGGTGGCATTTGATGCCTGCATCAATCAGCCTCCGTTGTCGAAACACAGTGGGGCCGGGTTCATGGCTCTATTGCAGTCGCCCATACAAAAGACTAGGGAAACGAAAAGCTGGCAGGACGAGTTTGAAAAGAACCATTTTGGAAGCCTCAGAGTGGCAGCCAAACGTCAGCTACCACAGGGAGGCCGACAGGATGTTGTGTTCTACTACCATATACTTCAGTCGTCCTGTTTCATGCGCTTATGACGCCCAGAGACAACACTGGGAGTTAATTTTCTGATTTAAGGCAAAGTGAAATTAATCCAGTAAAGTGTTAGCGCTGTTCAATCAAAGGAAGTGCAGTGACGTAAGACACTGACGTGGCGTGACGCAATAAGGGCGAGCTTACCTGTGTGCGTCCGCTGGTGCGCTTTGAGGTGCGAAGACTTGGTGTAGACCTTCTTGCAGCCGTTGAACTGGCAGCGGTGAATGCGTCGCTTGCTCGAGTCCACGTCGAACCTCCTGCCCCGGGCCACGTGGTAGTGGCTCTGTTTGACCGAGGCACCGGCGGCGAGCAGCAGGGAGGTCGGGCCGGCCACGGCCTCGGCCCTGGCCGACGGCCGGGCCTTGGGCCGCATCAACGAGGCCTCGGGTGACGAGGGCGGCGTCAGGGCGCCCGCTGACGCCGTGGCCCGCTGCACCAGCTTCATGGTGAACGGGTCGGTGGGCAGCAGCGCCTTGCGACTGCGCGCGGACTTGCTGGCCCGCGGAGAGCCGTCACTTTCCCAAGACAGCGCACTCGAGGCTGAGCTCTCACTGGCGTTGTCCATGGCACCCGCGCCGAAGTCGAGGTCGTCCGAGAGCCGATCGACCTCGGCCTCACTCGAGTCGCCTACGTCGCTGCTGCCGATGCCGGAGTCCGCCAGCAGCAGCTTGGGGTCTGCGGGGCTGCTGCACTCGTCCCAGAGGCGTACCTCTTCGGCCGACGACAGCTCTCGGGAGGCACACCGCTTCGAGGCGCCCCTGGGCTCGTCCTTCAGGTACCGGTCCATCTCCCAGATGGTCTGCGGTAAAGAGGCCAGGTGTGAGCGCTTCGCCGTGCGCGCCTTCTGAGCATGTTCCGCGGACAGCCGAGAAAGCGATGGAAACATTCGACGTCAAAGTCATGTAAAAGCGGAAATCGGCCCTCTTGTTCGCCATCTTCGCAATGGGAACTACGCAGCGGCGCAGTCCACTTCAGTGATCTCATGCCGTTTTGACAGTTCCACATACATTTGACGCGGTCACGTTGCGCCACCACGTTAAGCGCAGGATTTGCCATCCGAGGGACTGGCCTAAAAGCGAAAAAATGACCATAACACATTTGCTTTTCGACCTCTGCATACTCCTGCCACGCCAAAGACTATAGAAAAGAAACAACATATATCTCGTTTAAAGACCACATTGCTTAGTCAGCAGCATCGTGTATGAGTCAGTAGTTCCAGCTTAAAAATCGAAACGAAAACAGTTCAAACATCGGAAACATCTGACAGCATTAACACGTTAAGTGGTTCAACCGAAAAACCATTTTGCTCGAAACGAGTTTTGAATAACTGAATACTTAAGCCTAAACACTATATTTTAAGCGATTCACCTCAAAGGGAAAGCACACTGCAAAACGATGGACAGCAACAAAGATATCGCTAGACGAACCGCAAATGCGCCCCCCCCCCCCCCCCCCCCCCCCCCGAAAAAAGAAAAGAAAAAAAGCACGCGTGCATTATTAAGTTTTGCACCGCTGATTCCACCACCGCGAAAAATTTGACTCCCTCCCTGCGAGCTGCTGTATACTTGCTTTATTCAGGCTGCCATGAGGCAAATTAATCTTTCTTGGTAAAGGTTTCCCTACTGAATCTTGTAAGCGCACTGCCACCTCTACGTGGCGCGATGTGGCGAGAAAATCAGAGAGGTTCTGAACGCTCTAGGGTGAAACAGGCGAGTCGACAAGCATCGGAACACGGACAAACTAGACACAATAAAGGACGCTCGGTTCGGGCTCTAGAAATTCTGCCTGGTTCCCGCTTACGATTGAGTAATAAATCCGTTCGGAAACTTTGAAACTTCGAAAACGCGCGCTTCGCAATTTGGTTATTAGGTAAGTTAATTTTTCTGGTTCAAGTTCGTTGGTCTTGACATCCAATGGCGGTGAGCTGGGCTAGATGGTATGATGGCATGTTGAACATAACAGCGCACAAAGGAAAAGGACAAAGGAAAGGAACGCCTGTGTTTCATGTGTGTTACTTTCGTTTGTGCTTGTCCTTTGTGCGCTGTTACGTTAAATATGACTCCAAGTTCAGTGATGATTTTCCTTTTTTTTTTTCTTTTCTTTTGCTCGGACGAAACGGCAGGCTCAGAACAGAAGCCGAAGACTAGCGGTGCAAACCATGCTTCCATAATGAGATAAATCCGTTAATTACTGCTAATTACTGTCCGAGTACAGCACTCGTAAAGTGAAGAGCAAGAAGCACGAAAATATGCGCGTCGCGACCATTGCCGCTCGGGTGAGTATACAGCTTTCCGGCGAAATGAACTTCAGAAGGAAGAATGCTAGGATTGCAGTATTACGCCCGCTTTCAAACATGCAAGGAAGCCTTATTAGCGCTGCAGATCTTGGGCTGCATTCTCCCTTTTGAGCGATGCAGCTGTTCCCACCGTATGAACGAGCACAGAGAAGTAGCGCCTCCCAAGGCCTCGTTTCCCTCGTCATCGCAGCGCTGATCGCGGTGGGTGGCTTTGGGTAAGGGCAGCATACACAAGTCATTCTGCATGTTCGAAGTGGGCCATGAGCGGCACAGCTTTTGCACATTCCCTTGTATAAAACATTGCGCAGGGCGTGCTGATCAAACGCCGTGACTGCGTTAGGATCCGCGGGACGCCTCCATTTTACGGTGAAAATTGTGTGGTTGGCGTAAAATTATGCTTGACCTTCGAACAAATAGAGCTTATCTCTTTCTGAATAGACCGATGTCACCAAGCGAACTGCGCAGGCGCGCGCATTCCGGAAGTGGTGCCGCCGCCATGCTACTTGTAGTCATCCCTCCCCGGCTACACGGCTACGCGTACGTACATCATCATAGATTATCATTTGGCACGCCCCGGTATCACCTTGATTGTCTTGCATGTTTTTACTTCATAAGATTGTGTTGTTTGTGATGCCTTACTTTCCTCAGCAAGTGCAGAAACGCAGTTTCAGTCGTCTTATCGCTTTAGAATCGCTTTGTCGTCTGCTTCGTCGTCGTCTGCTTCTTCGTCTTCGTGAACGCGTGAGCCCGCTGCCGTTCACGGGGTAATCCCACTGCGGCCGCGGAAAAAACAAAACAAAAAAACAACGGCGCCACTACTCGAGCATTCCGACTCCTCGGACGTCTCAATTACCTTGCAAACAAGTGAACATCTAGTGCAATAGCAAAGAACAAGAACATTCGAGGGACCATCGGCTCGGTGTAGCACCACGGAACAGCATCAAATGTGTTGAAAAACTGAGCTTGATGGTGCTCAGTCTTGTGCATAACGTTTAATCAGCCATCAAGTAAGAGGAGCTAAATAGACTTTCTCGGTCAGCGATAGTTTTCTAAAAGTTGTTTTATTCTGGTTGACAGCCTGTGCGACAGAGTACAGATGAACAGCGGGAGAAGCCTGCACACAAAGAACTGATCTACAGAAAGGTCATGCCTGACGCGCCGTAATATTTGGCATCTATCAAAAAGAAGCAACCATGCCAGATACCTGAAAGCTTCGGGTGGATGTGGTTTTTCGTGCACAGTTTCTATTCAGTTTTATTTTGTTTGCGCAAGATCCGAACGCTAACAGTCGCCCGACGGGGATAGCTTTTTTTCTGCGGTCTCGACTGGTGCTATAGTGCAGAATGGATCAATAACACCAGCCTAATAGACCACCACAAAATGGATGAGGTTCGTTTGTTACATTTTTGGCGGTAAGTACGTGTTGCACTTCTAAATTGCATTATGTAATCTTTTCGCGTCGGTATAAAAAAAAAAAAAATAAAGGCTGCTTACGAAAACAAAGTTGTTTTATATAAAGTGGTGCATATCGGGAATCGCTGCTCTTTTTTAGTGATTGTCCTGATCTTTTGAAGCACAGTTGTGCTTGAAAGGTGTCGTCGCAATAACAGTTATAACCACCAAAATACACCGAGTAAGAAGTGTATTAAAAACGGCCTCCGCAAAGCAGTGCGGAGGTCCTATTTGAGATAGACCAACGAATAGGCCGCTACGGAGCAAATGGTCAGAGAGATTCCAGCTTACGGAACACTTCGGCACGCTCTGTTGTCTCGTGCCCTGTAAACTTACATATCTTAGCTCACTGAAATAATTGGATATAAATTATGAAGCAAATCGCGAAACAAATCGTAAAACGCTATTTTTCCTGCCGCTCCGTCCGGCTCTGTCGACCTTTCTTCGCCATGCTTCTTTCTTGCGGGAAGACATAATGTCCGAGGCCTTTTTGCCTGGTGCTGTTATTCTAGCTCCGTGGCATACAACATGTGAAGCCACCGATTGAAAACCATGAGTCAATGCGGCGGGCAAGTTCGTCTGCTTCTTGCGCAGGGGGTAGCGGTGACGTCAGAACGCCGAGCCCTGATTGGCTGATCGCGACCCCCTATCTGAGCGTCGTCTGCTCCTTCGCAACGTCGTCTGCTCGGTACGTCGTCTGCGTCTCTCTTGAATTTCCTGCGACTTTCGGAAGTGCAGAGGCCACGGAACGATCTTACGCAAAAAATGTCCGTAAGACAAAACTTAAGAACAAATTCGTATTCACGAAACGAAATTTTCGTAAGTTTTGCGCAGGTTACGACAAAATCCCACGACAGCTCCGAAGCTGTCTTACGCACTTCTTACGATCAAATCAGCATGGCCGACAGCGTCGCGGTCGCGACGGCCCACGGACGTTTATTTTTCTACGTGCGCTTCTCACGTGTACCGACTTCAAGCAGCAAGAAAAAAGTAAAAAATACTTGAAACAGACCACGACGAACAAGAACGCTGGATCCAGAAACACCCAGGAAAAGCTCCAACGGCCACGATTCCACCGAACGCGACCTAGGGAGTACGGCAGTTAGGCCTAGCAGGCACTCCGCGACTCGGCGACCCACGACCGGCATACGTGCTGAATGGAATATGCCCGGGCGACCCTTGTGAACCCTTCCCGTATTATACCTTGATCGCTGACCTCAATTTTATATTAAGAGGTCAATTTCTTCCTCTTGTTATCTCTTTGTTTCCCGAGGCAACGGTGACTCTCGCCGGTGAAAAAGCGGTGAATCTCCGACAGACGCAGGAAAGGTAAATCAGCCATGGCTACGTAAAGCAGACGACGTTAACTGCGCCAACCCGCCGACGCCGTTAAAGAATGAGGTGTCTCGCCGCACACGAAAGGAGGGAAAAAGTATTTGGGAGGGAACTTGCGGACACTAACACGCTCACCTCTCGGTTCTTAGCAAACAAACCTCGGCGCCTCGGGACCTCGCCAGTGAGTCCTTTGACTTCCCTTCTTGATGCGCGTCTGCTAGTTGTTAGACAAAAACAACGTACCGCTCGAGTTATTTCGTCTGCCCTCTCTGAAAGGCGAAGTCGAGCTCGCTTGACTTCCGAAAGTCGCAGGAAAGATAAGACAGACGCAGACGACGTTGCGAGCAGACGACGTTGCAAAGGAGCAGACGACGCTCAGATAGGGGGTCGCGATCAGCCAATCAGGGCTCGGCATTCTGACGTCACCGCTACTTCCTTTCTCATGCGCAGAAGACGAAAATGAGCCCACTTGCGAGGCGTATACCTGGGTAAAAGACTCGTGCTAACTCGGAAATTTCCAAACGCCGGGCGTATAATGCGCGCCGACGCGGCCGGAAAACTGGGGAGAACTACAGGTACCAGAATGCACCGCGGCAGCGGTGGCGTCGCGCAACTCCTCGTGAGGTCGGTCTATTGTGCGCACTATCATGACCCGGACGGCCGGAATAGCGCTGAAAATACTGGAACGGTTGAAACAGCTGGGGCGGCCGGGATCCGTGTGTTTTCTGTTTTATTCTCGCTTTTAAAAGTGTGAATGAAAGGGTCACATTTTGGAGTATAAAACATTTGCAAATTCACAGCTTAGTGTGATATGTCCACAGTCCAGCATAGGTGTGTTCGTCGCTTTCGAAAGCGAGCAGGGCAGGCCGTACGCCCTACACGCACGAATTCTAAAAAGGGCAGCGGCCTTTTATTTGAACAGTTGATAGTCACTGGAAGGAGCAACTAAAATACAATAACAGATCGGGCAAACATTTCCTCAGAAATAATAGTAATTTAGGTTTGCTCCTCATTACACTTGGCAAGAAGCAAATAGGGGAGCGACGTTTAGGAAACTCACTTTCTGTATGCATGAGTACCGATTTCCCGACGCTGGACTACGGACAAGCTAGCTGCTGCAGAACACACAAAGGCTTTCCAGGAGAGGTCGTGCGACAATGTTTCTAATCTCCCCATATCGAACCAAAACGTATCAATATTGTCACCAACAGCTCCGGGACAACGACTTTACCACCATTAAAAAAAAAAAAAAAAAAAAAAAACGAGAAAAACATTGTCTAAACAACGCTGTTTCTCGCTCCCCGAATGGTAACCATGACAACCGCGGCAAGCGCGTTTGAAAGGAAGCGCAGTCCGCCGGCCGCCGCGGCATATTCACCCGGCACAATCGTCGCAATCAATGACAACGAGGAAACAGCTCCCACAATCGATGCTAGATGGCGCCGCCCGGGGCGCCTGACGTCACCCGATGTCGACGCACTGTGGTGGCGCTGAGCAACGTCCGCCCGTCGCAGCACCACATCGCGACGTCGCGTCTTGCCGGAGCTGGAACCCGAGTTCGGGATCGCTATGAATTAGAGCGACGGAATGGGGACGACGCGGCGCACGCGAGCTTCAGAGAAGCGCGAACAGGACGTTGGCCTATATAGGGGACAGACACTGCGACCCTTGCGGCGCTCGAGGGGAGGAGACGTCGGGAAAAGGGCAGACGCGCGAGACCAAAAAAAAAAAAAATGTTTCGCGCGAAGTAAGAGAACCTAATGGCTCGAGAAAGTACAGAGTAATGACACCGCCTGGGGGCCGCTCCGCGTCAAAGGCAATTGCACTCCCAGTTCCGTAAACATTTCCGAGCTGGCATAATTCGGACGCGTTCCCTCGGCACGGAACCCGACCGCGCGTCTGTTACGGCACAGCTATTAAAGAGAGCTCGGTCACTCGCGCGGGGCGAAAGATGGCCAGAGGGCGGCATCCCCCGACAGCCTCGGAGACGCGCCAAATGGACAGAGGACGTCGGTTCAGTTCGGCGGGCCCCTTGCGGCAGCTCGAGCCCCGGGATCGCTGCTTGCAACCCTTAACGAGTGTGACGTAGCGGCGTGCGCAAGCAAGCGCACACCGTCTGAGCCCATTAAGGCGACCAACGAGAGGATACCGAAACCCGGCGGCAAGCAGGCAGGCACCGGCGGCACGGGATCCGCGCGAAGCCGGTCAAAATACCCTGCAACGAGGGGACCGATCGCAGGCACTGCGGGACTCGGGCGTAACGACGTGAACGGGGCATTTGGGGGGTCTCCCGCAATGCCTCGGAGGCCTAAGCCGCTCTGCTGAGTCCTAACTACCGGGCGCCAAAGCCGACTCTGCGGCGCCCCGGACAACGTTATTCCGTTGTCATGGGAACAATTAAACTAGCGTAGCTAGAGGTGCAATGCCAGCTCACGAGAAGGGCACACCACTTCCCTCTTTCGTCTTGATACGCCAGAAACCCAGCCAAAGCACCACAAGAAAAAAAAAAGAAAAAAAGCGTTCCGGCATTTTTATAAATATTGAGAACACAGACACACGTGTGTACGTGTGTGTGTGTGTGTTTTCTCAATATTTATAAAGACTCCGGAGCATGCAATATATATATGTATATGTCTTGAAAAAGGACTGTTTCAGGCCTAAACGTCGACGAACTTTACAAATAATATGTTATAAAACTCCAAACAACCGTTTCAAGTATGTTTTTTCTGCCGTATATATATCGCTACAATAATCGACCTCATCAGCATACGTCGCTCGCTTCTCGTCTTGGTTTGAATTACAGGTGCGACGAAGTTTTTGCTTTGATCAGAGTTGACGTTCGTACACGTTCGTAGGATATGTTCATGACTTCGCAGACAACGTTACTCGATCAGCCCAGTTGGTAAACTCCCACGAAGAGCGTGATCCCTTCTAAAACACGTGCTGACACACGTCAGTTTCGGCTGATAACAGATTCGGAAATGCTGCTTGAAGCGTCATCCTTCTTGCCCGCTGCGGCAGTGTTTTGAACTGCTGTTGCAAGACGCGTTGCAGCGAGCAAGAAGGTTGGCGCTTCGAACAGCGTTAGCCCTATAGAGTTCCTGTATAGACTAGATAACTCACTGACGTCATGCCACTGCGGTGGCGCTGCTGTCGGTACTGCGCGTGCGCACACGCTCACTCCCCCCGAATTTGGTTTCTGCGCACGCGCAGTGCCGACACCTCTTGTGGGCAAAGAGGGCTTGTTTGGAAACACTGTGTTGGTGTATAGGATCCCTACGGTAGCCTGAGTTTCTCATCTGTTTTCCACGTGCCGAGATCCGATCACGTGAGGAGCCGACTCAAATGCCGTGCAGGAAAGTAGACATTGCCCGCCCCCCGCCGTACGTTCCCCATGCTTTTGAGCGCGCCGCGCGCCTCGAACGTGTGGAGCCGCTATTCGCCGAATTCAGTCACGTGAGGAGCAGACTCCGAATTCCGTGCAGGAGAGCCGGCGCTACGGGGATGAACGTGCAACTCTGGCTCCCGTAGGGAGCCTTATACAGGAACTCTACGTTAGCCCGGCTGACGGGTACGAGAAGGGATCGCGCACTCCGTAAGAGTTTGCCAACTCAGTTGATCGAGTAACATTGTTTGCAGAGGCGTACTGGTCTTAGTCCGGCATAAGTATACACGTTTGCAAGAAAGGCTCCGGTGCGCTGCCATTTTGAGCGATGCTAGCGCCACGTAACGTTTCCGCCATGCTGAGCTGCGCTAGCGGCACGTCATTGAGGTGGGCAAGGACAAGATGGCGGCGCCTGCTGCATCGCCGATGGCCAGCGTTAGCGACGCACTCACTGTTCCGGAACGCAGGGTGAGGTACCCCACAATCGTAGCATAATATATTGTAGGAGGGGCAATGTTTAAGGGTTGATGCTGATATAACGATCGCAGCCTCTGTTTCAGCACGTCATGGAAGCCAGCGATGCCGCGAGCGCAGCCATTGTTGATGCAATGACCATGCGGCTCCTGACGTCCTTTCCGCTTACATTATTTGGAAGCATTTCTAATTTCGTTTTGGTTTTAGTTAGGATGGAAATAGTCTTGTAGCACGTGCTAAAAACGTTCCCAAATCAAAGAAAGGTTACTTCTGTTTTTTATTCTCGTATTCTTTAAAATAGATGTTCCTTTTTCGCAAAATACGCTTTGCAGTTGCATGACAATGAGCGAACGTCCTGGCTGTAGAGAGTAGGTCCGCCTCACCTCAGCGCGCGGCTTGAGGTTAAGCCAGGATCCCATTTGCAAAGGTGAATACTCGCACAGATCGTCACTGGTTCAGAAGCTTCTTTGTCGCGGTGAAATTCCGAGGATAAAAAGGGACTATTTCTTTCAGTCTTGCCTTCGATAAGCTTGATGACGTAGTTGTGGGATAGAAACCACCCGCCTGACGACAGTCGAGCGTGGCTCATGGATTGGACACGAGACCTGCGTGAGCCTTCGACTTCGGCTCATAACAATCAATGCCTCGGCTGACGCTCGGGTAGTGGCTCGTGTCCAACCGCTCCGGTGATGAGAATAGCCGAACTCTAACAATGCCTGGAGCTCAGCACGCGCTTTCTACTTTGCCAACCCCAGCGCCTGGCTATGATTAAAGGAGCGATGCAACAATTTTTGTACTGTGCGCAAATACCGCTTAAAACGGATCTCTAACGTCAATGACCTATGAAACACGCGTTCGTTTTTCACCCCACGCAATAGAAGTTCCAGAAAAAAATTTCAGAAAAACGAGCAGCGTTCACCCCCTCAACTCGCAGCCAGAACAAGCGGCCACGTGATCTGGAGCCGATTATATGCCGCCAGTGTTGATCATAGCCACGCGCTGGGGTTGGCAAAGCGCAGGACACGCGCTGAGTTCCAGGCATTGTTATGGCTCGGCTGTTGTCGTCGTTGCAGCGATTGGACACGGGTCACAACCCGAATGCTTCTCGAGCTAGCAATTGTCACGAGCCCAAGTCGAGTGCCCACGCAATGCTCGGGTCCAATCTATGAACCGCATTCAAATATCGTCACTTGGGTGTACTGCGATCCCCGAGTTACGTCATCAAATTTTGCAAAGGAGAGATTGAATGAAAATGATTGCTTTTGTCCTTGAAATTACACCGCAACAAAGGAGTTTCTTGGCCAATGGCGTTGCGTGTGAGTATCCTTGAGTCCCAGGTGTGCCAGTAAGCTCGTGTCAAGTGAAAAACATTCCAATTGAATATCGTTGCACAGCTCCTTTAACGTTGGAGGCATAAGATGGGCACCAGGCCACGTGGCCGCTTGTTCTGGCTCCGAGTTGAGGGGATAAACGATGCTCATATTTGTCGATATTTTTTTTATTTTTTTTTTTTGTGGCGAGTGCCATTTTTTACGAAGAAAAACTGGAGCAATAACTTTATTCAATTAGTAACGTTAGGGAGGGATTCTAGGTAGTCATTAACGAAAGTAGAGAAATCGTCTCATGGCTCGTTTAATGTCATAGAGCAGCACATTAGAGAGGAAAGTCACACTGATATGCTGATAAACCCAGTCGATTAAGCCAGCCATCCTACAAAAGAAATTATCATCCAGTATGCCGCTTTGATTGAACATTTTAAGCCAACTTGCCTGCCTCAAATCATTTCTCCCGACACATGAAAATAAAATGGGGTCGCTTAGTTTTATTCGGGCAAACATAGAACGAAATTTGGCAAGGAAGCGGGAGCCTGAACGGCGTTATTTCTCCAGCGTTAAATAAGAAACCGAATTATTCAAAAGCTACGAAAATATTCGCATATGCGTTTTGCATAAACATATCGGGTATCCGTCCAATATACATGCTGATGAAGAGAGCTTCGGCCACCGAAAACTACTCGTTAGCACATTGATAGATGGATGGATGCTAACGGCTGTACCCTTTATAACAGGCGGTAGCTTGCACCACCTAGCCTAGAAATTAAGAACCAAAATTATGATTTCTTCCCTTCGCAAATTTGCTTACCCTCTGCAATTTCATGACTTTCACCAGGCGGTGTGGAATATCACCAAAATGACCTTTAAATAATCGGGGAAAAAAAACAACCATAAACACCCTTCCCCCCCCCCCCCCCCCCCCCCCCCCCCCTGCCTCGTTCCCCCGGCGAGGGAGCCGCCAATTTTTCTCTGTTCAAACCTAGTCGGTGTTACCCCGGCACCGGGCGCCCACTGGTGGACAGGGTGGAGACTTTGGGCCGGAGCCATGCGGAGGAGGTCCCAATTTTCCTCTGTTTCGCCTGTCCGGTCCCGCACATGAGATGCTGGAACACAGGTGGCCAGACTTACGAAATACAGTACCGGGCATGGAGGCGATTCTTCGCATCATGCCACACTCTAGCATAAATTAAATTAGGAGTCTTCATATATAAATGTATGTTTACAAAAAAAAAAATATGAGCCATTTATTTCTGGGGTGGGAAGTACGCCAACACAAATATGTCAGCAATCGGAAGATTTGCACTTCAGGCATTACTGTTTTTCGCGGCTTTCTAGACTCAAGTATATGTGCCAGCCCTCCCCTAGATATAATAACCCTAGGTATAATTATTACACATAATGATCCCACAGATAGTGGCTCGGGAAGTATAATAATGATTTCCTGACCAGGTGGATTTTTTTCAGCGGCCACCAGTCGCCTAGATGGCGCGGGTTGCGCTCCAGTTCAGGTGGAAGTCAACTATTCCTGCGTATAGGAGGCATTCACTGGACGCCATATTTGAGGGCGATGTTTAGAGCGCATGCTCAGAACGAGCTCACATTAATAGCCTGCTAAGACCGGCAGCCTTGATGGTGCTAAATACACGCTCCAAAAGGACTGCGGAAGCTCGCCGTCAGCACGCGCTCAGCAGCAGCGCACACGGATATGGCCGCCAGTGAATACTCCCTATACCCCTCTTCTACAACCCTCCGAAAGGTAGCACAAGACGCTTCAGTGTCGAACTAACTTTGCTTCGAGTCATTCGCTAAGCTTAATCAGGCCAGACAGGAGTGTGAAATCCGTTTCACACGGCGTAACTCTTTCGAAAGAACATGTGCGATGCCAGCATTTCGCTTTGGTGCTTGGGAGTGCTTGGGAGTGGGCTTGTGCGGCATTGTCCACCCATTTTTCCGAAATATTGCATAATGTGGACAGCGTTAAACTCCGTCGCCCTGTGCGTTAATTGCGTGGCATCGAACAGCACCCAAATCGTCAGCGTTTTATATGTAGTCCCCCAACATCTTCGGACCTTAGGTATACCTAGACGACGGCATTGAAGCCTGGTGCCTTGCCAGAGGATTCCCTCCGGATCAGGAAACCATCCTCCGCCTCTTCTCGAACTATGTCCATGACACGGGTGTTGAGGCCCACATCTGACCCTCCCAGGCCGTCTTCCAGGCCACATAAGATTTCCCCGCCCTTTTTGTCCTCTCACTAAACGTGTTCTCAATCAATCAATCCTGAGCGTCGAGGTTAATTAGTCCCTTATCCCAATAAATTATTGCTTCGTTTAATTATTTCGTCTATTATTTGAGATGCATTTCCTGAGACGTTCAGGTAAATGTTTCTGACGCTTCAACATCCGCGGCAGAGTTAGTTGTGTATTACGCTGTCACGGTCTGTGAAGCTGACGGCTGATTAGTCCGCAAAGCAGGCGCACCTCCCACGCCACTGTCAGCTCAGGAGTGAATCTATAGAGTCTAGCCAAGTGGCGTCATGCGCAAACAACAGAAATTAATTACCAACTTTCTTTTTAGACGAAGCACAAAGAAGACTCGGCGGTAGAAAAACCAGCAAAAGCGAATTACGCCAGCAAATCCGGAAAAAAGGGGAAGAGGATGGGGTAAAGAGAGGGTTTTCGCAAGAGAATAATGAACGGAAGTGAGATTGGAAAAGGGGTCGCGGCGGCAACCCCAAATTCCCCTAATCCCCAGGGACGGGCCAGTAGCGATGGTGTCCACAAACACGCCGGCAAGCATTGCCCAAAAGCGGAGAAAAGCGCCGTTAAAAATGGCGCGCTATTTTTCCCGCCCGGGCGCACAGTGCGCTTGTAGCAGCCGCATCCGCAAGCCTTGCCATCCCCCGTCCCGAAGGAAATCCTGCCTGCAGACGTTAGACGGCGGTTTGCAGAATTCCCAAACGAGCAGTATGCGCCATTTGTATTTTTGTCTGGCGTTCCGCGAGGGGGCCCGGGCGCCAGCCAGCAGTTGGGGTTATTTATGCTTTTGTGTGTTGTGCGCGGCAACGGCCGGGGCCCCGAAAACGGCGCCAAGTGAGAATATGCTCGCGTTAATGGTGGACGGACCATTTTTTTTTATCTTCTTCCCGTCGCGCATTCCCCACTTTCAACCTCCGGCTTTTTCCTTACTTCCCTATTTTTCATTCGCACCGCTAGTCCTTAATTGGGGACGACACGGCGAAAATTATTTTTGAGCCTGCAATCACGTCGTGGACGCAATTAAAACGCGCTCTAACTGCCTTTCGACGCCGTTATCAGGAAGAGGAACATTTTGTTTTATTCACTTTGTACAACTCCTTTTTTTTTTTCGTGCGGGTTTTTGTTGAAAACTATGAACGGGCTAGGGAATAATCATCCCTATTTGACGACAACGGACGATCACCTCTTGGCGCAAACTCCCCGTATGTGCCGTATGTGCGATGGGTTGTGCAGATTACGCGATAACGCGCGTGGAGGACAGAGCTGGTGGGGGAGCATTTGAGCGTGCGCTTTCGTACGAGTGAGGACGCCACCATACCACCATTTTGTTGCACGCGGACGGACCGAACTCCACTGCAGCGCACACTGCAAGCCCAGAAAGTTTTCACGACACGTGTCAGAAAAGCGCCTGGGAAAAAAAAAGGGAAAGAAACGGATTCGTCTGTAAACAACTGATTTCATCTTGATAGCCATCTGTACGTGCCTCTTCCTCTGTCTGCGAGGCACAAAAGGTAATTTTACTCATCTATATACTCCTATATACTACACACCAAATATCGCAGTTTGGTACGTCTTGAATTTGAAAACGTGACAGAATTCGACGCGCGAAAAGGAAACGGGAGATGGAAAATTTTCAAGGCACGATTGAAATGTCACGTTGAAAACGAAAGATTGCGTTGGCACTTAGGATCTTTTGATCCGGTTTGGACAATCTATTGTTTTTTCACAAACGCAGCATTAATTCCGCTCGCGGACGTGAGTTTAAGACAAATTATATGCATTCTAAATCACATTCGACCTAAATATGTAGTGCTCCCTTTCTCACTTAAGCCATTCTCAATGAAACAAACATTTCCCATCTAAGTGCAGCACGACTTGGCGACGGCGAGTTTGCGCGGTGGCGGACTCTTCTATACTCTGTTTCACTTTACCATGGACCGCAAAAAAACGCTACGAGCCACCCGAGCCAATTCGTTGCTTGGATGGTGTCAGCTGCCCTTCCGATTGGGCGGTCCGACGTGGAGTCACGTTATAACCTACCAGCTATGGATTCGCGCGGGTACCTCGTAGCGTATAGGCTAAAAAGCTCGTAGGCTCGTAGGCTAAACGCTATTCCTTGGGTGTGTGTATGAATGTGTGTGCTTCTCTTCTTGCTGCTAAGCAATGTTCCGCGAGGAAAGAGAAAGCAAACATCAAACTAAAAACAAAACGTTGATGGTTGTCGGCGTGTTTGTTCCGCGGTAGCAAAATCTGGAGACGCCAAGAGGCGAAGCCGCGACGAGCGAGATCGGCATTGTGGCGCCGGTCGCCGGGACGCCAATCGCCCGGAGCAGCCTAAAACCCTAAACGCTGCTTAATTTTTTAATTTTTTTTTTCAGATGCAACATGTTGCTTGTTTTATTTTATGGCCTTGTTTATATTCTTTAGAACTCCCTTCACTGTCTTTCTCCTCTTGAACTCAGTCGTTCGAGCAAGGCGTTCGGGAAGTGCGGGGCAGATAGTTTTCGAGTACGGTGCGTGCTACCATCATGGTGTCATTGTGCGTGCCGGCCGATTTACTTCAAATGTGAGTACTCTACTTTTCGGTCCTGTTTCTAAGCGCCTGTATGACCACTTAATTTGCGTAGAACGGTGTTTTCGATAAAGCCAAGGCCACAAAACGAAATTAAGCGCATAGTATTTATTTTCAGTTTTTTTAGCTTTATTTTATTTCTCAGAAAGCACACGCAAATACTTGAAAAGACAAATTGACCCATAGCCAATTGGCTAGTGTGGGTTCATTAAAAAACTGTTATCTAAGTGCAGAACGTTTAAGACGTGAATTAAAACTTTCCTCGTTTCCGCAACACAACTTCTGACTTCTTTTTTTTTTCATGCAGATGACAAGGTGTTGAACATATTTTTTCTTCTTAACGAGATGGAGCTATTAACTTTTCGTTTTAAGAATCGGTATCAATCGGTTCGCGCTTGGTAGAACCGGTAACCGAACCAGTATTTCCAATTCATCACTGAACCGGAACCGAGCCGGAACAAAATGCAAACCTACTGAACCAGAACCGAACCGAGATAACGACCGGTTCGACTCCCTGCTCACTTCACAGCTGCTCGACAACCCACCACCTGGTGTGACCAAACGCGCATTCCACGCGTCAATTCGCTCGACAAAACCAGCCGCGTTCTTTTTTTTGTTGCAATCAGCAGTGCCGATTTGTTGTTCCTTCGCGTCGCAAGCAGAGCGCGCCGCGATCAGGAGCCTGTCCTATGCAATCCGAGCGCCTATCTCGGCGCAGGCAGAGCACGGACGGAGGACCTCGCGTCTCCCTTTGTCCCCCGAAGCGGATCGCTGCCAAATTGACCGCGGAGGCAGGATAATGAGTCCCTTAAACAGGCATAGGAAATTATAATCAAGCGGCCCATAAAAAGCGACGCCAGCCAGGCAGTCAGGCGGCCGACAGTAGAGCGCGCGGGGCTCGAGCCGCGGCCCGACTCGCCGGCGCCGTCCGTCATCGATCGCAGCGCCGTCCCCGCCTGCTTTTATCGGGGCTCCGGCGACACGGGGGCGATCGGACGGACGACCTTCCGTCGGCGACCCAGAGCACGTCGCCGGGTTTCGGGAAGAGACCGTCTGGCCCCGCACCATGGCGGTCGGCCGATAACGGCCACGGCCGACACGCCACCTGGTCAGGGAAACAGCAGTGCGCACGCGGGGTGCACCAGGGCCACGTGCGTGGGCTGTGAGCTCCAGCGAGCCCGGATATCAAGGACGTCGCTGGGAGGCCGCTCAAGTGTGCTTCCCGGTTGTCGGGACTGGCTTGGTCTGGCAGATGGAAGCCGCCAGAGCCTGTTGTAAGCGGCTGGAGGGGGCCACTGCCTATGGGTATAGACCTTTTCTGCAAGTGCGCTGCCATCTTGAATTGACGTCACTTCCAGTATGGGCGAAAACATTGTTTTGCCTTCGCCACGCCAATAGAAGGCATTTGGGATATAAACGTCACCGTCACACTTTCTCGTTTTGCCTCCCCTTTATTTTTTTTTACTATTTGCAGGTTGAAACGTTGGATTATTTTTTCGTCGTCCATACCGGACACGCCTATTAGGTGGCTGGGGACGAGAGTACACAGAAAATGTATATACCTTCGACCGGGTCAACGCGTGGGTTGGCAACTGGGAAGTAAAGATGCTCGTACGGAGCCGCAAACTGCGTGCTGGCCATTAAAAGCCCTTACGCGCGTTTGCGTTTGTGCGCGGTGCGTTTCGTAGCGGCAAGCGGGCGTGTTGCGCTGCGAAGAGCGCCTGCACCAAACTTGAACACACAGTTGCGTCGACACGCCGTCAGCCGCAGTCAAGAGCCAATAAGAACGCGCTATCGTCGCTAGCGGCTCACCAATAGTAAGCGAAATCCACGGCAACGTGGCGGCACTCGGCAACAGCGTTGGAGTGTTCGATCTTGGGACAATCCCACTGGCTTCCCCGACATTTTGTCAAGCTTGAACCATCGCAGCCTTCGAATCTAGCAGTCCCCACCGCTCCCCAAAATGAAAAAAAAAAAAAAAAAAAAGTTCTGCGAGCGGAGAATTGGATATGCCTCGCCGAGTGGCGCGTGCGAACACGTGACCATTTTCTTTTTTCCCAGCTTCTGATTGGTCTAACGCAACCTGCTGCCGCTGCTGCCGCGTCCAAAGTTGAGCCGGTCTCCCTTGCGGCGCGTTGCGAGGCGCTGCGCGACGCCGCGCATCGTACCGCAAGCAAACGCTTCTGGCCGCAAGGACGCCGCTCCGAACTCAAACGCGTTCAAACGCGAATGTGCGTATGGGCCTTTACGCTCGTCACCGGTATGAAAAAAATTATTTCTTGATTCCTTATCAATCGATAGCGCGTTCAAGTTTAGAAATTAATAATTTCCGCGTTTAACTATATAAATGAGCTGACGTTCAGCTGCGCCCGTTAATAGCACCCAAAATATTTACGCGCTTTAATTATTCTCGAACAGGCAGATGGAAGTTCAATGATCTTCAGCTCGAGCCCAACTAATTACGCTATTCGGATGAGCCCATTTGCGCCACCTCCACGAAATGTTCATCTGTTCGTTTATTTTCTTCTTTCTTCGATTCCCGTGGTTTACGCGATATACTTTGTTAGCTATGCTTCGCGAGACATGCCTGCAGGAATAACAAGCACACGTACACATGCACGCTGGCTCTCTTGCCTTTCTTTCCGCTTTTTGTACTTTTCTATCTGTACACTGGAGGATAGGATCGCGTAACGATAGGATTGTGTCCCTTCGTCAATTGAGCCACACTGACGCTTATAGATCTGTATTCCCTTCACACACCCAACTGCGGCAGTTCAAATAGTGTCATCGCTGTTTGCTTCTATTTGCCGCATCCACTGCGGCAAACATTCGGTAACATTAGATGCTTCAGGCCATCTGTCTGGACCCGCTCTTTGAACTCATTTCTCAGTGCATATTGGAAGCTCTATTCGCCTGACTCACAGGACCCCTCAATCCTTCCCTACACACACAGAGACCCATTGATACAACGAACAAGCAGGCAAACAGACGGAGTCAAGAGCCCACAAAGACAGGCGAGTCCACCGGTCAAGCGAAGCGATGCGGCTACCGAGGACGTCTTCGCCTAATTTATTTTTGAATGCCGCCCGTTAGCTCGACGGCAGCCTCCGCGCGGCATAAGAGGATCGAAGGAAAACTCTCTGACCCTCGAGCGACAGACAAGGCGATCTCTGAGGGCAGGAAGTAGCTTTCGGGACGAAGTGCCCGGCCGGGTCTCTCCCAGAGCGTTCTGAACGTTTGGGAAAATAAAGGGCGAAACGACGCCATATCACTGTCATCCGGCCCTCGCGGTCTCAACTGCATATACGTCTATGCAGTCACTTAAAAGCAGAACTGATTAAACCTTGAACTACTAATTAATGGAGTAAACATTTAGATAACACCATCAAGACAAAGAAACACACACACATATACAAAGGAGATATACACTGGTTCTCCTGGGAGCCACTGCCTTTGGGAGTACCACGTTCGCGGCGAGACGCTCTACCGCTAAGCGGGTTCGTACTCGCGTGGCATGCTGCTCGTTGAGCGCAAACAGACACCAGTCACGTTGGTAACGGTGATAAACTGTTTATTTACAATGAAACAAATAACAACACAGCGGCTATAAGCTGGTGAACGCCGTCGGTGTGGAGATCGCCCACGGCCGAACGGTCGTTCACAAAGGTGCAAAGGACGGGGTAAACGCTCACCGGTGCGCCGGACGGGTCCCCGTTGTCGCCGCCGCCCAATCCCAGGAAGAAGAGAGCAGTGTTGCCAGATGGTCCCACCAAAAAACCGCCAAACGACTGGGGGGTATAGCCCAAAAATAGCCAAAGCCGTAAAAAAAATATAGCCCAAAATAGCCAAGACTAAAATAATGAATTTTAAGCCTTATATTGATAATTTTTCACGCTCATACAATACATGTTACAATCTCTGTTTCAACCCTAAGATTCACCACCTTTTGTGCACATTATATCTTGTGAATTTTTCAAGAAAAGCTTCGGAAGGATGAATATCCGTACAAAACTTGCCCTTCCTTCGTAGGTTTTCAGAAGTACCAAAACACACAGACAGCTTTATTGTGAAGCCCGGGAGATATGGTCATACAATAAAAGAACAAAATACAGAAGCAGAATAGTCATAACACTGGGTGTTTCAAACCAGAACCCCAATATCTCAGGTCCTTACTAATATCCCCCCACCCGTCTCTTTTTCTTTGTGAAGGATATCAGGATATTAGTGTCACCCATTCATGTTCACGCTACTTCTGATTGTGTTGTCTTTTCTTGGGGTGGGCAACGACTGGAAGGTAGTCAATTGTTTAGCGGTGAAACTGCGGACTTCTCATTTTTACAAACCAGGGTGCCTTAGGATTATCAAAATGGGCACCAAAGCAGCATTTGGAGAGTTCAGTCTACGTCCAGGCAGAGCCATATGCGTCCGGGTTGAAGGCGCGCTACCGGGCCTGTGGTAATAGTGCAATCTGTTTGGTTTGCTCCACTGCGCTGTAGGGAGACCGCTTGAACTCAATTTATAGAAGTTTAAAGCCTTTCTTCTTCCTCTCCCTCCTCTCGACTAGCCAAAAGAGAAACTTTTTTTTTGTTTCGACTCTGATTAAAAGTTCGAAAATTAACTAGCCGAACCTCAAAGTTCGGCGTCGAACCTGAGATTCGACAAAAGTTCGCCGCATTCTTAGAAATAGCCCAAAATAGCCACATAGCCAACCACGAAATTTTGACGCCAACTAGAAAAAAATGTAGCCCAATTTGGCTATATATAGCCCAATCTGGCAACACTGGAAGAGAGAGAGAGACTGCTGTCCGCTGGTTTTAAGATAACGGCGGGGGCGAAGTGGCCAATCAAGGAGCGACACGTCGATCTCCTTTGTGCGGGGGTTCGTTACAGAAATCGCCCCAAAGGGGGAGAGGAGGAAGCCACTGGATCAACGAGGTAGAGGGGCTTAGAGTGATAAACCGGAAGTTCCGAAGTGGCACCCCCCCGGTTGCCGCCATGTTTTACGCAAATGTGACCACTCGTCACGTGACCTCACAAGAGCCGTGACGTCGCAGGTAAGATGGCAGCGCCCAGAGCTGGCGGATGCGAGTTTGTTCGGTGCGCGGCAGCCGTGATGTGCAGCGGCTTTCCGAAGATTTCGGGCTTTTTCGTGCTCGCTGACGCAGGTATATTGAGAAAATATGAAGGAATGAGACTTTGTACCCTTTTTGCGCAAGATCGCTCTGGATCATATGGATATTAACACCTGTGAGACAGCATCAGCCGTATCGCCGTACCGGTGCTCGGATTCCGGGATGTGTTCGAGGATCGATAGAACTTTGAGTGCTTTTAGCATAAAATTTTCGCGTTCTCTTAGCTTTGTCTGAACATTGAAATGGCTATGAATCGACGCGAAAGGTATACGTCGCGTTAGGGCCCAGGAGAAGTTGTTTCAGGCCTGCGTCACCGAATAACCATAGCAACTTTTAGCGAGGAAGCTCCTGCGCCCTTTGTGCTAATCGGCGATTCTACATTCGATCGCCTTTCTTCCTTTTTTGGTGAGTGCGAAGTGCACACTTATTTTCAGCTACGAGGATGACGTTTTATTGAGTGTGGGGATGAATAAATCGTTGCAGGCACCTGCTTCAAAGCTATTCGACTTGCAATAACAACAACTGTTTTGGTGTATGCATAGATTAACTGCACCTTTTTCTCTTTCGTAGGATTTATTGCAGCAATACTTTTTTTCATCAAAACTGCATTGTATTAGTCAGTCAATTATTTACTTGGTCTAATTACCTGGATAAGATGATTTATATTTGTGTTCATCCCTTGCCTGAAGAGCAGTCTTGTTGAAAAATGTTGACCATTCCTTTCGGTCTCTTCAATAGCCTTTTGTTTTTAAAAGTGTGGGTTGTCTATACTTCGTACCATTGTAACCTGGAAAAGGACAACCGCCACAGCCCCCTCGAGCCAATCAGAGAGACAGAGCGAAGGTGTGTGACAAATCTGTGCAGACGAGCACTCTGAATGACATGTTGTCATGTGCCTCTCTCCAACGTGCATATTGGCTCACCGAGACTGTAGCCTTTGCTGTTTGCCAAATTGTGATGAAAAAAATTACAGTAGCTACTACTCTAATTACTCCAGGCTTTCATACTTTGGGCATTTGTTCGACAAGAATGTTACGTCTGCCATCACTGTGAACCAGTGTTGTGCCCGTTACCGAAAAAAAGTAACGAAATAGCGTTACTCGTTAGTTTGGTAAAAAGTAACGCGTTATCGAGCTACGTTACTCCTTTACACACGTAACGATATACCGTTACCGTTACTTTTCAAAAATAACGAACGTTACTTTTACGTTACTTTTCTGTTTGAGTACATATGTTTGGCAGAGACGTATGATAAGCCTACTTAACAAACTTGGATAAAGATAAATATTTACAAGACTGGTTTCATAGTGTTTTGATGCGCGAAGCAGCTTAATTTTCGGCATGCAGATTAGGCATTGAAACTGTAAATTACCTGATTCTGTCTCCTTTAGTTGATACATTTCATTCAGACTTGCTGGCCATGGCGACGGTCTTTCGTTATTCATGCCCATCCCACGCGCAGAATGAGTCGGAGATGTTAGTCAATCGGCTTTTATAAACTACAGCATGCGAACGGGGACTGCTGGAACACAACCAGCCAACCAACACCCCTAAACTGTACGCCGGTTTTAGTAACAGTCCGGTTCATACTATTACCAGAGACTGATTTACTTCACTATCTGGAGCAGGACACCGGTTACCAGCACAATGGTTATAATCGCTTGCTGCCTCTTATCAGCAGTAGCTCTTAGTTTTTCAGTGAAAAAAAAAAGTTTCGTGTTTGTAAGTTTTCTTTCCAGGTTTAAAACTTTTTTTAAATTTTTTTATCATGACCTTAGGGAATTAAAGACTAATCGAGCGAAGGATTTTTCTCTGTACAAAAGTGGGTCAGGAACTTTCAGGCAGCGAGGGGGAGAGCGAGGGTAAAAATATTCCACAAAGGATGTTTCTTTCTTTTTGAAACTAGAGAAATGAGCAAGTCGGCTTCGCCACTAGTTGTCCACTGTTGTAAACGGATGACTCTCCACGGCTCCCCCCCCCCCCCCCCCGCTGTCCACTGCTGCTGCAAAAAGCAGGGGGGGGGGAGAGGAGGGAGGGGAGGAGGCTGTAACGCAGTCGTTCGTTCAAGCCTTGTGGGTGGTGACACTACGAAAAAAAAAAGTAAAAGGAGGATGAACGGAATTAGCTGGTAGCCGAAGGTTTTTTTCGCCTTCGAGAAGTGAGCTTTTTTTTTTTTTAACTTTACTGTGACGGATGCTGGTTCCGTGCAACGATAAGCTGGTGCAGGATTTTGAGATAAGCTCGTGCAGGATTTCACTAGTTTTGGTCAAAAGTAACGAGTAACGAGTAACGAAATTTAACAGCCGATACCGTAAAAAAGTAACGGAAATACTTTACTCGTTAGTCATTCAGAACACTAACGAGTACGTTACTGCGTTAGCGAAAAATGTAACGCGTTACCAGTAACGTCGTTACTAGTAACGCGTTACCTCCAACACTGCTGTGAACTCGGCTCAGCGCCCTTGGACTCGAATGCTGCATTAGCATTTGACGTGAACTGGGGCCCATTTGTGTGCTTTACGCCGAAAAAAGATGGCAACAGTTATGTTGCTTGATGGGTTTCTGCAAAGGGTCTACGTATAGGAAGTGTCCTGCTATATAACAATCCATCAACAGATACGATTAAAGTATATGCTCAGAGGTGTGTTCAGGAAAAGTGGAATGAGTGCAGCCCAATGCAACAAGTCTGCCAGTTTGGTATGTCCCATCAATTAATATTGAAGGGTCAGAGATGCGAGTGCCCTCAAAAGGACCTGCGCGTGTGGTGAACACAATTCTTGGTGTATAAACTCTCAAGGCATAAAGGCAAGCGGAAATAGGTTTATCTGGTTAGTGTATCAAATGTTTATTTCCAGTGCATTACATAATTATTGATTCTTAGTTAATGGTTCTATAACGAGTTCTTTCTGCGACAGTCTCCTGTCAGGCGTTCAATCGTAATACCTGTGGACCTTGTTGCGGGATGACGCTCCCGGCACGTCGGTGTTCAGTTTGGTCGAGTAGCAACTTTAACCGACTGATGCCGTCTTGTAATCATACGTCATGTGCGCCTACTGACATCTGATGCACTGAAGCTGCAGGGCTGGCTTCTAATCCGCAAAAATTTCCTGGTAGTTTTCTGCATCAATGCAGCAAGCTCGGGCATGTATTGGTTATATGGCTGTGCCTTTTGCTGTACCGTTGACTTGATAGCTGGCAACAATGTTTGCTATCCAAGCCATTTCACTTCCATTTCGTAATGGAGATTTATTGTGCACCCCACGACCACTGCAACTTGTGCAAGCCTTGTGTGGCAAAGTGAAGTCTCGTGATGCTTGTAGTCCACTTTTGAGGGAAACCAACCATTCTATTTCTTAAGGTCACTGAGCGGCATTCTCCCTCAAAGTTGGAAATTGTGTGCTTCATGGCGTGGACACAGATAATTAGTGTCAGCAAATTATTAGGTATTGTCCTTGGGCGACAACCGACACCAGATCAACTCTCCTTGCATTGCCGCTCACCTGCTTTGTCGTGCTTACCTCCCGTCCAGAAGAAGTAGATCACGAGCTTCGGGGTAATGTCGCCACCACGGACAAAGACTGCCGAAGATAATCCTCAATCTTCCCCGGACGCTCGTCAACACGTGGTCGAGGGTCGTTCGGCACGAACCCTTGCAAGCCAATTCATTGGTACGGGAACCTCCAGTAGACAATGTCGGCCTCATGCAGTGGTAGCAGAGTGGTTTTCGGTTGGCCATTCGCAGTACCTCCGTCTTCCTCGGTGTACTTTGTTCAGCGCGGACCTACACTGGTTCTTCTCGAAATCGGGAACGCTTCGGCATTGGGGTATTTCGTTGAATTGGCATTGAATAGTAACAGGTAGCCGGTGGTGGTCGTTGTGACTTTGTGGCATAAGTCGCCCTCGTTTGGTCAGATGCCGCTTCGTTCGAAGAAGTCTCCAGTTGAAATGCCTGTCAAACTTCTGAAAAAATCTCGGCGATCAAAATTAAAGTCGGGCAACTGATGGCAGGAACTAGCTTCCTTATCTCCTCCCGGACACCGTTCTGAATGATGTCACGGATGCCTTGGGGGCTGGCGTCGAAGTTGCAGCTGGACGACTTGAGTGTCGCGACGCTGGGGAGCTTTTAATAGTGACGTGCTCGGGCCTGCAGTGTGCATTCAATGTTGGAAGCTGCATTGATATGAACCCTTCGACTGTTGTCGTGGGGTTGCGGACAAGGCTGCTGAAGGTGTCCCTCACATGAGGAACATGGGATTCTTAGCTTCTTGTCTTCTGTAGCATCAGGGTTGGCGTGGGTGCTCGTTCAGAAGCAGAACATCCTCCACGAAGGTGGTGACGCTCTCGTTGGGGCCGTGTCCTGGACAGAATCGGGAATTCAGCTCTCTCTTGTCAATGTTGGCTGATGAACATGCACTTCAGCTCGGTCTTGCAAACTTCCCACGACGTTAAGGAGGATTCGTGGTTCTCAAACCAGTGCCTCACAGTTTCTTCCACGAGAAGTATAGGTTCTGCAGGAGCCGGTTGTCCATCTACCCACTGTGGCGGGCGACACGGTCATATTGTTCAATCCAGCCCTCGACGTCTTGTGCACCTTTCGTGAAAGGGCATCGGAGTGCGAGGTGCGACGGGCATTCAAACGATGGTGGGAGCGAACGTGGTTTGCTGCGACAGGGTTGTCATTGTTGGCTTAGTCAGCTTCGGTTTTTCTGGCAAAAGACCTAAATCTGTTGGTTCTTGCTGGTAGCAGCGCCTGGCTTGGATTTCAAGTTCTTCGTGGTGTATTTCCGAGTTTCGCCCTTGTGGTACTCGCTTGTCTTGCAATTTTGCTGCCGGGCTCGGGATAGGACTTGGTTCACGGCTCGCCGGGGGTTTAAGACTCGGGATAATGTGCCACCCGTGTCTTGTTATCGGGCAACCCGGCTGAGGAGCCGCCAGGGTAGACACAGAGTGAAGGGTTATGGGTAAAGTGCGCAGCACCTGCACCAGAACATACAATAACAGCTGAGCATGGCCTGGAACTTTCCAAAATAGTAAATATTGATAGAAAATAGGACTGGAGCAAGCATCCGAGACAATATAACAAAACAGACAGAAAAGAGTCTATCGTGACCACTAAAGAAGCTGCACTGCTTTAGTGGCATTCTGTCCGAATAAATCCTCTCCTTCTGGGTCGGGCGACTGCCGTGGCCGAGCTGAACTGAAATCGATGTGAGACCGCTTTTCTGGTAATGAGCCGCTGCAGACTGCCGTCGCAAAGCGGCGTGAATGGGTGGACTGGGTAGGTAACGCGCGCGATGAAATGTCCACACAGCTTGCAATTCGCGTAACGAGTGTTGAAACTTTGGTGTCGACGAAACGTGCGACAGACCAGCGGACTCAATACCAACTGCAACACCTGTGCTCAGTGAAGGTGCACGTCTACGCCAGAACAATTTAGTAGGCAGCACAGCATCACCTAAAGCACGGCACAGGAACTACCAGCTTGAAGGCAGCTCTTCGGCGCGCCGCACACCTGTGCTCCGTAGAAGAGCACGTCTACGCCGAAACAAATTGGGAAGCAGCACAGTATCACTTAGCACGGCAAGGGAACTACAAGCGGCAAGGCAGCTCTGCGGTGCACCGCACAACCAAAGTGAGCCTTCGGGCATTTGAACGAAGCGACACCACGATTGCACACTGCCAAGCACGACTCACACAATTTCCGTCGCTAAACTGTAGTGTATCCATACATTGCACACGCTTTACTGCAGATCTCGAAGGTTCCGACGGTCAACTAGAGCACAGAAACGTCGCCTTAAATTTTATCCTAGCGGTACATATCCGAATAAATCCGGGGTGCGAGCAACGTAGGGAAGATTGTCTCTTCCGTGGCAATATCGCCGTCGGTCACCAGCGAAATGCACACCGTTCCTCCGTATTTTCACCTTGTACCTACGTCAGATACCACGCTGAACTCTGAAGTCGCTGTCGACCGGCCTCATATGACGGCTTCTGCGCCTGAAATCAACTCGCCGAGACGAACGACAACCAACAAAGCATCCGACAAGCTCCGGCCCAGCTGGGGCCAGCCGCTGCATGGGGGCTGCCATCTTTCCTGTGACGTCACGCATTTGGTTCGGTCATGTGACGAGTGGTCAAATTTGCGTACAAAGGCAGCCGCCTTATGGGGGTCACTTTCGAGTGCAGACCGGAACCCCGGTTTATCGCTCTAAGCCCCTCTACCTCGTTGCACTGGATGGATGATGGATGGATGAATACGGCTGAGCCCTTTGGATCGGGCGGTAGCTGCTTACCACTGGCGCTGCTTACCACTCACAGTGGTAAGCAGCGCCACCTCTCGCTACGTCAGCGCGGCCGCCACGGCGCGCCAAAACGCTGACGCGACAGAATGTTGAGGGATCACAATCCCCACAACACATAGGTCTTGCCAGTCTACGCGCTTTGTGGGTTCCTCATGTAGTCGTATTTTTGGCTCAACAAACTCCACTCAAAACCACGTTCACTGCACTATTATTTTGAAATGAGTCTACCTTCACCCAGAGAGCTAGATGCTTTTAGAACTTGTGGCTACTATGGCGACTATATTAGCATTAATTTTCGAGAAAAAAAAAAAACAAGAAAAAAAAACATTTACGCGTTTTTTAGTTACCGGCGGATAATCCGCGGATATCCGTAGTAAATTGGCGGATGCGGATAAAAATGAATCAGATATGGCGGATTCCGGATCGAATGCGGATAGGATATGGATATCCGCGGGTCCGGATCGACATTTTTGCCGAGGCGGCCCGGCCCATTAACGCGTGCGGCCGTAGAGTGTAGAGTGAATAAGTGAGTGATAATAGGAAGTGCATCATCGAATGTACTGCGGCAGTAAACTACTCCCTTAGATAAAAGGTGACTATCGGGGAGAAAATTGTTCTTTACGTGAAGAAATATTTGATTCTCACCAAAGATCGCTTGAGAATGTTCCATCTCGCCAAAATTGCTGTTCCTAGAAAAAGTAAAGAATGCAGGAGCATCAGCCGTTCCGGGAAAGCGTGTTCTTGCTTGGCAGGGAAAGAGCGGAAAACGTTCTTCGGGCGAAGAAAACCCAAAACGTACAAGCCACACGAAGGTAGAAGAAGCCTGCGACTGGCCTCTTCGCCTACAAGTAGATCGAGGAGACTGAATTCGATACTCTGGAGAGGTGGAACTTGAGCCAGCACGAGTTTCTGGACCTCACTCTTGTAGCGCAGTTCGTGCATGCGAACCCCAGTATCAAGTGCACCAACAAAGAAAGACTTCTCATTGGCGGGTATAAATCTAAGAGAGGCGAACCGTCTGAATTCGTCCATGTTGACGATATTACCCATATTTCTTCTACACAGCAACTTCGACAAGTGAAACGTTGCGTGTGTGTGCGTTTTCTTTTTCTTGAAAGTTGGCACTGAGTTGTTTTTAAGTATTTGGTTCCGAGCGTGCAGTGGACGTTTTGGGTTCAAAACTGAAGCCGATAAAAGGGGTTGTCAATGTTTAATACTGTGATATTTTCCTACTGATTTGCTTGCTCCTTACCACATATACACGAGTACCTTGCTGCGGTGAGTGAGCGCCTTTCCTCTCCCACTTTTTTTATTATTGAGCATAAATGCTTTTTTTTTTAATTCAATTAATTGCTGTTTCCTAAAAATAAATTTAGAATTTCTAGGGACTGCACTTTTTTTTATAAAATTAATTTAATCAAAATTACATATTTAAAAAAAATCCTCAGAAAAAATAGGAAGCACTTGCTTACATAGAATGTTTTCATCACCAGGATGTCAAAGCAGGCATGAACATGCCCATCGGCTACAATGTCTAATCACGCGTACATTTACCGACCCCACCCAAAGTTGGCCTCAGCGCACGTCAAAGTTAACAGTGAGACACCGAGGCCCTTGACGATAGTATTCCAGGGAAAGTGCAACTAACGCGGTCCATTTTCATCCTCCATCTTCTCCACGGAGGAGAATTCCCTCTTGACCTAAATGATCCTCGTGAGCTCGGAAGAGCCGGCCATAAAAGCGCTCTGGCTAAGTTCGCGAGTCGCCCCAGATGACCCCTCGTCTGGCTTTCGCTCCGCAAGCATGCACTTACACGGTCGTCCAGTTCCGAGAACGATCGCTTTGCTCGTTCTTTCGGCCCAGTGCGCGCGCGCGAGCGTGTGTGTGCCCAGCTTTCGAGCGCCAATGATTGCTTCACTCCGCTACATAGTGAAACCAGGGTCGAAAAAGGGACAAGGGAACCGCGCGCTCCGTACACGGTTCTGCAGCCAAAGACCGCGTGGTCGCACCTCAGCCCGAATGGAACCATTCTTGCTGGCACTGCTGCTCTAGGTGCCCGGCTTCCTTGCGACACGCGCTGCCTGCGCTCCTGACGCTCCGAAGGAAAAGGGGGGGGGGGGGGGGGGGGGGGGAAGCGAGGAATGATAAATTGTCCCCGCGGGTTTTGTCGGAGCTGGCTCTCCGTTTACATATTAACCGCGACGTTATTAAAAAAAAACGACAGTTTATGGGGCGTTTTCTCTAAATTCTTTGGTTGCACTGACTGCGTTTATGCACTGTGCATGGAAAGCAGACCATCTCGCACTAACTGCACGTTTAAGCCCATGCAGGCGAAGGAAATAAATTAATTGCACTCTCTTTTCATGCGCGCATAGTTCAACAGGAGCGCTTGCAATAACTCTCACACTACGGCGGTGTCCTCAAACTACAGTTTTAATACCTACATTCGACGTGATATGACGATTCGAAAGAGGATGCACAGAACAGGAAACGTCTACCTGCGTACGGAGAAGCGTCGGGGCCCCCTATTCGAACACTAGAGCTCTCTATCGACATACAACCCCCCCCCCCCCCCCCCCCTTTTAGAAATGACCTCCCGTCACACTGGCGGCACGCGCCCCATTATACCGACAAGACATTCAAACTCAAAACGCGCAGTCCGCTAGGAACTAAAGCCAGATCCCCAGGGCGTCATTTCGGCAGTCACGGCAGCCACGGCAGCTGAGCGCCTCGCGCTGGGAAAGCCGAACTAAGCAAACGAATGCCCTTCTGGGCCAGTTTGAAATAGTACCGGACACGAGAGGACATTCGGCCGACTTCCAAAACAGTGATCACCGTATGCTTCCTTTTTTTTATATTTTTTTTTATTACACTTTTAAAAGATTTCTTTTCCAAATAACCCCAAAAAAGCTGAAAAAAAAAAAAAAAAGAGTAGCGCTGCTTCGGCAGGCGGCGAGCCGGTCTGCCTAAAACGTGCGTGTCGATATCAGTTGCCGACTTTTCTCGAGCGCTGATTCAATTTAATCCATTCCCGAGCGGTTTTCCCAGGGCGCCCGACTTGAGTATCGGTCCTCGCTGTTCCCCGAAGCACGGCAGCGTGAAACAGCGGGTTTTCTTCCCGGGGAGCCCGTCTAAGCCTGGCCATCTTTTCTGAGGAGCTCCAGACGGCCCCCTCCTAATACTTTCCCAGATTGACTGCCGCTGCCAGCGCCGCTTCCACTGCCGCGGCTGGTGCTACAGAGCGCGTGCGTTCCATACTCCATTACCCCTATGAGGTCCGCTGAGTCGCTACATCCAATTTGTCACCTCCACGCGCTTGCGCCAACGAAGGAGACCAGGCCCAGCGAGGCCAGGCTCATGAATCGCTGCCGACACCTCTGTCCGCACGAATCCAAACTGCGGGGGTCTCCCGGGATGCGAGGACGACAAGGCGCACCGCTCGACGAGCCCAGAGCGTGGCTGCTGCGCGGGAGACTCTCTTACAGATAAATGGCGGTGACAGCGCGGATCTAAACAAAGGCGACGCGCTTTATATGTATCCATCGAGTCCTCAACGACATCGGCCACTGAAAAAGTGGAGGGATTTGTTATTTTCACGGAGACAGGGTTGAGGCGGTTCGCGGTGGGAAGTCTCGCTGATGCGACCGGCTCGACGTTAGTTTAAGAATGCGTTCTCTTTTCTTTCCTTTTTTTTTTCCCTTTTCTCGTTTCTCAATTTTTCTTGTGTGTATATTGTTTTTATTCGAAGGTATAGATTGGAGTTTGGGAGAATCGAATACGCTGCTGCGGAAAAAGTAAACAAGGTCCCTGTCGCTTGTGTCGGCGTCTGTTTGAGGCAGGCTTAAAGGCCAGCGGTATACGTTGTACTGCATTACACTCACTGAGTGGCTTCGTTGCTAAGGCGCTTTACGACCAGCAAACCTCGCGGCTGTGCGGACGTCAAGGAGAGCTCAAAATATACTGAGAGTGCAACGAGGACGATCCTCGCTATCGGTTCCTCATCGGAACAGTAAAAATTCAAAAGCATCACGTGACATCAAAGACTATTGAATGCCCCGCGACTGATGACAAGGATCATGCGGTTGCGGCACGCTGCTGAACATGCATTTTTAACTCGATGTGTCCTCTCAAGCTTTTCGTTTCGTGCAAAATTACTTTTTAAACTGAGTTATAATAGTACGTTATTTGGTTCCAAGACTTCCATCCATGCTCCCATCGGTCCGTGCATGCAGTACACCTGCCACAAGCATAAATGGGCCGGGGTATTCGAGGTTCAATCGAGTCCATTAAAGTATCACATAGTAAAGAAATATTTATTTTTATTATTAGTTTTATTAGTATTAAGAAGTTCAAAAGTCCTGTGTGTTGTATGGAAGTTAAAAGAGCGGAAAGTTCGTCTTCTTAAAGGGGTCGTGCAACGATATCGGGTTTAATGCTTCTTATTTTACACTACCTTACTGGCACATAGTGGGACCCGAGTATACTCGTAAAGGAACGCCACCGACCAGGAATCTTCTTTGTCGCGGCGTAATTTCGCTGAAAAGGGGACTCCCTCTCTCCGCCTCTCCTTCGCAAAACTTGATGACGTCGTCATGGATATTGCATTGTTGACGCGGGACACCAGTGGTGACGATGGTCAAATGCTGCTCAGAGATGGGTCATGAGCACTGCGTGAGCACTCGATTGGGCTCGTGACAATCAAGGCCTCGACGAGCATTCGGTTAGCAGCTCGTGTGACGCGTCCAATCGCTGCGATGACGGGGATACTCGAACCCTAACAATGTCTAAGTCAGCGCGGGCCCTGTGCCTTGCCAACCCCAGCGCGTGGCTATGATGAACATTGGCAGCACATAATCGGCACCAGATCACGCGGCAGCTTGTTCTGGATGCGAGTTAAAAAGGCAAACGCTGCTCGTATTTTTGCTCCTGTTCAGTTTTTGCTGCGACCGCCTTTGCGTGGAGAAAAACTAACGCACGTTTCGTACGTGATAAACGTCAAGGATTAACTCTACATAAGCGGTATTTACTGAAAGTACAAAAAATCGTTGCACCGCCTTTTTAAGATAGAGTTCGGTGTATTCGTATAGAGGCAATTTGGCAGTGTAGCGCTACCGCGCGCACCTGGGATATCAGCTTTCACCATGCAGTAGTGATTACGCCAGCGCTCGCCGGTCCAATGAGCGCCCATCTCAACACTAGCAGGGCTGAGGATCGAGCCCGGGGCACGTCCTGCTACGCGAGTTTTCGCTCCACGTGCTCCGAACTGCGGCGCCCCAACACACTCGGTCAGTAATCCCCCTTCCGAGCATTGCGCAGGTCGTAACTTTCATTTTCTCGCGTACATCGGGAATCTTCCAGCACACAGTAAAGTGACAAAACAGGAACAGAGAAGCAACGTCATTCGCAGCTGCTGCAATAGGAAAGGAAAATCCGGGAGAAGTTTTGCGCATGTGCTCACGAAGTATCACATATGCTTCGGCAGCAAGTTGGCTCATATTAATCTCAGGACGAGTCCGAAGATCTATTTCTTTAACCAAACTACGCCGTAAAGGGACAAAAGGCGACGTATTTCTCATTTGAAGATGTTACTAACTCCGCTGTCCATGCGCCATTTTGAGAAAACTAAGAAAATGTAGGACGTATGAACAGGGTTCAACTTTCCCAAGGAATGGCCATGCTGTGAGCTATAGATGAAAAAAAAAAGACGCAAAGGAGACGCAGAAGAAATCGCTTACGAAAGTTTCGGCTAGGTTCGCCGGCAGTCTTGGGCAGTAACTAGTTACTAGTAACGCGTTACCGGTAACTAGTAACTTTTTCAGTAACTTGTAACTGTAACTCGTTAGTACTTGGTGAAAATTACTCGTAACTGTAAAAGGGCTACAATTTTTTGAAAGTAACTGTAAAGAGTAACGTCGTTACAGTTAAGGCCCGTTCACACACATGCGTCCGTAGCGACCGGAACGACCGGAGCAACCGAAACGACCGTTGCAAGGGTCTGCAACCGTCAGTTGCCATAGCGACGGAGGGACGCACGCACGTGTCGATCCCGACGCAAGGAGTTGGAGCGAGCCCAACTTTCCCCGATGCGTTGGAAACAACCGAAGCGACCGCAACGGCAGACCAATCACAGGTAGAGGAGAATGGGTCGCGCGCGTTGCATGCCGGTCGCGGGCCGGCTCCTTCTGTCTGCAAACATGGCGTCGGTGGTGATCGTCGATGTGGACGGCGGGGTGAAAGCTCATCGTTCCGCGTAAAAGCGCTAGCCTTGACTGTGAATTTCCGTCGTCTGTCGCTGTAATAACCCAGCACGTATTAGAAGGGAAGATCCACCTACTCGTGCGGCGATGTCGTGGTTGCACTCTCAAGACAGCAGAAACGCCCGTGCCGTCGTGTTTGTTTGCTTCGACTACAGTGGTGCTTTCTAAGCATTTGTGTCCTCGAACATCGCCCGGATTTCTGATTTGGCGCATTTCATGCGTGTGCTCAAGTTCAAGGTATTACTGACGCGTACCGTACAAAGGATGCGAATTTTCACGCGTTTCCATCACCGGAGAAAAGTGACTAGTGTTAGCTATCCTGAACGCTCGCAACGTCTACCTGATCACGAAATCGTATTTCTACGTTGCTATATCACTGATAAGATTACATCGTCTTTTATAATCGTAGAAAAGGCGTGTGGCGAGATTTGTGCTATTGTCAAAGTCGTGTATTAGAGTCGTGATCGTCCAAGACGGCGTACTGCAAATTTTTCGTTTTTTTTTTTCATCCCCTGTACCCTGTAAGCCTATCATGAAAAAAAAATATTAATAAAGCTTTAGGCTATAGAAGTCTGTCTGTCTATATTCTGTTGCGGTATTGAGTGGCAGTGTTGCGGTATTGAGTGGCAGTGCGTCCCCTTTTTAGGGGCACCGCTGAAACTGCTGACGGCGGCGTAGGAGCGGTCGCCGTGCTGCCGACCCTCTGCGCTTGTTGCAGTGGTTGCAGGTGTGTGCACGCGCGGCGCAGAGCGGTCGTCCCGGTCGCTCCGGTTGTAACGGACGCATCGCGCTCGTTGTACATGTCTGAACCAGCCTTCACTTCTCAGATTTGTGGAAAAATATTGCAAACACGACCACCAAATCACCTCGTAACTCGTGAGAAAGTCCCAAGTCCTGACACGGGAAGGGCACAACAAAAACTGCTGCAGAAACCGTCTGGAGCACGAGGGAAACAAATAAAAAGAAACTAAATTTTGGGTGACCATGCTTGGCCAAGCTGGTCTCGCCAACCGGGAGGATGGGGACGTTTGTGTCCGTACCTGCCGTGTATGGTACATCGTCCACAGCGCATGCAGATGTAACAAAGCGCGACATATCTGAAACGTTTCACCTTTCTTCGTCCGGCGGAGGGAGGGAGTGCCTTTCGAGGAGGACAGATTTTGGTGATCGTCGCCCCAAACGCCCGCAGGATTACGGCACAACCGACTTTCCGAACCTTGCCTTTTTGCCGCCAAGCATACGTTTCCTTCCCCTCTAATTTGAATCGTCCAACTCCCAGATGCACTCTTGCGGGGTCTTGACCTTAGCCCATTTGCCCTCCGTTTTTCTTTTTTTTTTTTTTTTTTTAATGCACAATTATTGGCTTTGTTTTCCGTCACCCGCTTGTTGACCCCCATTGCTCTGCTTTTCGGGTCCCGTCACTTGAGAAAGCGTATTCGCTCGATACGTCTGTGTCATTCTCAGTGTTGCCATTTTAGCGATTTTGTCGCTAGATTTAGGGATTTTCTTTACATTTAGCAACGAATTTTTTTTTTTTTTTAATTTACCGGCTAGCGACTTTTTTAGCGACTTTGGTGTTCAACCGTAATCTCGTTATTTTGAACAATTTTAGAAATGCTCGCGGGCTAATAAACCCTTTTGCTTCTCTAGCCGAGTTTGCTTTGGATATATGCTCAGTTTAGCAGCGCGCTTAAAAAAAAGTCAACACTGTAAACACTGCAGACCATTTCTCCCGCGCCCACGTACCCACGTGGTCTCCGCCAAACGTTGAGAAGATTGTCGAACTGTTTAGGGAGGTGTCAGGTGAACTTAATTTTACCTGGGAAGTGAGTGTGAATAACTGTGCATTCAGTTTTTAGACATTTTGATCCTTTTTTCTGAAAAGCATGTCTGTTGGCAGCATTGTCCGCGCACTAAGAAAAGCCTGGTTTTGTTTGAAAGTGCTCACTCTAAACTCGTAAAGAGAAGTATAGCCTTGACATGTCTAAGTGCGGCTCTGGGAAAAAGTTGCTATCACCAGATCAAAAATCAGTCTTGAACAACATTCAAAAAGGTTAAGAGACATTACAAATATTATTACAAATAAAAAATACCTGAGATGTGATTATTCGAGGTTCACTTACTTTAAAAGGGTTTAATAGGCTTTTGGAATTCAGCGAATATTTTAGCGACTTCCTGGCGAATCAAGCGAGTGTTTAGTGACTTCCTGGTCTCAATTTAGCGGCGCGCGCAAAAAAAAAAAAAAAAAAAAAAAAAAGATGGCAACACTGGTCATTCTGCTTGTTTGTGCGTCTTCTTGAAATTGAAAGACCGCCCTTAGCCCGGACGAGAGGCATTTGACGTCAGTTGATTTATAAATATTCACGTCGGGGGCTTTCCGGGTGGTCTCTTCTATTTCGGGTGGTGAGATGGCGGGAACATAGACGTATCCGATCTGGTTAGGAAGTGGTGAAGAAAAATATCGCAACAGCCGTTTAGAATTCTGCACGCGGTGGTAGTTTGCACCTCAATCAGTTCTCTTTTGCACCGCTGCCGTGTTCAGAGGGTTTGACGGAGGAATGTTGCCGCAACATTGCTTTCCATGATTTTAAGAGAAGCTTTGTGTTTCATGAAAGATTGTGCGCACGCAGCAGAAAACGATTCGACCGACAAGTGGATTGGAGTGGCAGGCACGTAGCCAGGATTTTGTTTCGGGGGGACCCGCCCATGACAAAATGCTGTATGAGGGGGAGGGGGGAGAGGAGGTCCCAGTAAAATGGAAAATTTCGGGAGGAGGCCCGGGCCCCATGCCCCCCCCCCCCCCCCCTGCCTACGTGCCTGTGGAGTGGCATAAGAAAACATATAGATTGCAAGATATATCATATTATTATTGACTTCACACTAGCAGGTTATTTTTTTTTATTATTATTCCTTCCGTCCCATTTTGCCTCACAAAAGAAATCAGGAATTTAAATTCACCGACTGTAAGCTCGCACCATGACTGGACAAGTCCGAGATTTAGACGCGTGCTGTTGTATTCGTGTATACATTATGGTGGTCGCACTTATTTTTAAAGTTCTTCGTGGATCATCAGCAGGTATCTGCTAGCTTAAAATATTGAAAAAGGTAAAGTCGCTCGTAATTTTGCCAAAGAAGAATTTATATAAATGCTTTATTATATAGTGGATTTACTCTAATACTGTCTTAAATTATGATCTTGTTCAGGGAGCTATTCGTGGTAAAAATTGAAATAGGACGAACCAAACATGTCAATACTGATTATTGGGAAAATCTTAGTTTCTTAAAAAAATCAGAATCACTACCGTGAACCACACAATGTCTTATGAGAAATCTATGCTAAATTAAGGCCCACTAAGGAAGGTTCATTTTGAATGTTTTCTAATATTTTTTTTTTTTTGTGTAGCAACGACGAAGTAACGGCGTTACTTTAGCAAAGTAACTGTAACAAGCTACTCTTTCATTTTGTAACTGTAACTGTAGCAGGGTTACTTTTTTTCATGAGTAACTGTAACTGTAACACTGTTACATTGCCGCGGTAACGTGCCCATGACCGTAATCGCTGCAAATACGCCGTGTTCGTGTAAGTCCGACCGCCGCCAACTCGACGGAGCCATCGTATCAAGCAACGCCAGAAGGGCATCGCTCGTTGTCTCTCAGGGTTCGTCGGTTCAACCAATCCCGCAGAGAAGAAAGCTCACATTCACTCTACCCGATTGCTTTAGCCGCACAAAGGAGCCGTGACGGTGCACGTTTGCCGGTGCCTCATTGGCTCCATCGTGCCGTTGGCTGGGGGTTCGGACTTCAAGTGAAGCGGAGCATAGCTCCAACGAATTCAACGCGCGGTGCCATCTGCACAGTGCTCAGGCGGCCTAGACGTGTGTGTTCACCGGGAGCGAGCACCAGGCAGCAACAGCGCCGCTTGCAGCGTTTTAATTACCCAGCGCCTCGTTGCAAAAAAAAAAAAAAAAAAAAGAAAATAGAGAGTGGCATGCGCGAGTCTATCGACCGCAGCCGGGTTCGCCTTGAAAGGTGGAAAGCGCCCACTTTGAATTTCGAAGAAGCCTCCCGGGGATTTCACGGAAGCGTCCCAATGTGCGCGCCGGAAATTTTTTATTTTTTTCTTATTTCGATTGCCGCTGCGCACCGATGCAGCCATTAGTTCGTCGGAAACGCCGCAGGCTGGGCGTCAAAGAAGCTCGGCCGCGCACAGCGGGCGTCATTCATTTGCAACGGAGCTGCGTGGAGGAATGTGACAGCCAATAAGAAAAGAAAGACACGCGGCCCGGCGTTTTCGGGGAGGACATTTCCTCCACGCAGCACTGCGAGTAGAGTTAGCAAAAAGGTTTCGTGTGTGTGTGTGTGCGCGCGCGTGCGTGTGTCTGTGCGTGGGGGGGGGGGGGGGGGCGAGGGAACTTGAGTGGAACTTTGGAGTGGGACATAGGGAAATACGTATATTTATCAAACATACAAGGACCACAAAAAAAAAATTATATATATATATATATATATTGTGATGTTTCGCTGTCCTTGTCCACCCACCTCGCATCACTCACTTAGCAAATGATTGTGGAATCCTTTAAGGACTTCAGACAATAGCGTTATTGATTAGAGGGCTGTGAAATTATCCTTACTATGCAAGTTCCGATTTGTTTAGATCGAACGGAAAGAGCCAGGGCGTTTATAATTCGCACATGTGAGAGGCCCCATGATAGACACACTTTAGCTACCCCTGTCGGTTAGCACTAAACTGAACCAGCCCATATTGCCGCTTACTGGATCCGATCCACTCCTAAACTGCGAGGCGCGTTGGGTCTGGCCGGTGTTGGCTGGCCGGCTGGCCTCGCCGAAAAGTGGAGATGCTGCGGAAAAGGAGGACGTGCGCAAAAGTGGAAAGCACGAAGATCGAAACCACAAAGTGATTTTTGTCTTTTAGCCGCGGAAGCCTAACAAATAACTGGCCACCGAACAATTTCAATAAATTTAAATACCAAAAGTTTATACAATTGAAAAAAAAAAAAAGATCTACGTACGATTTTTGGACAAGTGATCCTAGACGAAAAATAGCAACTGTTCTTATTTTAGCACGTCTGACTTATTATCACAGCCAATATTTTAGCTCCAGTAATTATAACCAATGTCTCACCGTCCAGATGAATTGCACCTTGTCAGAGAATCGGCCAGGTCCATAAAATTGAATAAAAGAATAACTTGTTACGCATTCAGCCAGAGAAAGTCCAACCAAATCATTCGCCGCCGCTTCGCGCCTCATCCGCTCCATGTTGCAAGAACGGTATAACGAGCGAAAATCGTCGAGGAGGGGGGGGGGGGGGGGGGGGGGGAGGGAGGGAGGGGGAGAAAGGAAGGCAGTAACAGAAAAGCTTCGTTCCGCGCGAGGTATTACTTCGTTGCGAGTCAGTGGGGCACTCTCATAAGAGTGCTCTTTACTTACTCAAGGGCTAGTACCAGAGCAATAAAACGAAAGCAGCTCGCAGTACTTCCAAGTGCCTTCGTTGCTCCGTCGTGCGACGTTAAAAGCGTACATGAGCAATTACAATATTAAAGCTCACCGTGCTTACAAGAAGCCGAACAAAATTAAAAAAAAAAAAAGAAGTTTTCCTCGGAAAATCTGGGTAATCATGTGTCGTAAAGACAAGCAGACAGCCAGACGGCCTCACTCCCCGCCTCACACGTAATGGAGGCTTCCATTACATCGCAAACGTCCTAAAGCCTGAGCTGTCCTTACACAGGCTGCATGGTAACAACCGTTAGGTCTAGCCCGTCAGCAGCAGCAGCAGGCAAAGAACCTTCCGTGTAACGACCGCCATTTGCTATATAGCCCTCAGGCCACACGGCTCGTATATATATATATATATATATATATATATATATATATACATCCTTCCAGCATCACCGCCGTATACGATGCTGATGATCTTTTCACCCATACGCGAGACGATCAGAAGCAATTTGAAAAATGAAAGTAGAGTTCTGTATTGGAACGCGCCAGACAGCGTAAACACAAGCCATAACTGCCGCTCTATACGAAAACGAAAGTCGTCACAAGGTCACTGTGATCGTTCACTGAAGACCTTTCGATCGAGACAACGGCTGACATTGCGACAATTTCCAGCGACATTGTTCACTCGAAACGACGCCGTTTATAGCTACACTTTTTATGATCTTCGAAACTTTTTTTTTTTTTTCGAACGCACGAAATAACAGCCTAAAAATACTAGGTCGTCTAGCTAAAATGTCTCCTATCGGCTACAGATCACAAACTTTCGTTGAATATCCTCGTCCACGGAAACAGCGCAAGATCTTTATTCTGTGCAGCGTAGTAGAGGCGAAACTTTGGTGATGATGCATCATGCGTTTTGAGCGAGAGAAAGTCCTGTAAACGTATACGAAACGAAGATCCCAGAGGCGAGCGAGCTTCCGCGAGTGGGAATGATGGTTCGAAACTGGCCCCGCGATTTGTCTGTTTGTGTCTAACTGCTTGCGTAGTCACGATTACTGGTCTTGCAGCCATCGATGACTGGGCTGGAACTGCTGTAATTGATTTCGTTGTTAATGCCATATAAGCTTGACTTCGACATTATGGTCGAGAGGCCGAAGTGGCAGCTCAGCAGGGAATGTGGCCAAATGCCCCCTAAAGGGAGCACGTGCGCAGAGAACCAACGTTACTAAAACACTCAGTTGGGAAACTCCCATAGAGACAGCTTTGAAAAAGTGGCCCCAATCTGTCTCCGAGCACCGAGCTAATGACGAACACAACGCCACCATATCTCCCGCAGCGGCCACTCGAGGAACTGCACGTGACTTCTATTCTGGCTTTTAGAACAGATACAGCGGTAGAGGTTACAGGGGTGCCACCCCAATCTCCCCGGCGGACGCGCCGCGTACAACTACCGAAGTTAAAATGCACCTAGGTCGGGACGCGCTACCTGAAAGGCTCGCTGAGGCATGGTTGTATAAACACAATATTAATTGTTCCGCAAAACCTTGCGAACTAAAGATGATAAAAACATCACGCGCCCATCATTTGGTACTAAACTCCAATAAATTTCATCTAAAAAGAGTCTTTTCCGTTTGTTTTTACGCAAAAACAGGCTTTCAAAAAGCTCGAGGTGACCATAGTACAGACAAACGAAAAAGAGTGGCGCTGTTGTCGCATTTAGCTCGGTCTCGGTGGACGCCAGCGGCCCAGGTTTCGACGGCGAGTTTCCCAACTGAGTGTTTTAGTAACGTTGCAGAGAACCATCAAAAATAGCACTGAATTCAGGTCATTCCACGCTAGTTTCGAAAATTAAGGGTAGTTACGTAAGTCGCATTTTCATTTTTTTTTTTTTTTAATAAACTGGTGTGGAATTAGTTTTGCATGTTCCGAATTCCGTGCGAAATTCGGTCGGTTTTTCGCGCATATGTTCTAATTTAAAAACGTAAAAAAAAGGAAAACATTGAGAGGGTTTGAAAGATTTCACTCGTTATAAGCACTTCGTTCTTCCTAAGATATATAAAAATTATATTAAAAAAGAAAAAAAAAAACACGCCGATTTAGTGTTTGAGATTTAACCGCGTCTTGCAGTGTGCGTATTTGTGGGTAAGCGTGTGCATGCGTGCTCGGATGTACGCACGCATCTTCGCACGAAGGAAAGCAAGAAGCAGAACTCGGTGAAAACATCACGCGTACTTCTTTCTTCGCGTAAAACCCGTTCCAAGGCACCGCACATTACCAGCTTCGCCTCACTGTCACGATGCAGCAGTGTAAAGAAATGCAAAGCAAGAAAAAAAAAAGGATAAAAAAGAAAAAGAAGAGGATGATTCTCCCAAACGGTCGCTGCTATCAGAAGTCGTGGAGGAACGGCGAAAAAAGCGGCCGCTTCTAGACTGGCCCTCGAAGCCGCCGGGAAATGCTGATGGTCTCTGCGCATGAACGAGTGTCTGGAGGAGAATTCTCTTTGAAGGAAGCAAGGGAGTGCGCTATCCTCCCAAATGACGGCGGAATGAAAGAGCGGCCGGAGAGCCGACCTTGGTCAGTCACTGCCTGCGGACCGGATACCCTTCGCCGAGAAGAGTCGCTTTTCCGGCGGCTCCTTCCCGAGGGGGCTGGTGGCTGAGGTTTATTATTGCGTCGTGAAGAAAATGGAATGACTGCAGTTGGGGTCGCACTTCATCAAACTCGCGAAAAGGGGCTTCCACTCGACATTCGACACTACCGGCTTCGTTTTTTTCTCAATCTCTTTCTCAAGATTTACTTTCTTGGCGTTTTTTCTTTTTTTTTTTTAAACAGATGTACCATGTTTTTTAGACAAACGAAGACGCCGACCGAGCTGGTAAGTTACACATTTTTGTAGCATGTATTTGACTCGTGTCCTCCAATTTTTTACTAATGCAGCGTCCGAAACGATATATACTAGATCGCATCGCCTGCTACATCCCAGATGTATGGACGGTGTTTAGCAGAATATGAGCAGCGCGCGCAAAGGCGGAACTAACGTGCACTCCAGTACAACAAATATCTGATTACACACGAACGACCCAGCGACTGAGTGCTTTCGTTTCATTACGGAGTACGGGCAAAACGGTGTGTCGCAATACTGCAGCATAAAGCCGGGGTCCCACTGCTTGTACATCATACAAAAGACAGTCTCAATACACGTTTGCAAGAAAGGCTCCTGTGCGCTGCCATTTTGAGCGATGCTGGCGCCCCGTACCGTTCCCGCCATGCTGGGGTGCGCCAGGGGCACGTCACTGGGGTGCGCGATGACAAGATGGTGCCGTTTGCTGCATCGCCGATGGCTTACGTTAGCGGCACACTTACTGTCTCGGAACGCAGGAGGAGGTATCCACACATAATCGTAGCGTCACATATTGTAGGACGGGGCATCTTTCAGGGTTGGAGCTGACTTTATAACGATCGCAGCCTCTGTTCCTGCATGTTGTGGAAGCCAGAGCTGCCGCGAGCGCAGCCATCGTTGATGCAAAGGCCATGCGACTTTTGGCGCATTCTGAAGAGAGCGCCTTGAGACTTTAAATATTTTTGAAATTTTTCGATTTGTTACCGCTTTAGGCATTTTATTTAATTGTCCTTGCTATTTCGCTGTCGAGGACGACACGTGTACGTTTTATAATTATTTTTTAAAATTTCTTTCTGCGCTCAGTGGTGTACTCTTCGGCGAGAGACTCTTGGCAACATTGTACGACAACCAGCGAACGTCCTGGCTGGAGAGTAGGTCCGCCTCACCTTGGCGCGCGGTTCGAGGTTAAGCCGGGATCCCACTTGCAAAGGTGTATAGAGATTCGAATGCGAGCCACCGCGTGAACCGTGATTCGAATGCCGCATGGCAACGAGTTCAAGGAGAAAACTTGGCACGCGCCACTCGAACGGGTCGAACCACGGATACTGCGGTGTCTCGTATTTGCAGACTGTCGTTTGCATTAAAGTCACTGAATCCTGGGAAAGTAACGCCAAGCTCTCCGTGTGGTCGCCATCTTGGTCCGTGAAATGAGCAATTTCTCCTTGACCCCTCCGTTCTTGGTGATCCTATCTAGATTCGCTGGTGACGGGTAGTTTTACGGAGTGGTTTTTTGTATACCGAGATATTGCTAACCACACACCGGCGAAACAAGCGTACACCTTCGTACCACTACCAGATGATGTGTCGGTGCTTGGAGGCTCTGAAAAATAAGTTTACTGTATTGAAATACGCAAGAAGAACAATACAATTGTAAGAGATCCATGGAGATGGGCATGAATAATAAGTTGATTGCATACAGAGTGCCAAAGACTCTTATATTGGCGAGGAACGCCTCCGGTACGATGATGCTGCATGGTAATCTTGGCGCGACTGGTTTAGAACGACCCTCTGGAAGCTTCGAAGATTTAAATGGACCAAGATGGCGATTTCCATGGCAACGTAAACCGATTAGCCAATCGCCTTGCTAGGTTTGGGTCGTCTGTATGTTAGTATCCGTTTGTGTCCGGCTAGCAGGTAGGGAAGGCAATGGCGCTACTTTCCCAGGATCCAGTGACTTTAGTTTGCATGATGGATGAGCAGTGGGACCCAGGTTTAACGCAACGCGGATCATATGATCCTCAAGAAAAAAGAAAGTATTGCGCATTGTTCATACCCGGCGCGAGGTAGTTCTTACAATATTTGGTTGCCGGAGGAAGAAGCGATGCTTTTGGCGTTTGAAGCCTGTACGTCTTGTAGGCGCCTTTTAGATTAGATAACATACATCTGATCTAAAATGCACCTAGTACACGCATCTCAATTCTCTACATAAAAGGGAAAATTAGTAATGCTCCGCGAAGAGCCGAACTTTTTTTTACTACGGTTCTGGAGGAAAAAAACAAGTATATAGTTTCAACCATCTCCGTAGTACTCACGCGCAAACGGGCGCTCGGGTTGCCCGCATAACAGGAATAGTATCGGATAAGAAAGGGGAGGACGGAGCTGAAAGCAGCAGTTTCACTCGGCTCTTGAAAGCGCGAAAGGCGTTCGATGCGGCCAAGCCAACCTCTGCGTCCAGCCAACTTCATGTTCAGCCGCGAACTTATATCCTATCTCCGCTCACAGTGAGAGAGCGAACAAGCAACCAGGAACGATGTGGCGCACGCAAAAACCGCCGATACTCGGTTGGACGAGAAGAACCGGCAAAAGTGAAAATATGCCGAAGAATGGAAGAAAAAAAAAAAACAAGAAGGCGCGTAAAAAAAAAAAAAAAATGGCCAGCACGGAGAGAACAAGGGCCCCTCTTGAGATGGCTGCCGCGCTGGATTGCGGCTGGCGGCCGCCATGGTAACCGGAGCCGATCAGGAGGGCGCGCGAGATAGGCAGCCGAGGGCCCACAGAAAATGAAAGAAACGTCCCAGTGGAACGGAAAAGCATCAAGAGGCGCGCACCGAAGGGGAGAGCCCCATCCGCTGTTCGGCCGCGGCGAAGACTGTCCACCGCAATCCGCGGCGAACAGTGGGTGCACACTGCACAGCGCATCAAGGACCCGCTTCGTTTTCTTCCCAGCGCCAGCCTCCGTGATCACTTTCTGATGTCCCATCCGTCCTCCCACTTCTTTTCCATTCATGCTGGTGTGCCCATTCCGAGTGGATGTGTACGCTCCCGCCCAGACTTGCCGTACGTACAAATAAGCCGAGCAGAACGAGCGCGGTATCAGCGGAGTGTTTCGAAAAGAGCGCGCGGAAGCTTCGGCGATCGAAAGTGCGTACACAAGGGCGGAAGGTGAGCCCGAGGCAAACTAGTCCCATCACTTTGTGAAGGAGGAACTTCGAGGGGAAGTGTTTTTTGTTGCTGTCTTTTTTTTTTTTTCCCCTCCTCCTAAACGCGAGGTTCCTGATGCGGGGCCTTGCAGGCAGCTTGGACCGCCATTTGTCATCGAGGACGTCTTTCGGAGAGTTTCCTGCTGTAGCGTGTTCCAGGGCTTAGACGCCCAGGAGAAGGAACAATAAACCATTTGAGGGTCGCGGTTACTTTCGAAGCGGCGATGAAGTGTGAAGCGCAGCGTGATAAATTGCGAAGCGCAGAATTGTGAGATGAGAGGCTAGTTGAGCTCATAGAACCCAAACCCCTGGCGTATGAAATCTAGAGAGTACGCTTGAACGTTTATAGTACGACATTTATTCGTTTTAATGTTCCGTTTTCACGATTAATTTCTGGCTCAATTCGTCTAAATGAATAGGAGTTTATTTTATGAGGGTAAAATCGCGGCATTTATGGATGACTATTCTTCTGGTGTATGGTGTATAAACCAGAGCATAAAATAGGATAAACAATTATCTAAACAAACAAGTTGCCGTGCACCCAAGTGTGCAGCAGCATTAACGTGAGAAATATCACTCAAGTTCATATTTTTATAATACACGCGTTCTTCTAGGGCTCCACTCGCTAACTGCTACGAAAACACACATACACACACACACACACAAAAAAAAGGAAATTGAGCAGCGTTAGCCTTCTCAACTCTTTTTCAAAACCAACTGTCAGAAGCTTTTTTGATAAGATCACGATGAAGACAGAAAGCTTTTCCGAAGAAGACTAAGAAATAAATAGTTCGATTTTATTTTCCATTTCCACAAATGACGTTTCTGGCTCCCTGCTCGCGTGTGCCTAACTACAAGATATGCTGTTAGTAAAACTCCAACTCAATACTCTTTAATGGTCTCTTTAATCATTAACAAACCGAACACGCGCGCTCTGGGATCGGAGAACGCGCGGTGTTAAACCGATTACAGCCGCGAAAATCCGGCGCTCGCTCACCTGTATGCGTGTTGGCCCTAGAGAAGCAAAAAGAACGCTCGCACAACTCGTCTGGCGCTCGACAGTGTACGCGCACGGGTGCCGGGACGCAGCTCCGACCCCCGAAAAACTCGGTGCCGAAGAAGCCGCCTGCAAAGGAGCCGGCCAGAGGAGAGAGCCCGCTGCCGAGAATCTTATATTCATGAGAACCGCGTGTCCCCCCGTGCAGAACTCTACGAGGAAAGGACCGCGAATTATTCATGGCAAGATGTGGCTGCCGCCGCCACCGCCGTCGCAGCAATAGGCGACGACGACGCAGGCTCTAGATTTATTCGCTCCAAAACTCGGCGCAGAAATCACCGAGCGTGAGGCAGCAATTCTGCCACGTTACCCCGGCTGGCGCACCTTGTCTGTGACGGCTTTTATTGACGACGAAGTGCCTCGGAGGTTCCTGCTTATCCGAGGCGCATCTACCGCTCGGTGGTCAAGTTAGCCGCGCCGATACGCTGCGCGCACCACGTGCCAAGCGTGGTCAGCGACTGGAGCGCGAGGGCTTTTGTTGGCGGGTGCGCCTCTTTAAACCTTTTTATCTTTTTTTTTTTTTCTAAGCACCGCTCAAAAAAAAAAAAAAAAAAATTGGGCTGTGTGTATGTTTATACAGCCTAGAACTTGGTCTGCCTCAACGGGCGACGAGTCTCCCAGCTGTAGATGGGGAATTTCGGCAGTGCAGTACAACCGCTAGCCCATGGGGTCTTTACGTGCATCACGCAGTAGTGATACACGACCTCATCTCACTATACGATGCTTATCCAGACCGAAAAGGGCAGGGCTGGGGATTGAACCCAGGATCCCTGGGTTCTGCAGCACGAGTGGCACCGCTCCACATTTGTGTTCGAGCGCAGAAAGCTGCGGAGCAGGTTTACGCGAAGCTTATATATACACACAAGTGTGTTGAAACGCAGCGAACAGCAGTCGAGAACCAATCGGCACTTAGCTAGCGCTTGCAGTTCAGCCGCGGAAAACGACAACCTCAACAGACACGGTGGCCTCCCGTATGAGTATTCCCAAAAGCCAGACTTGGACGTAGTTCAACTACTCTACTCAAACTACTGTAGTTTAACTACTTTTTCGAGTAACTTGGTAACTTTCAATTACAACTTGAATTGGGTAATTATTAGTTTAATTTAACTACTTTTTCAGGTAACTTCTACTCAAATTACTAACTACTTTCGAAATTATATAGTGCTAATTTTGCCCATCACGAAAGTTTGAGCGCAGAAATGAATAAGACGCCAGCAGATGAAGTGGCATTCCCTAACAAGGGGCCCACTTGTTCAGGAAGGCGTCCTTGGGTCAAGGTGGCGACGAGCAGCCAAAACATAACACCGGCACGCACGAACGCAGGAAGAGATGCTTAACAAGCTTTGGTCGGGTATTGACCTAATCCGGTAATGCACGCAGGCGCCGCGTCTCCAGCTGCAACCGTGAAAGACGGGGACACTCCGAGAGTTGTTGTCTGTCTTTAGTGCGTTATGACTCAAGCGGTAGGTTCCATGGCAGGCGCCACTGGAATGACCTCGCAGCTGGGCGCCTGTTCCCATGGTCGCCTTGTCGTCAGCGCATACGCCTTTGCCAAAGCCGGACTCCCCCGCGCACGAACCCTGGCACGGATGATCCGTTCATGGGACACGTTTGCGCTTCCAGCTGCAACGATGCTTTTTCACGTAATCCTTCGTGTCCTTCCGACCATCCATGCCAGGGAGACCTCCTCTTCGTTAACAACGATTTACTTGTCAGGCGTGTCAGGAGCGTCAGGATATTGTAGTCGCCGGAGAGGATTGCAAGTTACCCTTGGGAAATCCTTTTGTTGGACCCGGCGTCAGCGGCGAAGTATACTTCGGTTCATCTTCTGTTAAACAAAAACATTTTTTTTTCAGTAGCGTAGCACTAGCACTACAACCGAACGCGCAGTCGTCGGGATGATCTCATCGCCGTGGCGCGAGACTTGAACCCTTGACGGTCTGGTGCACTCTCTCAGCTTACTCTCAGAGCGACGTCGGAATAAAGAGTAAAGTCTCAGAGTCTCAGAACGACGTCGGAATAAAGTCTCAGAGTCGGAGTAAAGTCTCAGAGTCTCAGAACGACGTCGGAATAAAGAATAAAGTCATAACAATCTCAACTTGACGAAGAAAAAAGAAAAAAGGAGGAAAGTTTGTTATAAAAGACCCTCTACCCCAGGCAAACCTCACATGTTTCGTCATGGACACCTAAGATGCCGACACTCTCTTACCCGACCCTGCGCAGCTTGTTTCTCAAATTCAGCGCTGCCGTTCCATTCAGTGCCACGGTGGAACGTCTATCTAGCTTGGCTAGGGACGTCTTTAGAAGGAAAAGGGGAAATTCTCCTATCAAGAACATTGAAAGTCAATTGCTTCTGCGAGCGAATAAACTATTTTGGCGGAAACGAAGGCTATAAATAGACTGCATTTATTTTAGGCTCGCAGAGTTTTTCATTCATCAAACTGCTGTTCATTTTGCTTCCACAAAAATATAAAAAAGTAACTTCGAAAGTAACTTTAAAGTAACTCGCTACTTTTTAGAGTAGTTAGTAGTTTACTCAATTACTATTACAAATGCGTAATTCCTACTCTACTCCAATTACTCCTGGCGTCGATACTCAGTAACTTAACTTAACTACCTTTTCTGAGTAATTTGTACATGTCTGCCAAAAGCTCACGGAGTAAGGCAACGGGCCAATTTGAGCACTCTGATTGGCCCGTTTTCATGGACGTCATATCGCCTGGTTTACGGGGGAGGGACGAGAAGGGGGGGGGGGGGGGGGGCGATGCTTAGGGAAACACGCCTCTGTGATTCACGCGCTAGCTTTTAACCGGCTTCCAGATTTGCTTACCTGAAAAGCCAACTGTATGCGCGGAACTCGTCTTTTGTTTCCTTGGTTTTTGATTGGTCCGCCACCAGCCCTCGGCACTTAAAAGTTGAGCCAAATAGCCATACATGAGTAAATTACTTTAGTTTAACTAAAATATCAATTACTACTGCGTGAAAAGTATTTAATTACGATTACAATTTCCTTTTTAAAAGTAATGCAATTACTTTACAATTACTTATTTCCGAGAGCGACCCGACTTGGGCCATGTAACTTTAAGCGAATTGTATAGAATGCAACGTATTTGTTCATTCCTTGCCCCAATGCTTGAGGAGGCTTAAGCATCGCTGCGCAAATGCCATGTATTGTACTCTCCTTTTGCGAATTTTGTTAAATTCATCATGGAACTTGACAGTTTGGGGCTATGAAGTACTACGTTCTTATATTTTTATCACTAATAATAAATTAGTTCATATGCTTTAAGACACCAGGTCGCTAAAGAAAAAATTGGGTTGACAGACTTTTGTCAGCCAGGCAAATAAAAATGCGACAATTAGTAATATTTGAATATTTTACAAGTGTTAATATAAAACTAAAATCCACACGCGCTAATATGACCGCATTCACATACAAACATCATATGGTATTGTAAATTATTTACATTGAGTTGAAATTATTATGCATCTAAAGTATTTAATAACCGAATCGGGGTTGCCGAATCATTGGTTACAATATTCACAGGTGCGAGGTCACTCTCCAAAATGCTTATGCAAATAATATCCGAAGTAAAACCAACAGGAAATAAAGTTGAAAATAATACAAAGGTAGAAATTTGCGACAGTACTGAAAAAGGGATGTAAAAAGCTGGCAAAAATGAAAGAAAAATAACTTAATAGACAATTAAAATTTCCAACCATGGCTGAAAACTAAAGCTCACTTTTTATTTCTCAATATTTTCGCATGTTTACGCTATTGTTTTCTGCTCGCACTGCAGACGGCGCTACACGGCGCAGTTGAGGTAGGCTCCAAAGAGGATTGTCTCTCAGCCCGCAGTGTAAGCAACAAAACAACCAACAATGCAAAGCTATTTATGTGCAGCGTGTGTGTGAGTGCGTGTCTTTGTGCGAGTGTAGCTAGGCCGCTTGCGCGAGCGCTGAGGCTTTCAGAAAGGTTCCGTCAGCACGGCAAAGTTTTTCGAAAGTGATTGTAATTGTGCCTGAAATTGTGCAATTACTGACGCTAGAAAGTAATTGAATTACCATTACAAATCATTTTAGCCGAAAGTAGTTAATTACAATTACAAATTACCAAGAAAAGTAATTAAATTACAGTAATTGAATTACTGTAATTGAATTACTGCCTAAGTATGCCGCTCTCTCGGTCCATATTTCTTGCGAGGGATTGCTGTACGGCAAGCAGCGTTCTGTTGCTGCGGCAACCGTGTGGAACCACTGCAACTTGCGGTGTATACCGACTGCTCTGGAACAGACGCACGCAGCAACACGCAAATGTCTGAACGGGCCTTCGGCCATAAGAGCGACGCGGGAGGGGGGGGTGCTCTTTTTTTTTCTTCTTATTATCGTCACAGCTGTTGATAATTTGTTTACATTTGTTTATCTTCGTCAGGGAAGGTTCACATAAAGCCCGAACATGCTGCTTTTTTTTTTTTTTCTTTTTTCCCCGCTACACTGCTTCAAGTTCGAAATGTTGAGGGTAACATCTAAATGCCCCTGAATGTTTTTTTTTTTTTATACTACATATGTATGGAGAGGTACTGTGAGTGCTAGAACGAGCGTTTAATGAAGAAACTAAAATGTCTGCACATCCTTAATTTCGCGCTTTTCTCGCTAATACTCTGGAACTCTTAAAGAATTAAGAAACTGACGTTTTACTACTGAAGTATACCAACATGCAGATAGTTTTACTTGGGGCTACACATAGGTACATATTTCTAATTGTTAGTCATTGTAATAGCGCCAATGATTTTTTTATGTTTGTTTGTTATCTGCGAAATAGTTTTCTCGGGCTTGCCTCGCAATTTGGCAATTAGTACTAAACTTTTATTATATTTTCTTCCAACCACTGCGAGCGTCCAGACGGAAGACTGCGGATCCTCGAATCGGATATTTATCGAAGTCACGTTTCTCGCATGCTTTGTCCTCCCCCTCGTGTGAGGAGCGCGTAGAAATGAATGAACGGCGTCTTATCAGTGGTCAAGTGCCGCTGTCGCCCCGATGAAAGGCAAGCCCTCTCGGTGTGCCTTTGTTTCAAACCGCCCAGTTCGAACAGCTTTGTTTCAAGAATAATTTCTTCCTGGGTCTCTTTGTGGGTGCTCGTTTAATGAAAGGCGAAAAGAAGGAGCCATATATAACTAAGGTAAAAAAAACACTCATCATTACAACGATGATTTTGTGGAGAACTGGAAAGCAGGACAAACTTGACGAAGATTAGGATGGAACCTGCAATTCGACCGTTAGTGTGCAGGGTATACGGCAGTCGATTGCATGTGGTACAGAATAGTTTACAAAGCCTCCATAAATATGAATACACACCCTGAAGACGGCTGCGTATCTGCTCCGTATACTGGGTGAGTCCCGCGAATGACAAAACCCAAACAACAGCTTGGTTCGAAAACGCCATCTAGGCGGGGACATTGTGCGCGCGAAACGTCAAACTCGTATACACTGTGCCAGCGCGGATTGCGGTCTGGAGTCATACCACTTTTTGGGGGCTTCGCCATTCGCTGAACGGTCTCCAAGGATCACCGGCCTCTGGCGTGTATTTTTGTCGAATCAGGCTCGTCGAACGTTTTTAGAGAGACACAAGATAATTACATCACTACTTGCCAGCTATATCACCGGATACGTAGTAGCATCTTGATGTTCTTCAACGGATCATACAAAATCTCAATGATATCACCCAGACGAAATGCGCCCAGTCACTGGGGATGTCTTCGCACGCATACGCTCTAAAAAATGCCCGTACGTGTACTTCCCCGCACAACACTTGGAGAGCCAATCATTCACCGCAACTTATGGAGGCAGGTTAGCGAACGACGATGCCGAAACATATGTCTAGATCCCAAAACGCAGTCTGAATTGCGACATTAAGCAATGCAAAACGTCACGCTTGCATTGCTTAATGTCCCAACTCTGTGTTTTTTGGTCTAAGCATATGTTTCGGCATCGTCATTCGCTCAACTGCCTCCGTAAGTTGCGGTGATTGGCTCTCCGATTGTTGTGCGGGAAAGTAGACGCACAGGCTTTTTTTGGAGTGTAGGTATAGGATATACAAAATGAGGACTCATTTACTGAAAGGAAAATGACGATGACAGGCTGACAGCAGTATCGATATATTGACAACATTAGTAAGAAAAAAAAGATAAAACCTAAATAAAACACAAAACACAATATTCGGACTCTATCATAAAAAATAAAAGCAAAAATGTGTCAGGATTAAAAAAAAAAAAAAAAGAAACAGCGGCTTCGGGAGTCAAGGTGCTCCCGAGAGATGAGCGAGGCGGGGAGGAAAGAGAGAGAGAAGGGTATTGGAGAACCGGAGCAAAAAGGCCCAAACCGAAACCGAAACTAACTTGACCGGAAACGGAATGAGATAATACTTAATACCGCCCGCTAGGAGCGCTACCTGTCACTGGTCTATCTGGGCCGCTGGGGCCTATGGCAGTGTCCGCTCTTTACCTTGTGTATATTACTCTATGGGCAGGGTGCGAGATAAAGTGCGCAAGCAGCCACTGCTGATGTTCCATGAGGTCGACGATCGCGTGTTCACCTTCATATGAATCGCAACTGCACTCATGTGCGCTTTTGTCACCTCTTCGCGTGGCCGCCGGTTCTGGAGTATAAAACGCATCATCGGAGCGGACTTCCATTACTGTCGGGGAAAAGGAAAAAAAGAAACACCGCATGTAAACGTACGTCGCTTAAGAAGACGCAAAAGTTCATGCGAAGGGCAACCCAAACAAGTCAAACAATCGCCTTCTCGAAGCGCGACTTATGCAAACAACGTCGCCTCCTGCTGCGGGTCCTTTCCTGGGTTTTTGGCGGGGGGTCCGCATCTCATTACGATCGAGGCCCAGTCGCGTCCGATAAAGGAGCCCAATGGCGGCAGTCAAGCAGCAGCAGCGACGGCGTCCGTGTGGCAGTTTCGACTCCCCTAATGCGTTTCAATCTGTCGAGCTCGCGCGATTGACTCAAGTCGACTAGAGGCGCTTTCGACGAGGCGCGAGGGAACGACGACCCGCGTCCCTTCACGACGAGAGGAATTAATTAGCGGGCCGTGATTCTTCCACACAGAGCCCTGTCGCTTATTGATCGAGCGAGTGCAGTGCGCGGCCGCCGCGCCAGTCTTTTACGCCAGGGCCTCCCTTAACGGTGGATTAGATGATGAACGAGGAGCGAGCCCGCGCTTAAATATGGAGCGGGCTGGCGTCTCCACTCGGCTCTCACTTTTTCCTCCTCCCTGCACGCTACGTTCTCTAGTCGGCGCCAACTCAATTGGCCGTAGGAACGTCGAACGGAACATCATTGGCTCGGTGGTCCGCATGACCTTCCGACTTATGGAAAGGCTAAAATACATTGTGCCTGCGTGCTTACTCAGTGCTAGTGGAATTAAAAGGAATACCGCGCGTTTATTCTTTTTTTTTTTTACATATCAATAAGTAAATTTCCGGTTATTTATCCGGAAGTCCTTTATCTAGCAACAGCCCCCCTTCCCCCCTTCCCCCAGGGTGGCTCGACCTATATATATATATATATATATATATATATATATATATATATATATATATATATATATAATGAAGAAACACGTCGAGGAAATTCTTTGACGTGTTGGCGACGATTCGAATGCCCCCCGACAATTTCAGGACAAGGTGGGGAAGGCAGGTACACTAGGAAGTAACGTTGATAATGATAGCGCTTGTGCCTCGTACACAGTGCGAACGTCTCGTTCGCAAAAAAAAAAAAAAATACAAAGCGCGCAAGCCCGATGTCAAGATCTTCATTTCTTCCGTAACAACGCGCTTTCCCAGTAATTAGGTGAAAAAAAAAATTGATCGGTTGACAACGTTAATGATATACCACCGAAATCGTGGGTCTTGCTGCGGTTCTCGTTTTTCTATTCGCGCGGCGCTAATTAATGGGTGCGGAGGGATACATTAACACCAGCGGCCAAATGGTCGTTAATCATTGAAATTGTGCAAAGACAAACAATTTTCGGCCAAGAGCAGGTGGCGCTGAAGGTCAGAAACAAAATCGCCATTTGGTTCCCCAATACTCCATTTACGACTGGGAGAGAGTGAGGCGCTGCTAACGCCCGGGGCAGCGCTGCGGTGGAACTTGGCCACCGTCTTTCCCCAAGAACGGCACAAAAAAAAAAAAAAAGTTTCGAACAGGCTTTAGCTGCTGGATTCCTTTCCTTTAATAGTTTGGTCAAGACTCTCCGTCGTTCTCTTAGGAGCCCGTGTTGCGACACAAAAAAATCAATCGAGGATTCCGAAACCGTCTATACTACAAGATTCCGTGCCTACACTTTCCGAGTTTAGAAGCTTATACGTCGTTATGGATACGGATTTATTCGAAAGAAACGCTTTTGGCCGGGAGCGCCGGTAATGGTTTGGAATTGTGTCACTACGAGAGCGCTCGTTTAGACCCCCGTTTCAACACGGCTGGCGAGACTTAGCGATAAAGAATTAGACCCTTGCAGACGACACGATGACAGCAATTGCTACTGTAATGATCCCCCCCCCCTCAAGTCCTTTTTCTTTTTTTCGGGCCCAACGAATTTTGGTTTTCGTAGTTTTACCTTCCCAAGGAATTGCTCAAAAGATGGCGCAAATTTGAATAAGGGAATCTGCAGCTGCGCAACCTTGATTTAAAACAGCTCTCTCGAATGCTTTACACGTGCATTATTGGTAAGAAGAAAGCAACAAGATAGAACCGCCGAAAAATTGTTTAAAGGGTTACGTGGCGCACAAAGCTGCCGTTCCGTGCGAAGAAAGGTCACTGCTACCAAACGTCATAAAACAAAACAAATCGCGCGCGAACAAAATGGATTATGACGGTCCGTATGCACGGGGAAGTTTCTATTAAAGGGTACGATAGCAACGATCTGTTAATGGTGGCTGGCTGGACACTCGGTAAATATGAATGAATGATGAACGACCGCATCATCTATACTGCCACGAGTATTTCGTTTTGCCGTCGCAGACTCTTAGCTCTTACGGAAAGAGACGTAGTAGCAATGTTGATAAGCAAATAAGAAACACTCGGGTACGTGCGAGAATCGCTTATAGAATGTGTCTGGCGACAAGTAAGAATCAAAAACTGCACACGAAATCGTTGTCGCTTTTTTTTTTTCTAGTTTTAAATCGACGTTTTTTTTTTGTTTTTTTTTTAATTCAAACCTTACAACCACGCGCGTATGCTTTTTTTTTTTTTTTTTTTAATGTTGATGCGAAGGAAAAAATAAATGTGTTATGAGACCAGAGCTTAAAATGAACCACATACTACATAAGCAAAACACGTTGCTATGGGTCCGCTCTCACGGGCACTGTTCGTTCCGCTTTCCAGTGAACCGTGTTTTGCGGACTGTACTACATGTTTAAAGGTTGAAATTTTACACGGTGCGCGCTATCTACAGATCCAAACTATACAGAATTTTTTTTTCGATTGTTAATTATGAATAGGCATGACGAATTTTGCGACTGATAGAGTACGCTAATGAAAACGTACGTTTAATTACAAGCTTCTTTGTGAGCTAGTAAAGCCAGAATTTTCAAGGTGTGCTTAGTATGATACTTTTTCTTTTAAGTGCGGACTATGTACGAAATGCAATCTTAGGAAGAAAAAAAAAATTTGCCCCTGGGGACTGTAGGCGGGGTGCGAACTTTGATCTGTAATGAATACGATATACGTTTTGGCACGGCGTTCGTCGGATTCGAGACAAATCACTTCGTTCTCGCGTGTTTGTGGAGAGAACAAAATTTTCGCGGTCGACTCGATGGCTCGCAGATGAAAACGAAGCGGCCCATAATACCTCGAGTGACCGTCAACTGTCACCGTAAATGTAACGCTACACTCCAACCTTACAGCTCTAACGAGAACGCGTTCCTTTGGCGCCAATAGGAAGTAACGGAAACTCATCCCAAGGTTTCGAAGGAACGAGGAACGCGCGCTACAACACCGGTTCGGAGTCTGTATACCGGCGGGCCAGACCGACCGAACTGACCGAGACACGCTGGGCAAGAAGACAGATACGGGTCGCGTAATGTGGCACCCTATAAGTGGTCGCTCAGGTTGCACACGATACGCGTGCGAAGGGAAAGCATTATCCGAGGTGTATCCAGCGCTCATATAAGGAACTGATAAGCGCAAAGACACGCCATCGAGCGCGGCGTGATGTCACCCACTTCTCTCTCGCGAGGGACGAAGCGAGGTCGGGAAGAGCAACAACTACCGATGTGCACGGGTTACGCAATAGCGGAGCATTTCTGGTTCTTTGCCGTATGGCTTTCATACTTTATCTGGAAAAACAGTTCGCACCGATAGCGATGTAAGTTGATACACCGCGGGCATTCACGAGTAGAGAGAACCGCATTTTTCGGCCCGCGTGAATAAACTATATGCATCGCAGAAAGCTCTATTTCATTTTGAATGTGACGCTAGCGGTTCGGATATTGAACGCAAAAAGTTTGAAAACAGGACATTACTTAGATCAAAAGAAAATTGAGAAAGACAGAATTACTCCATGAGCCGCGACGTGCACCTAAGCCTACTATCGTCAAAACAAGAATTGAAATTGTGGACGCGTGTGGCATTTATATCAGTGAAAGACACTGGCCATCAAGTGAGAGAATATTGTTTTCTTTCTCGCTGACAGGTTGTTTTTTTATATAAATAATATTTTTAAGGGCGCCCGCAATGTCATTTTTGTTTTGGCGGTGTGAGGTTTAGGCGGATGCCGGCTCACAGCAACATTTTGTCTTTATCCCTTTTTTTTTTAATGTTTTGATCTCAGTAACGTCACGTTCGCAAATTTTCGCGTTATCTCACAACCTGTACCGTCACATTATCGCGGATTTCCAGCTTTCTGCGGTGCGTAGTTAATTTGCGCGGATCGGAAAAACACGGTTGTCTTTCCTCACACACGCCCGGCACTTCTTTTCACCGTGAAGTCACAGCGCAGCCGATGCTACGAGCCGGTGGAACCAATCAAACAGCGTCAAAAGCGCAACGCCATGGCGTTCGCTTTTTTTTTTTTTTACGTGTTTTATGAATGATTACGGCTACACTCCAAATAAAGTATGTGATTGAACGCATACGACCAAATAACGTATGCGTTCGGCAGGAAAACAAAATCCTCTATACTATTTTTAGAGTGCTATGAAGTGTAGTGAATGCCCCGTGATTTTGGCTTTTATTAGGCGCGTTCGTGGTTCTGCGTTTCTGCGCCTTCCGCATGCGCTCTTACTCGTGAAAACATGAAGTATATAGATACCTCGGGGTTATCGGCTTGCGTTTCCCATCGTGTGAAAACCGTGGAACCGTAAACAGCACGTAGTATTTGGGTACTGCGAATTCTGCTAATAATTTTTTGGCAACCACGTGAGATCGTGGTTTTTTATGTATAGTGGAGTCTGATTCAGCAAACGCGCACTCCAGAGTGGATGGTCGTGAAACGGTACTTAGTTTAACAAACACATAACTGTATACTGAAACTTCGTGAAACTCTAAAAGACCTCGCCGTCTTACACAGCGTTATACTTCACGAAAGGAGACAGTTTCATACGAACACAGACGAAAAGGTAAGCCAGCCCCATGAGCGCTGACGCACCATGCAGTTCAATACACAAGAAAAAAGACATTCTCGAACCTCGAACCCACGGTACCGTGCGGTCCAATTCCATAAAAAGCCGGTGTCACGAGTCGTGTGTTACATAGACGTCACGCATCACTGTCTTCGTGTTCGCTGCACCATGACGGCAACCAACCTGCTTCGTGACAAGTGGAGAGCAATTAAGATACATTAACAAAACGTAATAGAGATTATCACTTCTTCCATAAGTGTGCGCACGATTTCCTTATTATATAATGTATTGCAGTCACGTTATTAACGTAATATTGCGCGAAAAAAAAAAAAAAGCAGCTTCGTGATCTGTTGGACTCTACGACCCAAAATGATACTGAAATAAGGAACGCGCCAATGGCAAGCCACGAGACCAAAGATTTCCAGTGAAACTATTTGTCGAAATGATTTTTTTCGGTCGCTCACCAGTCACCTAGCTGTGTTTGGAGATTTATGTTTGTCCTCTGTCCCTCTTGTTCCCCTTCTCCAGGGATTCATTTCGTCATTCTTGTCCAGCTCGCTTGCGTGCACCTTTGCATTTTAATTGCATTATAATTAAAACTATTAGTACCGACAAGTGTCCCGATTCTGACTAACGCTGGAGCGACTCGGGAAAATATCCCGATCGGTCAATTATAAAATAATTAAAAAAAAAAAAAAAAACAGAGTTTGACAGCGTGCGGCAAATACAGTGCCGTGGGACTTCCTATATCGTCACCTCCAGGAACGTATCTAGAATAATAATCGCGACGACCTGCGCGCGGGAGAGAATACTGGCGAGGAATTATAAGTGACGAAGAGAGAATTGCCTCGATACATACTTAGCAGTGCCGCTCAATCGCAGTTTTCTGGTCTACGCTGTTACAGGCATCGTACGGGCTGATCTCATCCAAGTTACCTTGTAGACACGCGGCTAGCTGCTAAATTGTGTGCGCGATCTAATGAAAAGAGGAAAAAATAAAGAGAAGGCAGCGGAGCTGTACCGACAATGTCATGTCATGTGCGCAGCAGGGAAACTTTAGACCTTGGTTAATACAACCCCGATTTGAATGGCGTAAGCCGTTGTATATTTACGAGGCATTAAAATATGATGTAGTGACTTATTTGGGTTCCTTACCACAAATCCCTTGTTACATCTAAATATCTTAACATAGGTAACGAAAAAAAAAAAAAAGACTGCCAGAAAAAAGCAGAGAGGGAGAGAAAGAGTGAGTGCGTGTTTAATTGCTGTGCCATGCTAAATAGTATTAATCCATATTGGATGTATGAAGATAAATCGCACAGGGGGGGGGGGGGGGGGCAAAACACCCACCTAAAAAATAATAAAAAAAATAAAAATAAAAAATCGCCGCATTCCCAGGCTGTCATACCAGAAGGGAGGCACAAGTCGGAATCTGTACGGAAACCTCCAGCGAACCACAACTCCCGAAATGCGCGGAGTCGACTCCAAAATGGCCGATCGGTATGGGACGACGCGTGAGTGCCGGTCTGATCGGTAACGTGAGGCGCCAAAGAGGGCATAATCGATTCAGAGCCAGGGCCCATGGTCCACTCAGGCGTGTCCGGCTGCAACAGCTGCGAAGGACGCAGGGAGGGGGGCCCCCCCCAAGTCTCCGGGGTCGGGCCACCGGCTTGCAGCCAGCCCTGTGTCAAAAGCCAGCTGTCAGGAGCTATCAAAACGCCATTTGCGGCCACCCCACGCAAGGGTCTCTGAAAAGCACAGCCACGATCGGTGCCATGCGATCGGACGTGCGACTGTGTTGATCGCGGGTGGCATTTTTGTTTCCCGATTTCCCGTTCCCGTCGCTGCTAGCTTTTCTCGTCGCCGGTCGGAGCCGGCGCTGGGAAGTCGCTACGACCTCGAGGTCGATCCGTCGGTAAGAGTATGCTAGGATGTTTCTTTTTGCGCGACGAGGAATGTGTGTAGAGGGCACCGTAGGTGTGTCCGCGTTACTGGGGGTGAGCGTGTGGTGAGGAAGAGAGATAACTTACTGAAAGAAACGTTGGCTAATACACGAATGTGCTTAGGGAAAGACTATCAGAACGTTTTCCGAAGGAACGGAGACAGCTGGCGGTTAGCGAATGCCTCGTAAACACCGGTTCACTAAATTCTATCTGTTTGTGCGTTTGGACAGTGCGCTTGGCTTTTTCGCCGAAGGGGCAAGCAAAGTGCAAGAGGAGCACATCGTATTTAACAAGCGTAAGCTGCTAGCAAAACCTCAGATCCATCATGCACTTACGAAAAAATAGAAAAAAAAAACAAAAAAAACACTGGAATAAATAGAACGGCGTGACAGATCTCCAACACCTCAGACGATATTGGATTCATTTTAAGATATATATATTTTAATGTGTGTGTGTGTGTGTGTGTGGGGGGGGGGGGGGGGGGGGGGGGGGGAGCGGAGAACGCAAATATAAAACCAAGAAGCAGCATTTACACCGGCCGATGGCCTCAAGGTTTCGAAGTAAGCCAGGACTACCGCCCAGGAGCAAGCTGTCCCCTCCTGTAAATGTTCCTAGAACTGCCGTGCGAGCTGGGCAAAAAGGAAGTCTCAGTCCGATTACGCTACGTCGTCGCTTTGCGCGGCCGGTAACTTCCTTTGTCTTTCATTGCCGCTCAATTCTCGGCGCACGTATATGCGTGTGGTGACAGCATCGTTACGTAAAGAAAGGGTGCTTCGCGGTCGCCTTTCTTTTTTTCTTTTTCCTTCTGAAAGAGCCCTGTTTGAGACGGGAGAAAAGGGCCTGACGTTAAGTGAACGTAGACTCTATGACGTGCACGGCAGACCCTGTACAGAGACCTTCCGGGGCCAAAGGTTAAGCGATGACAATAATGAGACACGGGATACAGACGCAAGACTCCCGCGCAGGGTCCGCGACGTGGCAAAAGAAGACCAAAAGCGGCACCGGAAGAGCCGACGCGACTTCGAGCGATTTGTCCTGAAGACAGTTCTGGCATCTCCGCGCTGTCTGTCGGAAATGTCAACGGCCTCGGTAAACCGGCCCAAAAACTAACGCAAGATGTAGACAGTGCAGGAAAGTAATACAAGACCGACTAGTACCCGGAGCCTACGAAGGAACGGGACAGTATCTTTTCTCGTTCTCTTGTTCTCGCCCCGTCACCTACAAAAAAAAAAAAAAAAAAAGGTACGCGGGAAAGAAGGATCAATATAGATCCAAGGGGAAAAGGCTATGGAGAGGAAATCAACCAAAAAAGCGCCCTGCCCCGAGAGACTTAGAAGTTGCGCTGTGAAATCGGTACATGAGCTGACTCTCTGTAATGGGAAAGAAAATAGGCTTGCCGTCGCCATGAAATGCTCGGTTACGGGCAAGAAAAACAAGGACGGCGCAGGGGAAAAACACAAGAGGCGCGATTGTTGCCAAAGAATCCTAAGTACCAGGCGCTTATCAGGTGCTAAACGATAATCCGATTTTGCTATCTTTCTATATTTTACTTTGTCGCGCCGGCAATACCGGTTTAAGAGAACGTCTTCTCTCTGTATCTTGCTCTCCGCGAATTATTAGAAAAACTAAGCGAATTTGGCATCCAGCCATGGCTCTTTTGAACACGGATTAACCGAAGACAAATGTCTGCGCACAGACTCTAAGG